>NW_020943070.1:374714-453022 GCF_900497805.2 Vombatus ursinus | reverse complement strand
GAAATGAAAATGAAAAACTTTTTAAAAAATTGGATTAGGAAAAAAAATGAAAAATCTGATTCTGGAAATATTGGGTGCAGCAGACTGTCAGAGGGGTCCAAATAGGGATCACGGTGAAGACCCCTTGGGATATTAGGCTGGAGTGGGGGTCAGAGCGCGGGGGGGGGGGGGGGAGAAGTCACAGGGGGGGGGTGGCGAGAGAAGTTTAGGATGGAGGGAGGTACCAGCAGAGTAAGGCCTCTGCGAAGGGACTAGATGGCCCAGCTGCGTTGGGGGCTGGTAGAGGGGGTGGGGGGACGGCTGGGCCCGGCGTGAAAGCCAGGGTGGGGGGACAGTCCTAGGGAAGGGATGGAATTAGGGGGCCCCCCGGAGCTGATGAGAGGCAGGAGTGGGTGGGAGGCATGTCCAAGGCGAGGAAACGGCAGAGCGGGTAGTTAGGGGGAGGGCGGTGTGACAAGTGGGAGGGAGCGCGCCAGGCTGCTCGGGGGAGCGTCAGGCGGGCTTTGGGGTGCAGGCTGGGGGCTGAGCCCCAGGGAGGTGCCTGCACTCATCCCGCTTCCTCGGCATCAGGCTCCTAAGCCAAGTTCTCCCGGCCTCCCGGCCTCCCCGCCCAGACGCCCGCGCACACACGCTCCTCCCCCCCACCCCGGCCTGGCCCCCAGCCCCCCGTTTCTCGCCCGAGCCCCTCCCTGCCCTGACCCGGCATCTGCCTCCCGCCTGGCGTCCATCCATTCATTCTCCGAGTCCGAATCCAAGGGCGGCAGGCAGAGGCCGTGCACGGGGAGGGGGGCCCGGGAGTCTGCGGGGCGGCCGTACCTGGCGAGCCGGGGTGAGGGTCCCGTCCACGTCGAACAGGCACAGGACGCGCTCCCTCCTCCGGGACGTCTCCCCGCTGGCCATGACCTAGGCCCGGGCGAGTGGCGGAGGCTGCGGGGGTGGCGGGAGTGACCCGGGCTGAGCCTGAGCTGGAGGAGGAAGGAGACAGGAGAGGGGGAGGGGGAGGGGGAGGGGCGGAGCCCAGCCCCGGACCTCCGCGGCTCGCGGGGCGGCCAACACGTTCCCTTTCCCCGCCCAGGGTGACAGCCCGGAGGGGAGGGGCCTGGCCCCGCCCCGCCCCAGGCCCCGCCCCCAGGCCCTCGCCATCCGATTGGCCAATCGGCCCCCAGGACCCCGCCTCTTCTGCGCTGAACGTCGGAGGGGGAGGGAGCTTGGCACAGGGACGTCGGTCAGTGATGTTAACGCCGCTTCCCTTAACGAAGGAGGAAGCTGAGAGAATGAATGAAAAAGCGTTTTGGCGAGCGCTTTCCTGCCGCCAGTCGCTGTGCTAAATGCTGGAGATGGCAGGCGCCGGGCCATCGGCTTCCAGATCCAGCCCTGCGGGCACACCGACCTTCCCACAGTCACCAGGTTCCGAAGTCTGACCCCTTGGGCGGGACCCTGCCGTCAAGTTAACCGAGCTTAACTCCCCCCTCCTTCTGGCATCCTGCTTTGTACGTTATGTGGAAATCGTTCACCATTCGGCACCTTTGCTCTTTTTTGCAACCTATGTGGGAACCTAGTAATTCAGTATTTCTCACAATGGCTAGGACCCGGGAGGAGACGAACCTGGCAAGGAGGTTCCTTGACAAACAGGGACCAAACAGCCACAAAAGTATAAAGAAAACACAATTTGGAGCTGCTAGGTGGCGCAGTGGATAGAGCATCGGGCCCTGGATTCAGGAGGACCTGAGTTCAAATCCAACCCCAGACACATAGCACTTACTAGCTGTGTGACCCTGGGCAAGTCACTTAACTCCATTGCCTAGCCAAAAAAAAAAAAAAAAAAAAGACAATTTACCTGGAGGGAATTAAAGATGACTGTGGCGAGGTAAAAACCTAGAAGGAAAAGGGCGTGTATGATTTCACCTCTTTTTATCCACCTGTCCAGTGGAAGGGGCTGGGGCCTTTCCAAACAGCAGCTTGAGGTCCTCCAAGGATTCACAGGTATATTCCAGAGTCTCTGGATACAAGCTGGGCAAGCTGGACAGACGTGTCGGTTGGTTTCTCCTAGCTCACTGCGGGTCAAATGGCTTTTAAAGAGAATGGTTGTTGCAGCCACTGCCCAGAGGCACGAAGACCTCCAGCAGCCGCAGAGTCTAATTGTTTTGAAAAACAAGCAGCTGGCCTGGGGTCAGGTCCTAAGGACTGAGTTAGGACTCCCAAAGCCTGTCCTCTGTCCTCTCCTTTCATCGGCATACAGAGTGAAAGGTGTTTCTAGACTGAGTAGAATTAATGCTGGAGGGGTGGTCCGTTTAGTTTTCAATGTTTGGCTGGGGCCCCACTCTAGAGGGAGTGAGCCAGGCTCTTGAGTAGAATCACAAAAGGGTTTAGCAATAAGAACAAAATTAGGGACTTTGGGATCTCAGAGGTGAACAGCGGCTGGGGTGGCATGAGTAGCTCACCCAGGAATTCCCTGATCCCAAACAGTTAGCTCAATTGTCTCCTGTACTTCTGGGGGAAGATCTGGTGCCCAGAGAAAAAAGGGAGATGGGAGGCTTAAGTAGAGAAGATTGGCTCCCCAGCTTCACCATCAGGTCCCTGCCCAACAAAGGGGCAGGACAAGAGGAGACCATAAGGAGGGAGTGTTCAAACAACAGATCCTCAAACAGGCAGGGGAGGGGGTGTGTCTGGAGACATCCCTTAGTTCTCCCTTCAATGCCCATGACCAAAAGGGTCGAGGGATGGGTAGGGCCAGAGCAATTGGTTAAAATAGAGAACATAGCTATGATAAAGTGGGTAATCTTAACCTTACCTTGATTTTTGCCCAGGGCTCAGCGAGAGAGATGGAGGAAGTGGAGTGCTACCAAGCCTCTGGCTCCCCTGTCATGCCCAGTCTTGAGAAGACTGAAGGATGGCGTGCTGGGGGTTGACTCCACCACTTTTCCAACCTGGGAGACGATCCTTCTTCCAATGTCTCTCCTGGTCATGGTCCCAGAGGCATCGGTGGAGGGGGCTCCCTCGGGGGGGGCACCCTGGAGGGGCACTCCTTGGACCAGTGACCCTCCTGGTGGCATTGAAAGCAGGTTTCCCCACTGCAGGAGATGCCAGGAGCACCCTTGGGTCTTTTCCTGGCCATACCAGCAGCCAAGAATTGAGCAAGTTCTCTGTCTCTAGCCCTTTCCCTTCTTTTTCTTTCCTCTGCTGCTGCTTAGTCTCTGCTGTTAAAAACTCCAAAGGCCATCTCCAGTAATCGGGCCTGAGGTGTTTGGGGTCTCATTGCCAATTTTTGCAGTTTCCTCCTAATATCTGAGGCAGACTGATGAATGAAATACATGCTAAGGATTACATCCCCTTCTATAGAGCTAGGATCTTAATTTGTGTACTTTTTAAAAGAGCAGGGTTTTCCTTTTCTCCCTGAGTAATTTCCTTAATTTTTTGAAAATTTACTTACTTTTGAAATGCAGTTCTCAGCCTTCTAGCAGGCAAATTGCCATGTAATCTCTCTTTCCCCTATCCTCACTCTTCTGATAATCCCATGCTGGGTCACTAGTGGGAACAGCAGCTGTTCCTGGGGGGTATTTTGTGGGGTCATTGCTAGCCAAATGGTCCCCAAGTTTTTGGCCTTGTGCCCAGACTCTCTTCTTCTCCTCAGTGGTACGACAGGTGGAGAGGAAGGTATGCAAATCACCCCAAGGAAGCTCGAATTATAGGGACTCGTCCCTAAAGCCCTCAGCAAACTTTGTGGGATCGTCTGAGTATTGCCCCAGTTTCTCTTTGACCTGAATGAGGTCTGAAATGGAGAATGGAACATGAACCCTAATTGTCCCATTAGGTGAGACAGGAACTTCCCTTAAGGGAAAAAGCTCTGAAGGCACTGTGGGAACTGGGACTAGGGAGGAAGCGAGATAGGAAGCCCCACTTTTTCTGAGTGAGGGAGTGGGGAATGCTGGCTGAACTGGACTGGACTGCAAAGCCAGGGGATCCAGCTGGCAGGGGGAAAAATCAGCTGGCACCAGAGGAGGGGGAGGGACAAGGGGAGGAGATATCACTGAGACTGGGGCCCAGGGGTAGAAGGTGCCCTGGCAAGGCCCTTGTCCAAAGCCTGGGTAGGGGTCGCCTCCAAGCAGGGCCCTGGGGAGGAAATGCAGAATAGGACATGCGGAAGGTGAACAAGGCAGGTTAGGAAGGGAGGTGGGCTAGAGGAAAAGGGAAGGTGAACCAAGGGAAGGGGGTGGGGCATGGGAAACAGGGGCAGCCAGAGGAGAGTGGGGTGGAGATAGGAGCTGGGGAGATGGTGTTAACAGAAGATGGGAAGGGGGGTGCTCTAGCACTGGAGGCCATAAGAGGGTCATCCAAAAAGTCTAGTTGATCCCCATTCCCCATTTGTGGGGTGGCTCTAGCTATGAGCATCCTACGATCTTTTCTGAGAATGGGGTCACAAGAAAGTTCGACAAAAGTCATTATGTAGGGAATCTCCACCCATTTTCCTTCTCCGCTACAATATCATTCTAACTTTGAGAATGTTTCTGTAATGTCCCCAAAACAGGTCATACCTCATAATTTTCCAGGTGATACTGAGGTCAAACAGTGTTGCAGAAGAACACCAGACTTTTCTTTTTCAGTTCTTTAGAGAAACTAAAATTTTCCCAATTTTGTAAAAGACAGCCCAAAGGTGAATCTTCGGAAATTGAAAAGGATGGACCCTTTGCTGGAAGGACTGGAAGTCACTCCCTCCTTAAAGAAGGATTTGGGAATAAGCCTCGGGAAACAAACAAAACCAAACACCCAAAAAAGTACCTGAAGTTTCCCCAATTCCCTAGGGCCGAGATCATTGAGAAGATGGGGCCTAAGCTTCCAGATAGGGAGTCTGAAGGCATGCCCAGGTCCATGGTCTTGAACAGAGCCACTGGACTGAGAGCCTGAGAGCGTCACGCCGAGTTCAACACAATCTCGTTGCTGCCTCACCTCATGGGACCTGAGAGGTCAGGCCCGAAAAGCACTTCCAAGCCAAGCATTCCCAGTTGCTTGCAAATCCACTAACTGCAGGGCAAGAAAGAGATTGGGGGAGACCGGAGGCTTACATACCTTCCAGTCACAGCTGAAGAAGAGCATGGGATTAGGCAGTTTTTCCTGGTTAGCAGGGAACCATATGATGAAGTCTAGAGGTTTAGGGGTGCTAGGACCCCAAAATCACAATGCATGGATCCTGCCCAAAAGAATTTGACCCAAGCCTTCTTTCAGACAAAGATAAGGTTTATTAAGGATCCGCCATATTGGCCAGACTCTTAAGGAATCTGGACATTTGTGAGCTACTAGCTAGGTTCTTAAGGAATCTGAGCACCTTAATGGAGACAAGATGGATCTTATATACAGAAAGACTGTAGGAGGGATCTAGGAAGGATCTTGATGGGTGTGACTGGGAGGTCCAGAATGGGATCTAGATAGGATCAAGGGTGGGAAATAACCAGGGGCACAGGTAGGTAAAACAATGGAGGACTAGGCCAGGTAAGGGTAACAGAATTGGGAGATTGGGTGTAGGTGATAACAAAAGGCCAGTTGATGGGATTATAACTTCAGGGGGACTCCAGAGATCTCCTGGATCAAGTGGGAGAATCCCTTAGACAATGGGACCCAAATTCTTTTTGGGGTAAGAGGCAAAGGTCTTGGCTTGGGCCCATACCCCATCAGTATGATTTGGCTCCTGGCCTCAGAGCAAGAATTAGAAAGGGGGGAGAGGGTACATGGCCTGTGCATGGCATAGAGCTAGCTTGGTGGTCCTGAACCTGGGCAGCATCAGGTGAATGCTTACTAATCAGAACTCAGGGTCCCCAGGATGGGAGCCTGGGGTCTGCTCAAGCTGGAGGCTGGAGAGAGGCAGTAGAACCATGAAGGTGGAAGGAATCTGTTTATGAAAATCCCCCAGCAAGTAAAAGAAGTGTTTTAGGAAGAGTAACCTGGGAACCTAGGGGCCAGGGGAAGGATGGATAGACGCAGATCTTGACCCCAACAAAGCGATGTTGACTGGGCACGGCCCAAGCTGAGACCTTTGCCCCTTACCCCAAAAAAGAATTTGAGTCTTGTCTGAACCTGGATAACCCCACCTTGGTCTCTCCTTGAATTTTCCCACTGGATCAAGTGAATCTCTAGCATTCACTGGAGGCTATAATCCTATCATCTAGCCTTTCACTATTGCCCACGCCCAATCTCCCAATTCTCCATTACCCTTAATCTAGCTAGCCCTCCATGGTCTGTTACCTGGTGATGGCCCCCAGCTACCTCCCACCCTTGATCCTACCTAGACCCCATTCCCAGGCAGTCAACCTCCAGTCACTGAAGCCTACTGGTCACTCCCATCAAGATCCTCCCTAGACCCCTTCTGCAGTCACCTCAAACTACTTGGCTTCTCCTAGATCCTACCCACAGTCTTTCCTGTACATAAGGTCCATCTGGCCTCCATTAAGGTGCTCAGATTCAATCTAGCCCCCTTGTCAATACGAGGGTCACAAATGTTCAGAATCCTCAAGAGTCTGGCCAATATGGCGAATCTTTAATAAACCTTGCCTTTGGCTGAAAGAAGTCTTGGATTGAATTCATTTGGGCAGGACTCGTGTGTCACTACTTTGGGGTCTCAGCACCCCTAAACCCCTAAACCTCAACAATGTCATCTTGGTCCCCTTCGATTAAGGACAACAACCAGCCATCATTTCCCAGGAATGCATTCCTCTCCCCTCAAATTCATGCCTTCAAACACAATCTTCTTTTTTTGGTTCTTTTATATTAAAATGTTTGTACTTATTCATGACCATTAAGTTCATAATAAAAAACAATTTTCAAATGCAGGAATTCTGCCCTCACCAAGGTACCGAAGTGGTGAAGTAGAGAGGCCTTAGGAAGACCTGAGTTTAAATCCCACCTTAGACACTTACTAGATCATTTAACCCTCCGTCTGCTTCAGTTTCCTCATCTGTAAAATGGGGATAATAATAGCACCTACTTCCAAGAGTTGTTGTGAGGATCAAATGAGATAATATTTGTAAAGTGCTTAGTATAGCGCCTGGCACATAGTAGGTGCTTAATAAATGCTTCCTTCCTTCCTCCCTCCCTCCCTTCCTTCCTTCCTTCCTTCCTTCCTTCCTTCCTTCCTTCCTCATAGAGCTCATAGTGGGGAGAATCTGACTCCTCCACAACTGTTGTCTGTCCTTCGTTCTTGAAGAGGACCAGCGACATCAGGCAGGTGACGCCATAACCTGAAAGTGAATTGGATTTAGGTGAAATAGAGCTGTCTGTTCAAAGTCACCAGCCTCACTTTCTCCTCGCCGGCCTTGGGTCCAGTGGCCAGATGGGCATCAGGACGACTGGAGATGGCCCAGGATGCAGTGGGGGAACTCGGCCTTTTTAAGCTTCAGTCTTTCCCCGGTTTCAGTTTGACTGAAGCAGTGCCTACTCAGTGATTAAGGCTAGGTAAGAAATGAGGCAGAGAGCGGCCTCTTGTACCTAGTCAAAAAAATCAACTCAATCTGGGAGGGGAAGACCCTCAGAGTGTTTAGTTAAAAAAGAAACAATTGCTATTTACACTCACTCTGAGCCACCAGAATCCAAATATAACCAATTAATGTGGGGGAGGGTGGAAATCCAGGTTTTTTTCCCTTTCTGTTTCCTCATTTAGTTACTAGGTCAAGGCAGCCTCTGAGGGACAGGGCTGATGATGAAATGGGGTTCAGTCTTGGGCCAAACCCCACACAACTGGGAAAACGTAGTGTGGATTAAAGGGTAGAGACCAGCTTATGTAGGTGAATTCCACATAAGTGGCCCAGGTGGAGATGAGTCTCTTTGTCCAAGAGTTCCCCCAGCCCTTCATTAGAATAAGCCCACCCTATACAATAACCTGAATGCTGAGGATCCTGTAATGAGAGGGAGGGATGCTTTGCTTGCTCTCCCACTAGAACAAGCCCACAAGGGGAGAGGGCAGAGCCTGGGAAGCACTTGGACCTGAATGGGGGACTGTGGGTATGCAATTAACTCGAGTAGAATCAGCATGAGAAGGAAAGAGTATGTGCTAGGGCTGGGAAGAAATCACAGCCTAGGAGACCCTCCCATTCACTTTCATTTTATAGAAGAGGAAACTGAAGCCCAGAAAATGATTTGTCCAAAACCACCCAGGGAAGGACAAGTGGAGGAGACAGAATTTGAACTCTCAACCCAACTGTCTTTTCACTGCCTTTCTCCAGAAATGTGCTGTGCTTGTGAGGTGGGGCACCAGCTGTGGGGAGCCTGGAATGTCAGGCTAAGGAGCTGGGATTTTGACCATTTCTCTGAGACAGTGACCAGATGACCTGGTTGGTGTCATGCCATGGTCCGCGTGGGCGGTAATGAAAGCATAATACAGTCCACAGGGATCGGAAAGGAGGCATCTCCTGCCAGAAACACTTCAGAGTAAGGACAAGATTTGGTAACTGACTGGGTGGGGGAGATGAGGAAGAAGACGAGGAAGTGGTCAGATAACCCACAGGTTATTAACATGGATCACAGGATCAGAGATCCGGACCAATCCCTTCATTTTACAGAGGAGGAAACTGAGGCCCAGGAAAGGTCAGTGACTTGCCCAAGGTCACACAAGGGAGCAGAGCCAGGATTTGAACCCCGTCCTTCGGCTCCAAATCCAGCATGCTTTTCATTGCATCATGCCTCCTCCTCTCTGATCTTCACGACAACCCAGTGAGAAATGGGTGCTTTTATTATTCCCTTTTCGAGGATGAGGAGGCTGAAGGTCAGAGAGGTCACCCTGGCCAGGATCACCCTGAGGCTGGGCTTGGCCCCAGGTTTTTCTTATGCTAAATCTAGAGCACCTCCATACCACTTTTTCTCTTAGAGGTGGAGAGGGCCCCATGTAGGCTTTCAGGGAACCTGGTGAGGTCATTGGTGCCCTACGCTTAGAAACACCCACTTCTAAACTCTGCGCCTGGTTTGCTCATGGGCCCCGAGTTCTAAGCCATGGCCTCTGGCAGACAGGTGGGTTGGAAGGCATGAGTCTTCAGGAACGTCCTGGTGAGGGGAGCAGAGCTCCTGAGCTCTAGTTACAGACCATGGCGTGCAGAGAGCTGGAAGGGCCACCCTTCCCCACCACACCTCTCAGTGGACTCTCCCAGCCTAATTTTAGCCTCTGGCTGCCCTTGGTGCCTGCTGTCACAGGCACAGCAATCCCAGGAACTTGTTATTATACCTCCTAATGGGCTGGACACTCTGTCCCGGTAAAAACAGCCCCAACAAACAGCTTCTGGTGCCCTCACCTCCCCCACTGCCCCCACCCCCACTCCCACTCTGTTTTTTTTTTTTTGTTTGTATTAGTTTTTTTTCTTTTTCTTTAGGCAATTGGGGTTAAATGACTCGCCCAGGGTCACACAGCTAGTAAGTGTCAAGTGTTTGGTCTGAGGCCGCATGTGAACTCAGGTCCTCCTGACTTCAGGGCCAGTGCTCTATCCACTGCGCCACCTAGCTGCCCTCCCACCCCCACTCTGGAGCGTTCCAACATGGGTGCCCAGGAAAGGGGGGTGGGGAAGAAGGGAACAGAGTGGTGCTGCGAGAAGGTGGCTAGACGCGGAGGCTGAGGAAGCCGGCCCTACCTGGCCTCTGTCGCTCAATCACTAGGCGAGCTTTTGCAAGTGCCTTCATTTCTCTGGGCCTTAGTTTCTTCATCTGTAAAATGCCTGGGCTCGTTAATCTACAGGGTCCTGAGGCTAGCACATACTTTGCCACAACCACTCTGTGAGATAGTTGGTGAATTATGTCCGTTTTACAGCTGACAAAAACGTCTCCGAGAGGTTAAGGCGCTGCTCCCGTTCACACAGCTCAAATGGGTCAGCGCTAAGCTTTGTCTCCTGATCCCAAGCGCAGGGCGCTGCTGCCTCTGGCAAATGGCAGCCCTGAGGAGGAGTGTCTGGGCACCCCTGGGGACCTTACTCCCCCTGGAGGGGGGTGGGGGTGGGGTGCAAGGTGGCTTTCCTTCAAACTACGCACTAGATATAGTCCAGGGAAAAGGGAGCAAGTGTGGGCGCACTTGGCTTGTTTAAGCAACTCCTAGGCTACTGGTTCAGCTCCTAAGAGGGTGTCCCACTGATTCTCAGTCTCTTTTTCCTCCCCCTCAACTCCCGGATTCCCCATCCTCACTTAGCGCTATTAACTGTGTGTGTGGCTCTGAGCCCCCAGTCTGTTTCCACTGGGAACATCCAAACCGCGTTTACTGACCAAAGAATTCAGATCCCCCTCCTTTGCAATCTCCCGCACGCAGTTAAGTCAGGTAGGGAGAGTCAGCGCTGACCTGACAGCTAGCTGTTTTAACGCAATTTTAAAAACAGATCACGTGGCTACCATTGTTTGTCCATTGCTTAGATCTCCCCGAGTATCCCTCCACTCTCCCTCCTACAGTCATCCTTCATAACAAATACTTAAAAAAAAAAGGAGGGGGGAGAGGAAGAAAAGTCACTACAACTGATCATCACGTTAAAAAAAAACCCACAACCCTAAAACCTGGTGTTGTGTGCAGTGTTCCCCTGAGCCTGTGTCTCCTCACACCTTTTCTTTGGGGCTAAACTTGTTCCTCGTAATTGCAAGCATTGCTCCAATTGCTTTCTAGTGGTTGTTCTTGTCAATTACATTGTTTCCATCATAGCTTTCTTGGTTCTGCCTCCTTTGCTTTGCATCGGATCATCGAAGTCTTCCCATGCTTCTCTGTGTTTCTCATTCTCATTTGCTAGTTTTAAATTCGTATCAAGGAAACCTAAAATCCAGGTCTAGATGTCAGCCACCAGTGTGCAGCTGTGGGGGGGGGGGGGTTGTTCTCCCTGCTCCCCAACCCTTCCCCTCCTTTCCCTTCCCCAGCCCCACCCCCAAGCTCCCTCTTGCCTCATTCCTTTTCTATTCTGTGGATTACAAGTCGGAAGTCCATGAAGCAGAGGAGATAAGCAGGTCCCCCCAACAGACCCTCCTCCCCTTGGTTTCCTGCCTCATGGGTATTACCAGACTCTTGCCTGATCATATGCCCTTGGCTCTGGGTCTCCTCTGGCAAGGGGAGGGGAGGGGATGGTAGATACTTATCTGGTGTTTGCCGCAAGCTGCCAAAGTTTAGCTTAAGAACCCAGGCTAGAGCTCTGTCCTGGCCTCCAAGCCCTCCATGGCTGCTGTCCTCAGCTAACTCCACCATCTGTCCCAGTCTTATGTCTTTCCACCTGGGGAGAACTTGGTTACCTCGCCCAGACTAGTGAGAACATGTCTGAGTCTCTGCAACAGGCAGTGGGGCTACCCACTGGAAGAGCTGGGGAGCTGCCAGAGGGATCCTCCTAAAGCACAGCTGACCAAGTCATTCCCCAGCTCACCAGGTTCCTGTGGCTCCCTATTGCCTAGAGATTGAAGGCAGACTCTTCAGTCTGGCCTTTAAAACCCTTCACATCTTGACTCTAACCAGCCTTTCCAGCCGGATTATACATCACTCCCCTTCTCACACCTCTATGCAGCCGCAGTAGGGTCCTTTTAGTTCCTTAAATGCAACAGTCATCTCCCATCGCCAGGCCTTTGCACATGCTGTTCCTCTCCCTCCCCCGTGCCTCGAATACATTTCCTCCTCACCTTTTCCTCTTAGAATCCCTAATTTCCTTAAAGCTCAGCACAAATGATACCTTCTGTGTGGATTCTCTCACTAGGCTCCTCCCACCATGAAATTGTCTTGTGTAGGTTTTTTACAGGAGGCGGCATGGTCAAAGGGATCGAGAAATGGTTTTGGAGGCAGGAAGACTAGATTCAAACAAACTGGCCATGTGATCCTGGACAAGTCCCTTGACCCTTCAGAATCCCAGGGAATTCTCTGAGACCAGAAGCTGTTTCCAGAGGGAGTTTCCTCACTGCTCCACCAGCAATGAAATCACAGGCAAAATCTCTTTGGGCAATGGTTCCTTAATTAATTGATTGATGGTACAGACTGTCCTTGGTAACTGGAAAGGAAGAATTTCAGGGGATTAGTGATGGGGAAGCCAGACGGCTACAGGGCAAAGGACCTGATCATCTTTGCCTTTAACCCGGTTGGCCTGGGTTGGGAGAATTTCCAGTTTCTCTTGTTCTGAATTGGCCTGGGTGCAGAGGTTGGAGAAGAGGAAGAGGCTGGCTGTGGGTGCCTCTTGGTTACAGGCAGATTGAGGGCATTCCTTTTTTTTTTCTTTTTTTTTTTTTTGTTGGGCAATGGGGGTTAAGTGACTTGCCCAGGGTCACACAGCTAGTAAGTGTTATGTGTCTGAGGCCGGATTTGAACTCAGGTCTTCCTGAATCCAGGGTCCGACACTCTATCCACTGCGCCACCTAGCTGCCCCTAAAGTTTTTCCAATTTCTTTTCTTTTCTTTCTTTTTTTTGGCTAGGCAATGGGGGTTAAGTGACTTGCCCAAGGTCACACAGCTAGTTAAGTATCAAGTATCTGAGGCCAGATTTGAATTCAGGTCCTCCTGACTCCAAGGCAGGAGCTCTATCCACTGTGCCACCTACCTGCCCCTTGAGGGCATTCCTAATGCCCTGATGCTGGAGCTTCAAGATATTGGTCACTGGTCGGGGGAAACAAAGGAGCTGGGGAGGGGAGGCCCCCATGGAGGCAAGTGACCTTTTGAGGGGATGTCAAGCAAAGATTTTGATGTCCATTTTACCGATGTGGAAACTGAGGCCTAGAGAGGTTAGGTAAACGCTATCATAGATTTAGAACTGGAGGAGACCTAGGAAACCATCACATTGAACCCCCTCATTTAGCAGATGAGAAAAGTGAGGCCCAGAGAGGCTTCAGTGACTGGTGCTCACATGACCTACTCAGGTAGACCACCTAAGGATTGTAAGAGCCACAGAGCCTCAGAGTTGGTGGGCACTGGGAGACCAGGAGAGAGTCCGGAGGGCAGCCACGGATTCCCAGGAAGTCACAGGGTTGTCGTCCTGCCAACCCCAACTGCAGTTCTGGATGGAAACTGCTCAGCTCCTCATTTGTACATTAAGAGTTATGTAAGAGTTATACCACCTCACAGAGTTGTTGTGACTTTGGTCACCTGATGGGGATAGCCCAGGACCCTGAACCCAAAAGCCTTGGCAATAACAGCGTCCCAACCCAGTAGACCTGCTTTCAGCACCCAGGTAGCCCAGTGGATAGAGCGCTGGGCCTGGGATCAGGAAGACTTGAGTTCAAATCCTGCCTCAGATACTTACTAGCTGTGTGACTCTGGGCAAGTCACTTAACCACTGTCTGTTTCCTGAATTGAGGTAATTGAGTTGATTAGGGCAGCAAGTGGTTAATTGTGGGACTTGAATGAACCCCACTGACTCCATCCTGGGACTCAGTCCTGAAGCTAGCTCAGTTCTGTCTCTATTCAATTATGGGTCTAGTCCAAATTCTGTCTTGTGAGAAAACTTTATTCAGTTATGGGAACTGGGAGAAAACCTGATTGTATTGTTTGCACCTAGCCCTGCATGGCCAGGAAGCTGGACCACTTCTCCCCGCTACTTAGGGACCCTTACCTAAGGACCTTGGTTCTACTGACCAGCAACCTCCCAGCCCTGACATTCCCTGTTCTAAGGCCCCTCCCAGCCCTGACATTCCCTGTTCCGAGGCCCCTCCCAGACATTCCCTGTTCTAAGGCCCCTCCCAGACATTCCCTGTTCTAAGGCCCCTCCCAGCCCTGACATTCCCTGTTCTAAGGCCCCTCCCAGCCCTGACCTTCCCTGTCCTGAGGCCCCTCCCAGCCCAGACCTTCCCTGTCCTGAGGCCCCTCCCAGCCCTGACCTTCCCTGTTCTCAGGCCCCTCCCAGCCCTGACATTACATATATGACTCTGTGCTTGGACAAAGGTGAATAGTCGGTGTTTGAACCCACATAGGGTGAGGGATTGCTTGGCGGGGCAGAGGAAGGGGCTGGAGCCCTGGTTAGGGTGGAGAAGAAGAGTTCTGTGGAGCGGTCATGGGGAGGCCAGATTGCTGCAGAGGAGAGGCCTTGATTCCATTTCCCCTTAACCCAGTTGGCCTGGGCTGGCAGAATTTCCAGTCTGGATTGCTCTGTCGTGTCCTGGGTGTTGGCAAAGGAAGAGGCCCCAGGCACTGATGGCTCCCTTAACTCCAGGGCTGCAGAGGGAAGATCCCTCCTCAGGGCTCTGGGTGTGGGCTCCTAGATTTAGGACTGGAAGAGACCTCTGACATCAGCTAGCACACCTTCCTCATTTTACCTAGAGGTTAAGATTCCACAGGTAGTCAAGGGTCAGAGGCAGGATCTGAACCCAGATCCTGTGACTCCAGTGCCAGGGCTCTTTCCCTGGAAGCATCCTGCCTGCCTTGATCACTGCCTTCCCCTCCTTGGACCCCGAGGGCAGAGAGAGAGGGTCCACTTTGATCAATACAAAGAAGGACTTCCCAACAATGAGGAGTATTCTCTGTCTCCTGAAGGAGTGAGATTCCCTCCCTGGAGGTGTGCAAGCAGAGGTCCCAGGAGCCCTTGCTGGACATGTCATAGAGAGGGGTCTTGGTCCTATACTGCTTGCACTGATGGCCATTCCAGCTCTGGAGCTCTTGAATTCTGTGAGGACGGGGTGGCTGTGTAAGCCAGCTAGCACTCATTAAGCACCTGCCATGGGCCAGGGACTGTGCTAAGTGCCAGGGATATAGAAAAAGGCAAAACCAGGGTCCCTGCTCTCAAGGAGCTCCCAGTCTAACGGGGGAGATAACATGTAAATAATTAGATGCATGCCAGATTCCATGGAGAGTACCAGAAGAGGGCGCTAGCAGATGGGGAGGAAGGCAGGAGGCAGAGGTGAGGAGGGAAAGACATCCAGGCATAGGGGACAGCCAGGGCAAAGGCCCAGAGGTGGGAGATAGAGGGGTCCTTGTTCAAGGGATGGCAAACAGGCCAGTATGTCTGGATCATCACATGCAGAGAGGGGACTGATGTGAGAGAAGACTGGAAAGGAAGGAAGGAACAAGGTTGTGAAAGGCCCTGAATGCCAAAGTTTCTGTTTGATCCTGGAGATAACAGGGAGTCATGGGAGTTTATTGAGTAGGGGTGATCATTTTGGTGGTTGAGTGGAGGATGGATCAGTTGGGGTGGAGAGAAACTCGAAACAAGGAGACCAGTTAGGAGGTTATTACAGTCATTCAGATATTATTATCCCCATTTTACAGATGAGGAAACTGAGGACCCAAGAGGAGATGAATATGTCCACAAGGAGAAGGGCCCTCAGATGTAGAATCAGAGGATCTAGGTTTGAATTCAGGCTCTGCTATGCCCTACCTGTGTGACCTTGGGCAAATCACCTGACCTCTCTGGGCCTCAGTTTTCCACCCCAGGAAGGGGGTGGATTCAGTGACCTTCTGGATCTCAGACCCAATGACCCTCCGACTTCTGACTAGCTCAGCAAGGTATAAGGAATAGATTTAAATTTGGATTTGGATTTGGAGTCAGGAAGACCTGGGTTTGAATTCTGCTTCAGATAAATGCTAGCTGTGACAAGTCACTCCCCTTCCTCTGGGCCTCAGTTTCCTCACCTGCAAAATGAGGCAACTGGGCTAGGTAGCCTTTGAGACCCCTTCCAGCTCTAGCTGTAGGATCCAATGATTGGCTCATAAGGCCAGCAGAGTCCAGACTCAAACCCAGGCCTTCTGCCTCAAAGTCTATCACTCAGTTACTATGGAGTCAGAGGACCTGAGTTCAAATTCTTGCTCTAACCCTTACCAGCTGGGTAACCCTGGACAAGATAGTTCACTTCTATTGGCCTCAGTTTCCTCTTCTGTAAATTGAAAGGAACATTCTAGATGATCTCCAAGATCTCTTTCGACCCTACGTCAACGGTCTTATCATACTTCTCTAATTTGGAAGCATCAGTGATTTCACTTGTTGTTCATTTGGTGTACTCTTTCCCCTCTCCACCAACACCGCTTTCCTGTCTTAGTAGCAGTAAAAAGGACTGTCTTGTGTGTGCATGCATGCGCATATGCGAGTATGCATGCCCATCACAGGGAGGCAAAAATAGACTTCTCTAACCTCTTTTCTCTCCACCCTTCTCCAAGGAAGACTTTGATTCCTGCCAGCAGAGGAAGCTCAAGGTTGGGGCCAGAGGCTGACCCCTTCTGCTTCCCTAATTAGATTAATTAACCATTACTCTATGGTTAATAGGGAAATATGTCTTGTATGACTTCACATGTGCAACGGGTATCATATTGCTTGTCTTCTCAATGGGTAGGAGATGAGCTAGAGGGAGGGAAAGAATTTGGAACTCAAAAGAAAATGAATGTTTAAAAATATATATTATTAGTCTAGGGGAAGTGACTTTAAGGTTCAAGCTAAACTTAATGGAGAGGAGAAGATCCAAGCTTTCCATCCAAGGCCTGACTTCCTTCCACAATGAGCACACGTAGCAAACAGCGAAGAAACCCGTTTATCCAAGTCAGTGGTAAAAAACGGAAATCAGAGAAAGTATACATGTAAAAACATATAGCGCTCTCTCTCTGTCTCTCTCTCCTTTTGGGGGAGCTCAGCTCAGCACAGTTGAACTTCCCAGTTCAACCAAGAGAGAGTCTCAGATCTCACTCAAAGGGGAAAACTCCCCAAAGTTTCTAGCAGAGCAAGAGAACAGGGACATGAGAGAGACTGTCAGCTCCTCACACGTCAATGTCCTTCCAGAGTCTTTCTCCCCGTTCAGTGACCTGAAGAGAGGCCGACATTGTATGTCTCTCTCTCTCTCTCTCTCTCTCTGTCTCTCTTCTTCCCCTCCACAGCCCCGTCCTGGCCCTCACATACGTGTGGGTGAAAGTCCTATGCCGATGGGCTTTGGGGCTCTGGTTACAGTAGGATGGAAGCACCCTGAGGGCAGGGACTGTTAGGTTTTTTCTTTGTGTCTCCAGTGCCTAGCATGGTACCTGCTATGTTGTAGGTCCTAATTAACACCTGTTGAATTTAAATATTACCTGGAAATAGGCACTATTATTATGGGGATTGGCAGGATCATGGTGCTGGGGAAAACGATTGACTTTGGAGTGCTCTCAAAACCTGGATTTTGAGAGAAATGGTTTTTAATAACTTTTCCCCTTTCTATTTCCATTCAGTTACTAGGACGAGGCAGCCTCAGAGGGATAGGGCTGATGATAAGATTGGGTTCAATCTTGGGCAGAACCCCCTCCCCCCGCCCCCAAGTGGAAAAGCATAGTTCTGATTAAAAGGAAAAGACCATCTTATCCAGGTGAATTCCACATAAGAGGTCTGGGTGGAAATGAATCTCTTTGGCCAAGAGTGACCTGGAGTCAATTGGAGTCAAGACCCCAGCCCCTCATTAGAATATGCGTACTTTCATTAATTGTTAACCAATCAGAGTTGATTTCTACCTGTCGGGAACCCCTACTCCTCCAAGGGGATTTAGGCATTCAGAGGACCCCAAGGTTCATCTTTGGCTTACGAGAAAAAACTACTGACCTCAATTGATTAATTATTTTCTAGCCATAATTAATAAATTGATTATTAATTATCCAGAAATTATGTCTCTGACTTTTCACTCAGCAGTTTCTGATTTTGTAGAATTTTGTTCTTCTCTTCCTCTTTTCGTCCATTTTCTCTTTAAAAAAAATAATTCTTTGTTATAAGGGATGGCTCTAGGGATTGGGGAGGGAATGGATAGAGAGAAAAATGTACATGATGTAAAGATACCTATATATTAATTTTATATATAATAATATATATATGTATGTGTACAAAAAGGAATTTGCTGCTTACTGTCTGAGTGACCTTGGAAAAGTCCCTTGCCCTCTCTAGGTCTCAGTTCCCTCACCTGTAATATGAGGAGGTGCCTAGATCGGTGTCCTCCAAACTTTCTTCCTCTCACACCCCTATCATGGAAACATTTTTGAGAAGGGATTCCCAGCTGTGAGGTGATCTGGGAGGAGGACGACTTTCCCAGTGACACCTGTGCAGCTGCTGCTGTGGGTGCCCAGACTGGAGTTAGGTTAGAGCTGCCCTGAGGGGCTCAGGGCAGGAGAGACTGGGAGTTTGCACAGGGCGGGAAGGGGCAGACCACTGGCTAACGATCTCTCAGGATCTTTTGTCCAGCCCCAAGCCCCATCACCCTTTCCTTGTCCCCATCTTGATTCTTAGGAATCCGCGGACTTGAAGCATTCCAGCCAATCACAGCTGTGACCGCCAGCCGGCATCCAGACCGGCAGCCTTAGTACCCATCCTAGGCGAGGGATCTGATAGCGTGGGAGTAACAGGTCTGGAAGTCAAGAGTCCTGTTTCTGCTGCTGGTTAGCTCTGGGGCCATGGACAAGTCTCTCTCCCTCTCTGAGCCTCAGTTTCTTCATTTATGAAATGGAGAGAATAACGTTTGTGCTCCCCATGTCACAGGGTTGTTGTGAGGGAAATTCGGTATGTTTTAAAAGAGCTTTGTGGTCTGTAAAACCTGAAGCACCACAGCAAGGGGAGCTTGGAGAATATGGGCAGGGTTCTGGGAGTAACATTTTCCCAGCCTGAGTCTCTCCTGTGCATAGGTCTATTATAATACTCAACTGACCGGCTGATTTACTTAGTTTCTAGTTGTCAAAATGCTAGAATTTTGGGTGCGTTTTGATGGTTTATGGGGCAGGAAGAAAGGCTGCATGACGAGGTAAGCAGAGAAGAGACGTGAGGCTAGGAGGATCCGGATTCAGATTCAAGTCATGGCTTTGGCCCACCCTGGCTGGGTGAGCTGCTCGGGGCTCCAGGGAGCTCTCGGACTGGAGGTGGGCTTCCGAGCAGGTGCAGGCCTGCATTCAGATGGGAAGACCCTGCCCTCAGTGAGACTGCAGGGCCGGGCCCTCCTCCTCCCCACTCCCCCCCAAACAGCCCAGCACCGATCTCATCTAGCATGGGGAAACTGCTCCAGAAATGCATGCTGAAGCAGGATGCAGGTGGTGTTATTATTAAGAGCCCTCAAACATGGACTGTCTGAGCCAGAAGGGTCTTCAGACCCCCTCATTTTACTGACAAGCAAACTGAGGCCCAGAGAAGGGAAGAGGCTTGGCCAGGCTCGAGCCGCTGCTTCATGGTCCATCTATCTGAACAGAAGACGAAAGGGGCTGGGGACAGGGCCCTGCTCTCCCCATTCCTGCTTCTAAGGAGGCCGGAGCCTGCCCGAGGGGATGCCCTTCGCGGGAGGCCCAAGTCATCCCACTTTCCATTCCCCTGCCCCACCAAGGCCTGGAATGGGGCAGCTGAGGCAAGCAGGGACTTTACCCCAGGGTGTCAGCATGGAGAACGTGTGGGATGCTTGCTCCCCTTGGGTGTCTTCTGGCTTGCCTGCCCCGGGTCCCATCACGCCCCGCCCTGCTACCTGGGCTGGGATGCCAAGGGCAATCACCATGGTACCCCTCTCCTGGGCCCCTCCTTCCTCTGCCATGGCATCCTCCCATTGGAACTTGGAGCATTGGCTGGACTCTCTGGGGCCATGAGTTACCTTCTCCCGATGCCCCAGGCCCCCAGGTCCCAAGACATAACTGGGCCTGGCACTTTAAGGCAGAGCTGGTATCATAGCGACCTGTGCTCAGGCCCAATCCCTAGGGGGCTCAGGTAGAGACTGGGGACCTGGGGCTGGGCAGAGAGAGCCACCCCGAACACACAAGGAGGCAAGTAGAGGGCCAGTGACAACAAGAAGCACCCAGAGACACCCCAAGGTGGAGGAGGCGCCAGACAGAGCCTTGCTCCAAGCAATAACCCGATGTGATGGGGCTCACCGAGGCAAGTGCCCTCGCCGGGACTCAGTTTCCTCCTCTGTGAAAATGAGGTTGAACAAGAGGATCTGGAAACATTGGCTGCTTAGTCTCAGACCCTCTGTGGACAGAGAGGCTCGGGCCATCGCTAGGACGAAGGAGTCTGAAAGGTAGGCATGCTCCTGCTGGCGGCGTCTTTACTGCTGGCCTCCATCGAAGGCTGAGAGGGATGAAGCCAGAGCTAAGCCTCTGGAGTGGGGGTGTAGCCTGGGCCGGTCATAGGCTGACAGGCTGATGGGGGTCCGTCCAGCAGTCAGTCAGTCAGGGGAGCATTCATTAAGTGCTTTGTGTGAGCCAGGCACCATCCACAAAGAAAGGCAGAATCAGTGCCTGCCCTCAAGGAGCTCCCATCCTAGTGGGATTACAAGATCCACACAGAGCAGTCTCAGAAGGAACGGCAGGCACCAGCAGCTGGGGGGACACCAGGAAAGGCCTGTGGCAGAAGGCAGGAAGGAAAGCTGGGAGGCAGAGGGGAGGCCGGAGGGCATCCTGGGCACGGGAGAACAGCAACGCCCAGGTACACAGACAGATGGAGTGCGGACGGTGGGGCTGGATCAGAGAGGAGGCAGAGAGAAGATGCGGAAAGACAGGAAAGGGCCAGGTGACAGAGAGCTCAGGCCCAGAGTCAGGAAGACCCGAATTCAAATCTGGCCTCAGACGCTTGCTGGCTGTGTGACTCTGGACAGTCACTTACCCGTTTGCCGTAGCTTCCTCATCTGTAAAATAGGGATAACACCCCCTCCCTCCCAGGGTTGTGGTGAGGCTCAAGGAGATATTTGTGTTTACAAGTATCTTATACATATATAAATACTTATTCCCTTCCTTTATTCTTTAAATGCCAGAGAGGTTTATATTTGATCCTGGAGACAACAGGGAGCCCCCTGGGTGCCTGAGTGGAAGTCAGGGGTGCACAGAGGGGTGTCTGTCTCCTCCATCCCTTCCCTGCCATGCCCTTCCTCCCCTGGGTGCGGCCCAGCAAGGCTCCTGAGACTCCTCCAAGGGACTGTCCCCTCTGCTGAACCCCTGTCATACACACCCTCCTCTGACCATCTTTGTTTGGGATCACAGGAATGGCGTGGTGTAAATACCACTGGAATTAGAATCACAGGACGTAGGTTTGAATCCCATCTCTGCTGCCCCTGTTGGCCATGTGACCTTGGGCAAGTCACCTACCCTCTTGGTTTCCCGTCCATAAAACAAAGGGGATGGCCAGATGATTTCCAAGGGCCCTTTTGGCTCTTGACACCCCTTCTGTGCTTCTGTATTCATGCTGGTCATTCACCATGGAAGGTCTTCTCCCATCCTGTCCCTCCCCCACCACCATATTCTCACCATCATTCAAGGCCTTCTTCCAGAGAAGGCTTCACCAGAACTCAGGAGGGCTGTTTGCTCCTGGGGCATGTCACCCAGATGGCTTCTCTTGTCTTACTTATCTCTTATTGGAAATGCCTTTCTCCTCAACTAGACTATAAACCCCTGGAAGGCAGGGCCCCACTCTTACTCAGTCTTATATTCCCATCACACCCAACCTTGAGCTTAGCCTAAGGAGTCCTCCATAAACTGTTGACAAGGATGGGTGATCCAATTCAGGTCACCAAATATGTGACAAGCACCTACTATGTACAGGGCCTCGTGCGGGGGACTGGAGTGGGGGGAATGAGGCAAAATTTAAATAAGGCAAGTTATTTGCCTTCAAAGGGATTCTAGTCTAGATAGGCCAGTGAGATCGACAAGATAACCACAATACACAGTACCACACATGCTCAGTGTTAGGGAGAGGCAAAGAGTTGTGGGGGGCCCCAGGAGAAAAGTGTTTACCAACTGGGCCAATGAGGGAAGACTTACTGGAGGAGGTGGCATTTGGGCTGAGCTTTATAGGGAGAGGACATTAAGATATGTGTAACAGCCTGGGCAGAAGCAGGAAGGTAGAAAGAAGACTTCCATCAGATTGTAAGCTCCTGGAGGGCAGGGACTATCTTTTTGTATCCCCAGCACTTAGCACAGTGCCTGGCACAAAGTAGGCGCTTATTAAATGTCTGTTGACTGACTTCACTTCTATGTGTCCCAGCTCTACCCTGGCATTAAAGACACCAGTAGAGAGATTGTCCTTTACTGAGGAGTCTTCCTTCCTTAGGGAGATGCTGAGGTCTGAAGAATGGAGATGGGGGAGTGAGAAGGAGGCAGTCAGATGGCCTCAGTCTCATCAGTGAAGTAGGAGGCTAAGTCAACTGGCAAGGGCTGGAAGAGAGAAGCAAGGGATTGGCACGGTTATGTGGGGAAGGGGACCTAGCAAGTTTGGCACATGGAGTCTCTGCGTGTTGGGGGCCCGAGTTCAGGTCTCTGCCATGTGACCTCAGTCTATCCACCTGAAAAATGAGGTGATCTCCAAGGTCCCAGAGTGGATGATTCTATAGTTCTCTAATCCTCTACAGACAGTGCCTGGCAACTGAACCTCCTCACGGGGTCCTGGCCTGGCTCTCTAGGGCATCCGTTAAGTGTTGACTACTAGACCTGTTTAGTGCTCTGTGTTAATGAGGCTTATAGATGTGAAATACACTGCCAATCCACCTCATGGGCACAGGGCTTGGAGGCAGGCTGGAAGGACACTCCTGGGCATCCCCGTTTTGTTCCATGGAGGAATCACGGACAGAGCAACACCAAGATCCGCTGCCCTTCTGCCCCCACCCTGTTTGGGAAGAAAAAACTAGAGAAAGGACCAGAGACTAGCACATGACTCATCCCAGGCAGGCTGCCAGTGAAAGAATTGGGACTAGAACCCGGGACTCCCAATTCTCCAATCCAGTGCCCCGGCCATGGCACCAATTCATTTCACCACTCCTGTAACTGCTCTCTTCTCCCAGGTCCCTCCTCCTTTTCCCTCTCCTCTCCTCCCAATCCGAGTTTCCCTTCCCCATTTTACTCTGGGGAGCTGCATCAATCTACCCATTCTCTTTCCCATCCCTGGATATTCTCGATGGGGCAAAAGACAGTATGGAAGCTGAGAAGATGGACCCACATCACCACCCAGTGGCCATTGTGGTCACTGCATCCTGACCTTGACCTGGAAAGCCAGATGTGGCGGGGTGGCAGCTAACATTTTTTTATTTTGGTGAGGCAGTTGGGGTTAAGTGACTTACCCAGAATCACACAGCTATTGAATGTTATGTGTCTGAGGCTGGGTTTGAACTCAGGTCCTCCTGACTCCAGGGCCCATGCTCTATTCACTGCACCACCTAGCTGCCCCCTCGTGGTGGTAGCTAACATTTAAAAAATGTATCTGTAGCTAATCAATCACTATCTATCTACCCTGCTTTTTCACATCACCAGCATTTCCCCCAGTAAGCCCAAGAGTCATCCCATATAACAAAGGATATTTAAAAAAAAAAAAAAGGACAAAGAAAACAAATCAGCAAATCCAATCACCACACAGAAAACGCGTTCTACAATGCTGGGGTCCCCAGCCCTGGGGGCTTTTCAGCTCTTTTTTGTTCCCTCTGCACGCATGGTGTGGTCAGTCCTCCTGGGCTTATGTCTTCCGGGCTCCGACTTCACTCAGACTGGGTCACTCTTTCCGCGCTTCTCTGCGGTCACAGCCCTCCTCCTCTACTGCAGTGACACGCCATTCCATTCCCATACCATCGATGGGCATCTCCATTCCCTGTCCTTTGCTGCTATACGTATTCTGCTGTGCACGGGGACTTGCTCCCTACCCGTGGAATCTCTTGGTCAAAGGCTACGGACCCAAACCACTTTCCCAAATGAGTGCCCAGCTTTGCAGCTCGAGCGCCGACGCACACATCCTAGTGCCCGTCTGCCCACAGCCCCTCTAACTTGGGAGTCTCATCATTTGTCTTGGATGATTTGCAGGGTTGGTCTGCTTTGCATTTCTCTCGTTATCAGTGATTTGGAGCATTCTTTCACGTGGTTGTTAAAGATCAAATGAGGCATTCGTAAAGCAATGATTAGCACAATGCCTGGCACAGAGTAGGTGCTCTATAAATGCTCATCCCCTCCCCACAAAGGATGATGACAAAGCAATCTAGCCACAGACCTTTTCCAGTTCAGCGAAGGTGAGACAAGTGAGGGGGAGTGTAATCTAACAGAGGAACTGAACGGCGATTATAAGGGTCTGCCCACCCACCTATCCTGGGCACACGGGCACTTTGGGGGCTAAGCTAAGGCAGGAGAGTAGAGCAGGGCCCTAGGTCCCATGATGGAAACTGCCCACTACCCCGTTCCCCCAATAGAAATAGGAGGCAAACAGGACACACAAGTTTATTGCATTATAGAAACAGATCAGCTAGCAAACACCTCCGTCCCAGATAACGGTTACTCACTTGGCTTACTTGAGGGGAAAAGGGACATGGCAGAGGACAGGCTTCATTTCATTTGAGGAAGGGGGAAGCATGTCTGCGGTCCTGTGCAGTAACATGCCCGGCCCGACGGCTCGCCCCCCTCCTGAGACCCGCGCGGCCTCATGGGCCAGGCAAGTCACAGAGGGCACAGTCCTGAGTCTGGGGGGAGGGGAGGCCGAGCAGCGCTGACCAGTGCCTGAGCTTCAAGAATTCAATGGTCACTTAGTTATCCATCAAGGTGCATGAGAATAAGCTGCCACTTGGACAGAGGTTGAGACATGTATGTTTGACCACGGACAATGTGGGGATTTGTTTTGTGCACCAATGCTTAACTGTTAAAGTGACTCTTCCCCTCCTTCTTCAGTGGAGGGGGGTGAGAGGGAAAGAACATAAATGCTCAATTGAAAAAAATAACTATTAAAAACCAATTTCTTCAACCAACCCCCCCCCCCAACATAGGGCTTCCCCTTCACAAGGCAGCTGTCTACACTAGCTTCCAAGCTCGTGATCTGCTTTTGTGCCCATTGCCCTGAGTGCCCCCCCAGCCCACCAGAGGGTGGCGGTGACTCCCCCAATCTCCCTCCCATGGAAGGCTGAAAGGTGTTCAGTGCTTCCAGGCATGGGGAAGGGGCTACTGCATTCCTGCCTCTGGACGGAACAAAAGCAGCTTAGTGGGGAGGCGTGATGCCATGATGCCAAGCAGCGGCTCCTGGTGGGCCCCAAGCCTTCAGCTCCTGGTCCCTGTAGGGCCCTGCCCTGCTCCCCCAGGACCAGACCCCTAGGCAAGAGCCGGGCCTCCGAGAGAACTGGGCTGCTCTTGCTGGACCAGCACACCCTACCACATCACACCTGGCTGTCCCTGAGACACTTCTGGTCACATGTGTAACACCTGAGAGAGGCCAGACTCTAAGAACTGAGAGAATACTAACTTTTAGGGGTGGTGGCGGTCACGCATCGAGATGAAGACAACATTTGAGCCGCCGCCAGCAGGCTGAGGCAGCAGGGAGTGCTGGAGGCAGGCTGGAGGTTCTGGCTGCAGCGTGCTCTGAGGCGCCCACTTGCACTTATAGCCTGGGAGGGCTCAGAAAGAAGGGGGATCCGAGAATCCTTCAGACCCATTCCTCCCAGGCAATCAGAAGGGGGCTCCACTCTACCCAGCCCCCGCCTCTCCTGCAGCCAGGTCCATGACGCAAAGAAACTCAAGTGTGTCTTCAAAATGCTATTGGGACAGTGGAAGGATTCCTATCAGACACACAGCGCTAACCTCACTTGCCACCTAAAGAGGGGGCTCCTCTTTGGACGCCTGGAGCACACTGCCTGAGGCTGGGGAGCGCTCTGCCTGGCTGCCTAGATATGACTATGTGTGGGGGGGCTGGGTCATCAAGGCTGCTGGATCAGTGAGAGGTCAGAGGCCTGCGCTAAGCAGGAGCGGCTCCACACAAAGCGGGAGGCGGGAGGCTAAACAAGGTCTGAGGAGGTGCAGGCCATGGCTTTGTGGTTCTATGGCTTGCCCGTCTCCTTCCTTCCTGAGTTCGCTATTCAGTCAGCCCTGACTCCTGCCCCTCCAGCCCAGAGACAACAAAGCCATCGGGGCTCCCCCTACAACCTATAGAAGCCTGGCCCGCCACACCACTCACCTGCCTCCCCACGCCGGGAGCACCTGGGCAAGGGCCTCGAGCTGGGCAACGTGTCCCTGGCCCTGGAAGCCTGGCCTGCCCCGAGGGGCCCTGCCTTCTTCTGGTTCAGCAACCCCCCCTTCTGTGGAGTGGGGGACGCTTAGCCAACAGTGTCAAAAGTGAACTCACAGACAAGACATCCTTAATAAATTAGTATAATACTGTTAGAAGGGATGGCGTTGATTCTGGTTGTTAGCAGCATTGTCCTACATACAGCCCGGTGATCTCCTTCCCTGGGAAATTTAAAAAGCCGTCCCCTGGTGGTTAGCTCTGATGTAAAATTATAAAATAGAAATCTGGTAGGGTTTGTTTTTTTAAAAAGGAAAAGCCCTGGAGAGTCGGCGGTGGCGGTGAGGTGAGGCGAGGCGAGGCCCTCCCTCCCAGGCCCGTTAGCTCTGGCTGTTGGGTCTGCCAAAGGTGTTCCCACCAGGGGGCTGTATCTGGATGGAGTCCAGGAGAGGCCGCAGAGCCTGTCCGAAGGGCCTGTGGGAGAAGACGACACAGGAGGGAAGACTTCAGACACAACGCTCTCCTCCAACAGAGAGGCAGGCACAGCTTACTGAGCGATGCTGGCCAGCCTCCAGGATTCAGTCACCCTGGGCTTGGTCCTGTAAATCCTTTGCTTCCAGGCTTGGGATGAGCACAGACCTGTCCTTCCTCCCTCCTCCCCTCCCTCCCCTCCAAGGAGCTCCCTGGGGGCTGCCTGGATTGTGTGGATCAGGCCACACAGGGACTGATCCTGCTGGACATCCACGCTCTAGGGAGCCCTCCTAGTACTTGGCGATGGCACTCACTTGGACCCCAGTGACCACAAACTGTGCGTGCCACTTCTCTGCTCCTTGAATCTTGCTCAAGGAGCCCCAGTGTCTCTTTGACAAAAAGGCAGGCGTCTGGAGCCTTTCAGAGGTTGCTCTAAAGTGCAAGCCCACCAAGAGGACCCACTGGTGCTCCTCCCATTCTCCAAGGACAACTGCTGCTTCTGAAAACTACACGCAGGGGCCTCAAGCGGGTCCTCGGAGGCGTGACCCAGGCAGGGCTGGACGGCCTGGCCCCTCTCCCTGCTGACACCACAAGCCGAGAACCAGCTTCCACACCGTACCCCAAATCCTGCCAGCAGGGCCCCTCCTGGTACCCAAAGACACAAGCAAGGCCCAGGAAGCAAGAAGCGCCTGCATCAGCCCCCCGGGGCTGCCCCCAAGCACAGCCTGCAGCTAGGACCTCTACCTGCCCCGTCCCCCAGGTCACCCAAGGGAAAGCCAACAGGCAGATGGAGGCAGCCCTCGAGTTGAGATGGCACTACAGAGTGTGAGGGCTCGGTCAGTGGGCCGGCCTGCTGTTGGGAAGGCCCAGGGGGCCTGCAGCCCTCCGCGGCTAGGAGCACCTGGGCGTTGGGTCTCAGCCTGTCCAGACGCTCCCGCTCTATGTCCCCCTCTGTCCTTGGCTCTTACATCTATATCCCGAGCACTGTCCTTGCTGGGCCGTGACACCCGCGAGGGAGCTGGTCCCTCCTCGACGGGGCATGTTTTGGACACGTGAGCGATCGCTGTCTTCCTGGGAACGGGCATCTTCTCTGAGCTGATCAAGGGCTCTGGAGGTGGCCCTTCTGGCCCCGAGCTTCTGTCCTCTACCCACACAGAAACCGAAATCTCTGGACTGGAAAGAGTGACCAAGGGATGTCCCGGAGGCATCCACGCTGGGGTGCTGGGGAAAGAGCACTGGATCCAGCCAGACCACCTGCACTTGAATCCTTAAGGCCTGTGCCGCTCATTACCAGCAACCCTGAGCAAGTCCCATCAGCTCTCATGGCCCTCATCTGTACAATAGGGACAATCCTAGCCCTTCCCGCCTCACCAGGTGCTTGTGAGGAAAGCCCTTGAGAGATGGGAGCTGGGTGGCTGGGCCAGAGTCAAGGCAGGAGCACGAGGACAAAGAATCACTAGAGAAGGAGCAGAAGGAAACTGAGGGACATCAGAGGAGCGTGGACAACAATTCTGCCCCCTGAGTGGAATGGAGGGCGCCAAGATGTCCTAGACCAACCAGTCAATTCTACTCCCGTGAATCTCCCTAGGTCCTTCCAACTGCGCTCCCCCAAGCCCGTCCCTCCGAGAACTCGTCAGAATCTGGCCCTGGCCCTGGCAGGGTGCGGCCCTTCAGACCAGCCTGAGCCAGCTGCTCCAACCGCGCCTTCCCAGTGACAGGCACTTTCTGACTGAGCGTCCATATCCCTTCCTCCAGTGGGCAGAGGCCCAGTGAGGATCACGCCAGCACTCACAGAGACCCCAGCTGATGCCGCGCAGGTGCCACCCGGGCTCTTGGCCACTGGCCTCCCCAGCCCTGCCCCGCCTGCGTCAGGGTGAGATGAGCCCCTGGGGCCACCTCGAGGGCCCCCCAGATGACAGGCGAGGAGAAGGGGGCAGTACTCACGTGGAGAGGACTTCAGACGGAAGGTCTGTGATGTAGGAGGGGATCTTCTTTCCAGTCAGGAACTGGGCCACTTCGTTGCTGAATGTGTTACAGTTGTGCTCAAAGAGATTGTAGGCCTCACCTCTGTCCGTGCAAAGGGGGAGACGAGACCCATGAGCACCCCCAAAACGCAACACTCGCTAAAAGTCCACAAGGGCAGGTCTCCTGGGCTCATGTGGCCCTCAGTCCCCTCTCTATAAAATGGGGAGGACCTATTTACTTCACAGGTTTAGGAGGATCAAGGGAGAAAGTGTGGAGAGAACATTTTGTGGACTCTAAAAAGCCTAGGGAAATATTGGTTAGCTAATTTTAGGAAGCCAGCCTGATGCAAAGGAAAAGAGCCCTGGATCAGGAGTCAGAAGACCTAGTAGTTTAGCCTGTCTCCAACCCTCACCACCTGTGTGACCTCGGGCAAGTCACTTTCCCTCCTCTGAGGCTTAATTTCCTCTTCTGTAAAACAAGCAGGTTGGACCAGATCAGCATTTTCCAAACCACGTGTCATGGAACCCTGGGGCTCCAAGAAATGGGGATTGGGGTTTTGTGACAACAATTCAATACGGATGCAGGTTTTTTTGGTACAAGCCTCTTCCTGGGTGCCCTCCCCTCCCAGTGGGGTAGTCCGAAAGCAGGTTTTGAGGGGTCTTACACTTCCCAGGCCGCCCCCCCCCGCCACCATGCCATGCCAAGAGAATCTGAGAAGACACAGCACAGGACATGGCGGGTGTGCCAGCCCCGGCCCAGCTTAGCCAGGCAGGGCTGTGAAGCCCTCCCCCCAACCCCTCCTGACCCAGACTGAGCTGCCCTCAACTCACCGGAACAGGGACTCCCCTAGGGAAGACAGGTATTCCAGGAAGATTTCTTCGGTAACTTCGGTGCTCCCTACTTCTACCACTGAGTCAGGAGGCCCAAGCAGTGTCCCTCCCTGCAAGGGTGAGCCAACAGTATTAGGCCAATCACCAACCCCTGAGAATTTCCCCAGAACCTCTGAAAAGGGACGACCCCAAGGGTCTCCATCTAGACCTGGAGTGACCCTCGAGGTCACCGGGTCCAAGCAGCTCCTTTCAGAGGGGGAGCCGAGCCATGATCGGAGCCCAGGGCGGCCCTCCGACAGGGACAGAAACACCAAGCCAACTCAATCAGCAGCCCCTTCTTAGCCCTCAAACTTTCCCAGACAGCCAGTCGTCTGGTTGAACAAGGTTGAGCAGCCCAAGCACTGCTGGGGGCTCCAGGCACTTCCCAGTGCCCATTTCCCAGCCTCCTGCCTCTCCTCATGCTAGTCGGAAGGCTTTTTTTCCCTTTCTTTAATTTTTTTTAATTGCAAACTTAAAGATGAACATTTAGAAAGACAAAGAACTAAAAAGCCTGTCTATGAAACTGTGCATATCTGTTGCATAGAGCTTAAGTGTATATTAAACACCTCGACAGTAACGAAGCCTCTTTGCTTGTGTCTGGGTCCCATTCTGAATTCACTTCCACTCTTCTGGGGAGTTTCCAGATGTTTTATTTGTCACATTTTTTTTTTGCATGATTATCCGGCCCCCCATCCCCCCCACCCCCAGAAACTCTCCCTTGTAACAGATCGGCAAAGCAAACCAACATGTTGGCCACGTCTGAAAAGGCACATGTCCTTCTTCACCTTCAGGCCAGCGATTGCTGCCTAGGGGCATAGATGGGCTCCTAAAGCTGGGATTGGTCACGGCCCTCGCCAGAGTTCTGAAGGGTCCCAAAGCGCCTTCATTTACATTACTGTGGGCACTGCGAAAACCCATCTCCTGGTTCTGCTTATTTACCCTGACATAAATCACCTGGGCATCCATCTGGACATTTCCCTGAATCTATGAGGCATCAGTTTTTACAGCACAGTAACATCTCATTTTGTTCAGCCGCTGCCTAACTGATGCAACCCTGATGTGTTTCCGGTTTTTGGACACAACAAAAAATCCTGCTATGGGTCCTTTCCGACTGTCTGACCTCGCTGAGGGCACGTGCCTGCCCTGAGCCACTGTGAACCCCCAGCAGCAGGACTTTGAGGGGACGGGAGTTCCCAATTGCTTTCCAGGATAAATGACCCTCTTAACAGCCCCCCACCCCACATGCATTAGGGCACCTGTCTGACTCAGCAGCTGCTTGCTGGTCACTTTTTTCTTATTATTTCCCATGGTTGTTGATCGCTTACGTTTCTATTAGGGAAGGGTTCTTGTTCTTACCTGTTTGTATCGATTTCCTCTGCATCTTCTCCTTGGACTTTCACAAACTTTTTTTTTGGGGGGGGGGGTGAGGCAATGGGGGTTAAATGACTTGCCCAGGGTCACACAGCTAGTGAGTTATGTGTCTGAGGCCGGATCTGAACTCAGGTCCTCCTGACTCCAGGGCCGGTGCTCTATCCACTGCGCCACCTAGCTGCCCCTCACAAACTTTTAGCAGAAGAATTTGCTTCAAGGATTTTTTTCTTGTTTTACTTCTAGCTGCATGGGTTTTGCTTGTGCAAAAAGCATTTTAATTTTATGTACTCAAAAGCGTCCACCTGGTCTTTTGTGATCATCTCTATTCCTTCTTCAGTTAAGAATTTTCCCCTAGCCATCATTTTGAAAAGTCTTTTCTTCCCTTTTCCCGTAATCTCTCTATTAACTGGAGTTCCTGCATCCACTTGGAGCTTAAGCAGCACATGTTGGGAAGATCTAAACCTGACTTCCACTAGCCCGAGTTTCAGGCCAGGCTGCTAATCCGTGTAATTTGTGAGGCAGGTGTGTGTGCAGTCATGTGGACCCTGACTCTGATTCACAAATGGAGGGGCCAGGGCACCAGAAGGTGCTTCATTTAACAATCTATTTCTCTATAGTCTAACCCATGAAAAAATATGCCATTTCTTCCTTTGGAAATTCAAGAGGCAAAAACTCGGTAGGATGAGATATTTTTATGGACAATCAAGTTATTATTATTATCATTTTTTATTTGGAAGGTTGGGCCAATGGTTGGTTTCGAAATGCTGACTGCCCTGTAGCAGTATGTGGTCAAATCCCAGGCACGAGGGGCCCTCTGACTACTCCAGAGAGCCAAGGGAAGAAACAATCAAGAGTGACCAGGCGACAAAACAGGCCCCAGTAGAGCCACAGTCTCACGGATGAGGGTGCCCTACCCCCACCCACCGCCTCCACAGGGCAGACAGCAGCTCAGAGACACCTTTTAGCTCTGTATGATTCTTGTTCATCTCTCTTCATAAATCCTCTAGAGGAGATCTACCCAACAATTGGTCCTCACTCACAACTTCAGCAGACTGGCAAGAACAGCCCTGAGAGATGGTAAATCTGGTAGGGGATGGTATGGAAGAAGGTCTCAGAAACGTAGCTTTTAAAGCATATCTATGGCATTCAGTGGGAAGCTGAGTAACCCAATCTGCTCTCCTGCAGGAATCACAGGGGGATCAGAGGCAGCAAAGGCGGGAGGCACTTACGGGCGGACAGCTGGTGATGCCTCCACTGCCAAAGAAGAACTCGTCCTTGTGAACAACTATGGAGGTGTGCCTGCCGTGGAGAGGAAAGCCAGGGTAAGCGGAAAACCGACATTCAAAAGCAACTGGAGGGAAACACACAGGCTTTCGGGAGGGCGCACGCCTATGCCTGGATAGAGACAATTCTGCTAAGATTCACAAAAGGTGGCACCCTGCTGGCAGGTGAGAAAGGGGGTGGGGGGGGAGAGATTGCTCAAGTCGTTTCCAGACCATTTGCTGGAAGGGAAGCCTGCAAAGCGCGCAGCAATCTCAACGGCTAACAAAACCAAACCAACAACTCAAGCCTACCTCCAGCCTAAAGCGGCAGGGAGACGGGCATTGGGAGGCCGGCCCGTGAAGCTTCCCGAGGATGTTTCAAGAACGTGGCTCTGCGTGGTACCTAAAGACCTTTCCAACTTCCTTCACAGCTACCTTGGGTCAGTTTTGAAAAAGGAGGGCCAAACAAGCCTGAATATGGATCAATTCCATGGAAAAGTGCCCACACACTGAGATCCAGTTATTGGCAAAATAACAACGGTCAACCTGATATTTAACCCAAGCTTAAGTGGCCTCGCTCATCATTTCCCTGGAGCGCCCAGCTCAGGGCATTTGGCAGAGAGGAACGCGGCAAGGGCATGAGGGATAAAACAGAGACAGGAGGTCTGAAGGCTCAGTGATTAGTTAGTAGGCTTGGCTACAATCGGGCACCTGGTGGGCATGAGTCCCCTCCACCCTTCCAAATTCAATTCACAGAACGCCAGGGCTGGATATGACCATAAAGAAGAGAGAACTGAGGCCCAGAGAGGTCACAAAGCTAGCAAAGGCCAGAAGCAGGACCAGAATTCAGGGCTCCTGATTCCAGGCCAAGGTCCTCTCATTACACCGTGCTGCTGCTTGGAATGGAGTCAACCCTTACATCTTCAAATTTAAAATAAATGGGAAGTGGGTCTACGTGTCAAGTTAGGAGCTAAAAGTCGTTTGGGGACTACAGCGGATTCCAGGGCATGGTGGCACTTGTGTGTTCCATAAACCAATCGACCCAGTCAAGATTGAAAAGTCCAACAACTTACCAGATGCCTTCCAGCTGTTTCCCTGTGAAAAGAAGAAGATATTAAATTTAACTATTTGAGACTGGGCAACGTGAATTTACTAGTAACCGCCAACAAAAACAAATAATCCACTAAGTGCAAAAAGAATAAGAACTAAAACCATCCACAAAACCCTTGTTATATTATACCAAATTGTCACCACAGTAACAAAGAAAAGTGTCCTGCTGCCCCACCTGCCCCAGAACCAAATCTGGACAAAGCTCGGCTGCCCTCAACTTGGCTTTACCAAATACATATATGGTTTGCGTGAGCTGGCAACGAGTTACTTCATACAAGTCTGCCCATTCCTTTACATTAACATTCAATACTTTTTCAGACATTCTCCAGTTTTTAGACTTAGATCGAGTCCTTTTTCTGCAATTACAAATATGGCCTCTAGAAATATTCTTATACAGATACAGACCTTTTTATGATATTGTTATAAAGTCCCAGAGAGAGAATCAGTGGGTCAAAAAGCATGACCAGTTTTGTAACTTTTTTTTTTTTTTTAAAGTGAGGCAATGGAGGTAAGTGACTTGCCCAGAGTCACACAGCTAGTAAGTGTTATGTGTCTGAGGCTGGATTTGTGACTCCAGGGCTGGTGCTCTATCCACTGTGCCACCTAGCTGCCCCCAGTTTTGTAACTCTTAATGGATACTGCCAATATGGCCCTCCCTTTTAGAGTCCCAACAACACCCCAGAGGGCTCGCTCCTCCTCCCAACCCCACAGTCATTAAATCTTGTCATGTGGTTGCTATTTGCTAAGAGTTTTTGCTAGAGCCCAGATTATTTTTACGCAATTCTGGGATAGCCTGGTTAATAATAAACTCACTAGAATATATTCCAGGTCTATAAAAAGGTTTAAAGTTCTTGGCCCATGATGTGAATGTGGAATTCCAGTACAAATAGTAGAGGGAAGGTGAATGTGGGTCACAACCAAGAACTCTTAGGTAGAATTCTGACCTCAATGCACTAACACAGATACACCCCAACTTTAAGGAGCGTTGTTCTGCCCTGTGCCCTGGCTCATCTGTGCATAATCTCCAAAGTCACCCCTAATGCACCTACCTCCTCTTATAGGAAAAGGGGAAATCTGCCTCTTTGCAGGCAAGGGCCAAGAGAAGGGGTGGGGAACCTGTGGCCTCGAGGTCCTCAAGTGCAGCCCTTTGACTGAATCCAAATTTCACAGAACAAATCTCCAATAAAAGGATTTGTTCTGTAAAACTTGGACTCAGTCAAAAGGCTGCACTTGAGGACCTAGACGGCCCCACGTGGCCTCGAGGCCGCAGGCTGCCCAGCCCTGGAGGCTTCCAGAAAATGGTGGAGAACCTTGGAAAAACTCTCATTCACATGGTACTAATGATATCTGCCTTCCAAGGTGAACTGTGAAATCTAAGATGGAAACCCTCATTCCCTTTTTTTAAAAGTTTTTACTGCTCAGATTTTCTTCTTTAGAAAGAAAATATATTAAAAAATTACTCTCCCTCAGTGACCTAACCTGCTGACATCTAATTATTGTACCTTATGGTCCCTTTGGGAAAAGGGCTAAAGGCTCTCCCAAATGCCCAAAGCAGTAGAGAGCAGACTTGCTGGAAAAGCAAAAAGAAACAAATCTAAACAATCTCACCAAAGAGACTCTAGCACATATTCACATTTCATCCTTGTGCTGTTCAAACCAGATGTAGGGGGCTATGTTGAACTGACTCACACAAAGTAATGCCAGGCCTGCTCTGTGGATAGAATCCTGGGCTGACTGCTGAAAACCCGAAGATAAGGCCAGAAAGGTGCCTACCCCCCTGCATTTTATTAAGAAGTATGGCATATGCACAAGTAGAGACAATGATCCAAGGTCATTTTAGGAAGGAGTGGGCACGAGCTGAGTCTGGAAAGGGGAGGGATGCCTGGGATGGAGTACGGCTTGTGGGAATGCACCCTCTACTGTAGGGAACAGCAGGACCACAGTCTGGTCGGGCTGGAATGTTGAGTGGGTGACAGGGAATGATCTGCGATAATAAGGCTGGAAAGGCAGACAAGAGGAGGGCTGCAGCAGGCTTCATGAGTCTGAATTTTGTCCTTGAAGCAAGAGGTTTTCTAACAGGGAAATGATATACAGTTAGTCACACCCGTCCTTCAGGAAGATAAATTTGGAAGCTGGGAGAGATGGAAGAGATGGGAAGAGAGATGAAGGAGTGATGGGAAACAAGAAGCGCAAGGCAAGGCACAGCTAAGGTGGCAGAGGGAGGGGTGACAGGAACTTCACAGCACTTGATAACTGATTCCTTTACAGGGACGCGGGGGAGTGAAGAATGACTCTCGAGCCAGGAATGTGGGTGGGTGGGACGCTGGCACCCTCAACAGGAAAAGGGAAGTTTTGACACAAAACAGCAGAAAGAAAAGAAGAATTTAGCCTCCCGTATTCCAGCGCTGACTCTGTGGGGAGATGAGCTCCAGCCACCACAGGCCTAAGGACTGTCGCTGGCCTCTGGGTCACAGAAGAAAAGAAGGCGCTTCCTGGCCGGAAGGCCCTGGATGACGCAGGAGGCTAGTGGAGCACACACGGCCGGTCCAGACCGGATCAGCCAACAAGTGGTCACTCTCAAGGCCTGTCTTTCTCCCTGAGGCAGCCCATTTAAGTCAGCTTTGCCTCCTTTTCCCCCATCCATGCAATGGCTGCTTTCTAAGGACCGGCCAAAGTATCCTCCCTGACATGTGCAGTCATGGCTGCCAAGGAAGGCACCTGGGAAGGAATGGGTGAGGGGGACTGGTGTCAGCTCAGAAAGCTGGGAGATGCCGAGAACGAGTTTATGGAAAAGCTTATTGAGGGATCCAGCTGAGCCAGCCCACCCTGAGGATGGTGAGAAGGAAACAGGAAGGAGGACGAGTGACAGCTGAGCCGCTCCACTTGGATTCAGCCCCTGCACGGAGAGGTAGAAATGAAGGCACAAAAAGACGACCAAGATGGAGGCAGCTGCTGACCCAGGCCAACCGTGCCCCTGAGGGTCCGGCTGAAGGCCCTGAAGTCTCAGGGCGTCTCAGAGAGCGGGTCTGAAAAACAGTGACCCAAGGGCTCAAGTTGTGGCATTCACAGTGGACAGACTGCGGGGCACTTACTAGCTGGGTCACCTTGGGCAAGTCATTAATGACCTTCTGCCTCCATTTCCTCATCTGTGAAATGGACAATTGCATCTGCTTCCCAGGGTTGTCATGAGGTTCAAATGAGATGTTTGTGAAGTGCTTTGCCTACCTTTAAAAAGCTCTCTATAAATGGGGTACATTATTAAAGGGCGATGACTGGGAGGCATATGGTGGGTCTGAACTGGCTTCAACTCTCCACCAGTGAAGAGCTGGAAGAAGTGGCCAAGAGGCTGGGTTGTGAGACAAGCCCCAGGTGGCAAGAGCAGGCCCATGGCAGGGCAGGGAGTCACCCTGGGGGAGCCCAAAATGCCAAGCAGACTTCTGTGGAGAATGTACAGGAAAGAGGCCATAGGAAGTAGGGGTGGGAAGGAAAGGAACACCCAGTATCCCGCGGTCCTCAATCCCAAATTCTGCAGTGAAATGGGGATAACAACAGCTCCCTTACTAACGTTATGTGGGGACAACATGAAGACCAGGGAAATGAGGATGGCCTTCAGGTAGCACAAACCTGACAGAACCAAGTCACCCTCAGTGACCCAGCTGTAGCTGCCAGGCCGGCCTGGCTGGTATATGTCAGCCACTGACTTATTCCTTCCCCTTCCCTAAGACACAGTGACAGGTGCTTTCTCCTGCTCCATAGATTTTCCAGCACCAAAGTTTTCGTTTAAAACAAAGCTTCCTTTACTCAGGGTAGGGGAAGGGCTGTGCTCATGTCCATTTCCATAACTTGGAAAAGCTGGTGGCATTTAGTCTCTTGGACCGAAGCCTGGCGTGAATGAGGCCTTCGAGGGAGATCAAGGTCATGCTAGGCCCATGGCCGACTTAGGCCAACGAGGTTCTGCCCTGGCTCACCTATCAGCCTCTCCTTGCTGCCCAATGCTGCCAGTCTGCTCTGTCTCACTGATGTAGGCCAGGGTCACAAAGGGGTCACAAGGGGTCTAAGAGAGAATCTGGGAATTCGTCAGGACTCAAAACACATGTCCTAATGGCCGAGAGTTTATTTAATCTATGTGTCAAAAGGACACAGCATCATTGTTGGTATGGTTTAGAGGGAAAACAAAAATTACGGGGTTCCAAATGGCAAAAATCTTTACAGATGTGTACTTATTTGTTAATACTACCGTTTGTGTTCCATTTTTTCCTGGTCAGCTTTTATGAAAAGCAGCGGTGAAAGCAGGGCAGGACCAGGGGCTCTACAGACTGACAGCTGTCTAGAACCCCACTGTGACCTAGGATGGAGGGTTCTATGGAGGGGAGGCCCTGACTGGCCAGCCAGCCAGTCAGACAGTAACTGCTTCCTCATTAATTCCCCAACACACTTAATGTTTGCTATATGCAACCGTACCTGGAAAATCAGCAACATCAAAAACTCTTCAATATTCTGTCCCAGGCCAGCTGCCAAGGGCAATGCCTGCAGAGGGTGAGTATGGGACTTCAACAGTGGGTCCTTGATACTAAAGGTGGCTGTGAAATGGGGATGAGGTGAAAGGAGGCCATTCCTCAGCGGCAGCAGTGGTGCAGATCAGCTTTAGGCACAAGAAACTACGGCATGAAATCAAAATGGCATCTTTGGGCATATCTGAATTCCTGTCTCTCTCTCTGTCTCTTTTTTTTTTTTCTGAATTACCATCTCTTACACCAGGGGAAGGGAACCTTTGGCCACACTGTGGCCTCCAGGCCGAAGGTTCCCCACCCCATCCTAGACTAACTGACCTTGAACAAGTTACTCAGTCGAGTCTCTGGGCCTCAGTTTCCTCATCTGTAATGGCCTCTAAAGGTCCTCTTCCAGATTATGATGATACTTTCCCCAAAAAGGTAAAAAGCTTTATTCCACTTGCCACTTTAAAAACTCTAAAAGACAAAGATTTTTCCAGCAAAGGAATGAATTTTTTGTAATAAATAATCCATTGATGACTTCCTTCTCATAATGCTTGAGGGGATATGTTAAATCAAGATTGTTACACTGTCTGCCAATAATTTTTATTAAGTTATGCCTTGCAGCAAAGCAACCCAGAAAAGGGGGTGTATTAATGTTATCTCCATTTTACAAATGAAGAAATTGCATTACAGGTATAACCTATAGCAAGTTGCTTACTGTCTTGGGGAGGGGTGAAGAGGAGAGAGGGAGGAACAGAATTTGGAACTCAAAACTTTAAAAAAACCAATAACCCAATGTTAAAAATTGTTTTCACACGTAACTGGGGGGGAAATATTATTTAAAAAAAAAAGTAATTGCATTAGTCAGACACGAATCCAAACAGCCCAATGAATCCAATATAGAACCTGATAGACGGTTATTAAAGCACGACGAAAAATCTGAACAGGTTTAACTGGATCATATACTGCAAGGCCACTCTGGCCCATACATGGTCTTTATCTTACCGGCACTTACTGCTTTCAGCTAACAATTTGACATTTTCTAAAAACTTGTCTTATAACCCTCATGAATCATGTTTATAAATGACAGTCACAACCTCCATGAAGGAAGGGCTCTCTCTTTGGTATCATCCGCCCAAATCTGCCTAGCACATAAGATATTAATATTTCTTAGAAAGTCCCCATGTCCTTGGATTGAAGAATCATTTTGAGATGTGCCTGCCAAAAAAATATGAAAGCGAACCCTGTGTTGCAGCAGGCAAGCAGCTAGCAAAGGGCCGGAGGAGGGTAAAGTTTCCCGGGTCATGAGAAAACTGTGTTCCTTTTAATGTCCCTTAACACAGAAAGCGGTCACCAGAATTCAGAGAGCAGCTCTAAGGGGAAGGACCGAAGGACAACCATGACAGCTGATTTGGTGCCTTACAAGGATGAAAGGACAGAAGGGGTTTGATCGCCTGTCTACACCTATTCGAAGTGTAAGCACTGAGGGACAAACTTTAGGGGCGTTTCCACAGTCAGTGAGAAAGTGGCCATAAGAACCTTCAAACTAAATATGTTAATCACATTGTCTGGAGCCTGTACCATGCAGAGAAGGAGCAGGCAACAAGATGTGACCTCATTTACTGCAATTCTGATCTTATACTGTAGTGAGGACAGAGAGACCCAGGGAAGAAGCCTAAAATCCTCGGAGGGATGGGGGAGCGCAGGATGATGGCTTCCCGAGGGCAAACTAAAAATGTCAGGACTGCTCCAAACGGAAAGTAGAAAGCTGGAAGACGGTAGGAGTGTACAAAATGGTGAACGCCAAAGGTAACGCTCGTGTGAATCCTGACAGAGTTGGACAAGAGAATATTTTCAGCTCGAACAATGGAGGCATTTATTTCCATCTCTGAAAAACAATGGCTAACTTCAGAAACACTTTCCACTTGGCCCAAAGAAACATGGATGCCACATAGTAGACAAAGTACTGGCTCTGGAGCCAGAGGACATGGTTCAAATTCTGTCTCCTAGGCTTATTACCTATGACCTTGGGTAAGCCATCCGTTTAGTTTCCCTGGGCCTCAGTTTCCTCCTCTGTAAAATGGGGGGAGGGAATGTTGGACTGTAGCCTTGGACTGATCCCATGTTCTTGAAAGCAAAACCAGAATTTCCTCCTCAAAGAGACTGGATGAAGGCAAGGTGGAAGAGGAGCGGCTCCCATTTAAAAAGACAGCCCTTTAAGGCAAACAAGTCTTTCTTCACAATAACCCTGGGAAGCAGGTAATAACGGTATTGGGTTGGTTTTTTGTTTTACCATTTTACAGATGAGAAAACTGAGGCTAAGAGATTTGTAATACGTGGCAGGGCAAGGATTCAAATCCACGTCTCCTACCTCCAAACAGAGCTGGAATTACATCAGACAGTGGGAAGGCAATTAGGCCAAATGAGGAAGCTCACTGCACTGATGGTTTAAAAATGACAAAACCATTAATGGTCACAGTGTCCTTGATATGGGGGGGGGGGAGGGACACACTTTGGTTGGAAATGAGAACTGCATGAAATTCGGATCTAATGTGGCTTTAAGGCGTGGGAGAAAACTCATGTAGACGTGTCTGGTCTTCAATTCCAAAGGTTACTAACATCACCTTGCGCGTGGCCCAAAGAAGAGGAGACAGCCCAGGAGCCACTTAGCATTACAGAGGCCCGGAAGGGCTGAAGAAGAGGGCATCAGCACAGATGGCCAGAAGAGCCTTCTCCTGGGCCCAGATGGGAATCCCCCCCATCCCGAGAAGCAGAAAGTTGTTCCAACTTCCTTTTCCATGCATCCAGGAAACCTTCTCAATTTGCCTTCTCATTATTAATGGGCAAACCACAGGGCTCAGTTCCAAGCTCTCTGTTTATCTTTTGAAACAGGACTGTAATCATTAGGGACTAAGCACCTCTCTCAGTTGTGACTCTCACACTTCCTGAATTTCTCCTCTAGCAATCAGTCAAAATCATGTCCAGCTCAAGTTAAAACTAGAAAGGTACTAAGGATATGCCTGTAAGGACTCCAGCTTTTCAGTCCTGACCTTTAGCACCCCCCCTCCCCCAGTGAAAAGTAAAGAATCACAAGTCAGCCTCACAGGTATAAGGGATGCTTACAAAGTGTGGGGGCCAGTGACCCAGGAAGGCAGGGTCTAGCCAGGCACACTTAAAGGGCCGCCTCTGAAAGCGGAGTTTTGTTAGGTATGACTTGAAATGCACTGAATGAGGAATCTTTTTTGTTCCACAGAATTCTGACGAATGGCATCACCCCATCCCATTAGGTCTTGGTCTGTACTGAACTGAGGTTTTCATTTGTAGAAATTAGGTAATTCACGAGTGTATTTCCTTTCCTCCTCTAACACAGCAGCAATCACCTGCCCCCCCCCATGAGGAAGGTCTCCCTCGGATCACGAATCACTTCCTTTCTCCAAAACCCTCCGGGGCCTTCTCCGACAAGGCCAGAGCGATCCCTCTGTTCGGGTGGCGCTTCGCTGGAGCGGACCGGACCGGACCGGACCGGGCCGGGCTCTCACTGGGTCACGGTCGCTGCGTCCCTCGCCCTCCTCCCCCACCTCGGTGCCCCTCCGGCCCCTAGCGCAGGGTCTCGGTTCGGTTTATAAACCGGGCTGCCCAAAGCATTCGACCCGGAAGCTCACCCTGCGCCCCGCGGCTTCACCCCGGGGTCCTGCTCCCTCCACCCCCACTTCCTGTCCCAGCCCAGTGGGGGACGGGGGGGGGCTTCTCTGCCCGGATCTCTCACTCACCTCGAGAGCCCCGAGTCCCCCCCAGAGCTGGTCCCGGGACGGGACACGGGACGCAGAGGGGCAGTGACGAGCCCAAGGTCACAAAGGCAGGGGGACCCCCCCCCCGGCCCCGCGCTCACCCAGCATGATGGGGCTGAGGCGCCGCGCCAGGCCCTTGGACAGGTCGTACACGTACAGCTTCACCGGGTACAGGTTCGTCGGCTCCATCGACGCCGGCGGCGGCGGCGGCGGCGTCTTCTCCGTTTCCGTGCCGCGCACCGACCGGGGCGGTGGGCAGAGGCCCGGCGGCGTCGGGGCTGGGAGACTCGGGCCGGCTCGGGCCCGGCAACGCCGACTGTGAGGTGACAGAGGGCCGGGAGGCGGGATGCCGTCCGGGCCCGACTGCTCCTGCGCGACGCCGCCCACGCCGCGGCGCCCCGCCCCTCGGCCGCCCGGCGACGTCACGACTCCGAGGTCGAAGGGCGCCCGCAGACGCCGGCAGGGGGGGAGGAGGCGAGGAGCCCCGATGACCTGCTGCGCATGTGCACCAGCGCCCTCCGCGAATCCTCCCGAAACCGTTGGGGCGGGGGGCGGGACAGGCGGGACAGGCGGGACAGGCAGGACCTACGCCTCCTCCCCCCCCCGCCCTTCGAGAGGGGCCGGGACCAGTGCTGTAGCGCTTGGGGAAGGCTTACTGCGCATGGCCAGCACCACCTGCCCGTTTTCAGTTAAGATCATGGTGGGGTTTGCGGGGGGGGGTCCTCCAAAGAAGGAACTACTCTGCGAATGTGCTATTATCGGGCAGCTAGTGCCGGGCCTGGAGGCAGGAAGACTTCTCTTCCTGACTTCAGATCTGGCCTCAGACACTAGCTTGTGACTCCGGACAAGTCACTTCACCCTGTTTGCCTCAGTTTCCTCATCTGTAAAATGAGCCGGAGAAGGAAATAGCGAACCACTCCAGTATCTTCACCAAGAAAAGCCCAAACGCGAGTCAGACAGGACAGAAAAACCGCTGGACACTGTGATACAACCAAGAGGCGGTGCCGGGAAGCCGAGGGGAGGGGAACAAGGGAGCGAGGATCGGATTGCGCAGGTGCAGTGCTGCCCCCAGCCCAACCTGGAAACCGCGGGGGCGGGGCCTCGTGATTTCCTTGCGGCTGCGAGCGATGTGTAGAGCTTTGTGCGCATGCGCATGACAACTTTTTTTCCCCCCACGCCTGCGAAGGGGGTGGTGCTCTGCCCGGAAGAAGGTCGCACACGTAGTGGGAGAGCGAGAGGCGAAGATACTTTCTGCGCATGCGCTCTACGCTCGTTTGGCATTTCACGCAGCCTTGGAGTGGGTGAAACTGTGGCTTTAGGGAAAGCGTAGGCGTTGACATTCTCGCCCACTCCCTCCTCTCTCCAGTTACTTTGTATTTATTTTGCATCTATCTGGAATGTAGTCTATATCCATATCTCGATAGGAATGTTTGTATTCTCAGTGTTCATGAGCCACAGTGCTGAGTACAACGTAGTTAAGTCGTTATCTCTACGTGATCTCATTCCAGGTCCAGCCTCTGTCCATTGCACCACCTACCGAGTACATCGTAGGTACTTAATAAGTGCTTGTACTTTGGGTCGCAGGATGGGGCGTTGTGCGCGTACCTTCTGCCCCTGTCTCACTTAATTCATTCATTCCTTCCTTATTAAGCGGCTCGTACAAGGTGAGGTACTAGGCTCTGAATTTAAATATGGGGGCTGCTTCTGTCCTCGAGGAGCGCTTGCATTTTTTTAAGAGTAGTAACACGTACACAGAAAAAGACATAGATACAAAGTAATTTTGTGGGGGAGGAGGACAGCTGTTAGCTGCGCCGATCAGGATAGGTTTCCTGTAGGAGTCGGCACTTGGCTGACCTTGAAGAAACGTAGAGATTTCAGGGTAGGTGAAGAGGGAGCGCATTCCAGGCCTCCGGTACTGCCTGTGCTAAGGAAAAGAGGAAGTCTTCTGGGAAGAGTGCGCTCCAACTTGGGGCTGCGTAGGAAGCGCGGCCGGGCCTTTCCCTCTGCGCATGTGCGCCACGCTACCCTTTGCCTAGACGTCCTCCCACCGACGCCTGAGAAGGGGCGGGGCTTTGGCTTCTCCTCCGGTCCTCAGCTTTGGTTGTTTGCATTAGAGATTGAGGAGGCGGGGGAGGAGGAGGGCTGCACGTGCGGACCGCGGTCAGGCGCTGCTGCGCGAGCCGATTGGATGACGGCGGGACCGCGCGCGTGCGCACTGGGGGTAAAGCGCTGCTGGAGTTTTCGTCTCGTCCGTCTTCGCGCTCAGTGCTGAAGCTTCGTTCTCAGTGCCCCGGGTAAGGGTGGGCGCGCGCTGGGCCCCCTCACTGGGCATGCGCCCCAGCCTCGTTTGCAAGCGTCAGCGAGCTGGCTGCCGCTGGGCTGGCAGGGCGGCCCCCTTCATCGCGGGGCCAAGTGTCAGGGTCCTGCTCGCGAAGGGCTGGGGCTTCCGCGGAGGCTCCTCTGCAGGGGAAGGGTGTCCGCCCCCGAAGCTGAGATGCTTTCCCCCAGAAAGGCCCTTGTGGCCTCCCCCCCCGTGTGTGTGTGTGTGTGTGTGTGAGAGTGAGTGGGGGTGGGGGTGAGTGGGGGTGTGAGTGGGAGTGAGTGGGGGTGGGGTGAGTGTGTGAGTGGGGGTGGGTGGGGGTGGGGTGAGTGGGTGAGTGGGGGTGGGGGTGAGTGTGTGTGTGAGTGGGGGTGAGTGGGGGTGGGGAGGATGGATGGGGGGGTTCCTCAGGCTCCCTTTTCTCTTACAGGACCACGAGGACCATGTCCGGCTGGGAGTCGTATTACAGAAACGAGGGCGAGGACGAGGAAGAGGAGCAGGACGAGGGGGCAGACGCGGAAGGTGAGCCTCTCGTGGGAGAAGCTGGCACAAGTCCTTCGATGCCGGGGTTCAGGAGCGGGGGGCGGCGTCTTAGAACAGATGCTTTTGTTTCTGCATCGCCCGGATTTCCCCCAAATGCTTCACCCTCCCAAAGAGCTATCCCCTTACAACAAATGAATTAATTTTTAAGAGAGGAAGAAAAAACCCACCAGAAAACCCCGACGTCGTGCGCACTATTCCACACTCGCGGACCCCCGCCTCTGCACAGGCCAGGTGTCTCACATTTCTTCTTTGGGGCTAAACTTGTTTTTTATAATTTTGCATCGTTTGGCTTTTATGGTCTTGTCCTTTTCTCTCTCCTTATTGTTGTGGTCAGTGTGTGTGTTGGTTTCCTGGTCCTGCTTGCTTGGTTTTACATCACAGCATGTCTTCTTTCCATGGTTCTCTTTCTACTTCCTAAAGGGAAAGGTTTCACCTCTCAGCTCTAGGGCAGTCCTTCTTACTCTCCTTCCTGGGGCGATCCTGTCCCCGCCATCCGGCTTCCTCTACAGCCTCCTGCCTGATAATGCCAAGTCTGGGAAAGTATTGTGAGAATTCCCAATCATAAAAGCCCTCAGAGTAAGGGGCCACCAAAGAAGGGAAAGTCTCACCCTGTACTTGGCCTGCCTCTTTTTTGACATTAACATTTCACTTCGTATCACGTTTATCTGTGCATTTTTTTTTTTTTTTTTTGCACAGTGCCTTTCCCTCAAGAAGGTGTGCAATAAATGATGTTTTGAATTGGGGCAATCAGAAAAGGCTTCCCTCCCCCCAAAGGGGTGCAATGACCAGAGTGGAAGGGCATTAAACCCCAATAAGACAGTTTTGCTCCTTGTAACTCTGCCTTGGGCCCAGCCTGGACCTGTTACATTTCCTTACCCACTGGTTCCTTTCTGCTGACCCTCAAGCTGGAGTCATGTCCTTTAAAAAAAAAAAAAGCCTCAGGCTAGACCTTGGATTCCATCTTTTAACTCCACAAATTACAAAGTGGTGTGAGCATGTTTTTTATGGTGTCTTCTCTTGGTGACATTTGTTGTAATTTGGCTTTTCTGTCTGACTGCCACACTGGTGCCTCCATGGGGGAAACATGATCAATGTGTAAAGTAGGTTCTGAAGAGCAGTTATACCCTTTGTACAGTGTAGACACTGTGTGCTCTACTCCTTTACCGATAAGTACTTCATGGAGCAAGGAAAGGGCCTAGATGAGCCATAAACAAAGTGGGAGCCCACCCCCCCATCCCATTGAGAGTGGATCTCCCACCCCTACCCCAGTTGTAACTTTACTTTCTGAGCCCTGAAGAAAGAGATTGGCTTAGATAATTTCTGAGGTCCTTTCTAGTACCAGAATTGTGTGATCTTTAAAAATAACCTTCTGAACCAGAAGGACTGGGCCAAGGGATGTATTGGGAGGCATATTTCATTTTGTTCAAGGAGGAAGAACTTAGAAACGTTAGAATCACCCAAGCATCAATTGGCAGCATTTATCTGACACCTGCTGTGTGCCCAGGTGATGTGCTGGAGCCACAGGTACACAAGGGAAGCCAGGGTGCTGCTTTGGCTGCTTCAGGAGCACTTAGAACCTGCAAGTGTGAAATGAGTAGATTTGGGAGGGAGATAAGACTACAGTGAGTTGAAAGTTACTCCCAAAGTCTTCTGTTAGGGATCATCTGTGACCCCAGGAGACATGCTATTACTGGTATTTAAGCCATTAAGGTCTTTTTTTTTTTTAATTAAAAAGAAACCATCTCAGTCTTTAACAGTTGCAATATAAATTCAAATTGTTTTTAAATATTTTCCCTTTGAAGGAAACTATAAGTATTCTGGACGGGACAGTTTGATTTTCTTAGTTGACGCCTCCAAGGCTATGTTTGAGCCCCAGGATGAAGATCAAGGAACTTCTTTTGACCTAACCATCCAGGTAAGGTTACCTTTTACATACAAACAAAGCTTAAACTCTGGAATGGCTGTGCTCGAAAAGCTGACATGATTTAATTAGCTAAATTAGTCATCTAGAGCATGAGATGCCCCTTTTTTTAAGGTTTTAGAATTCTGAATTTAATGAACACCCCAAAAAATTCCATATATAAAATGGTACAGAAAAAGAATCTTATATATGAAAATACATATCAGTTGCTTTCAAAGCTGTCCTCCTTGCCTGTTTCTGAACTTCAGTTATATATATATATTTTTTTTAAGCTTCAATAACTCCTTTCAGGGGTGACGCTATTGCTTGATTTCCTTTTCCTTCCCTTCCTCCCTGCCCAAAAAACGAAACAAAAACAGTCTGTGTAACAAATAAGCATAGTCAGGCAAAACATATCCACCTGTTTGCCAGGTCTCCAAAATTCTGCACCTTGGCATCATCTCGCCTCCCCCCAGGTTGGGAGCCCTCTGGAGTTGCAATTGATTACTGCATTGATAAACGTAATTGTTTTTATTATTTGGTGCATAGGCTATCTTTTTGTGTCATTTAAATATGATAAGATTTCTGCATGTATTGTAGATAATAAATTGCTCAATTCTCTTTTCGATACATTCTGGTAATCCTTCTTATTGAGGAGTTCAGTCTTTAAACATTTAAGAAATGTTAGATTTGACCAGTCTGCCATTTTTAGTTTGCTTTTTTTTGTCAGAAGGGAGCATAGACTTTCTTGTTTGAATTTTTTTCATATCAGATCAGCTCATGAAGGTTACAACCCTAGATGAGGCTTCCCACCTGTTTTTCTGTGGGATGGTTCCCATCCCTGATGTGTGTGTGTGGTATTTTACCACCAGCACCCTTTACTCACCCCACCTGTCTCCCTTACACATTTCACTGTCTGCCTGCCATTATCTCGAGGCATCAGCATTGGTGACCTCAGAGTCCTGTCCTGTGTTCTATCAGTGCCAGGTATGGTCCATCCCCTTTTCTCTCACATGGCTGCATACATCCTCATTCTAGCCATCATCATCATCTCTTAGCTGCACCGCCTAGCTTCTAGCCTCTCTTCATCGATGCATCCTCCACACCGAAGTCAAAATAATTGTCCAAAGGCACAGCCTTGGCCATGTCATTTTCCTGATCAGAACCCCTCCGGAGCTCCCATTGGCCTCTCAAGTAGCATATAAACACTTTGGCCTTCAAGGCCCTCCATGGGCTGGGTCATACTTATTTCATACCACTCCCCTTCATGTACTTTTCGTTCTAGCCAAACTCAACTTCTAGCCGTTACTGAAACTTAACATCTGTGTGTTTGGGGAAAAAAAAAATCACCCTGACCATTGAAATTTGCCCTCCTTACCCCTCCCTCTCATATTCTTGGTTTTCCTTACAGACTTAACTGGTGCTACCTACCCCTATATTTTATTGATGTCTTTTTTTTTTAAATGAGCTTTTTTTAATTAATTTATTTTGATTTATCAACAATCACATCCATATGCTTTTGAGTTTAAAATTTTTCTCCCCCTTCCTCCCCACCAGCCTCCCCAAGACGGCGCACAATCTGATGTAAGCTATACGTATACATTCCTATTAAACATATTTTCACATTAGTGATGTTGTAAGTAAGAATTAGAACCAATAGGAGGAGCCACCAGAAAGAGAAAACAAAACTCAACAGAAGAAAAAAAAATATAGCAAATAGTATGCTTCAGTCTGCTTTCAAACTCCATAGTTCTTTCTCTGGATGTGGACAGCGTTTTCCATCGTGAGGCTTTTGGAGATGTCTTAGATCCTTGTATTGCTGAGAAGGGTTAGGTCTATCAAAGTCTGTCATCGCACAACGTGACTGTCACTGTGTACGACGTTCTCCTGGTTCTGCTCACTTCACTCAGCATCAGTCCATACTGGTCTTTCCAGGTTTTTCTGAAGTCAGCCTGTTCATCATTTCTTACAGCACAATAGTATTCCATTACATTCATAGGCCACAGTTTGTTCAGCCATTCCCAAGTTGATGGGCATCCTCTCAATTTCCAATTCTTTGCCACCACAAAAAGAGCTGCTATGAATACTTTTGTATGTGTGGGTTGTCTTTTTTTTTCTTCAGTTCCCTTCCTGTTGAACCTTATGACGCTGAGAAAATCAGGTCACTAAAAAAGCTAATACAGTGGCTGTTATCTGACAAGGAAGGCATACGGTATTTTGCCCTAGTAGCCCCCCAGCTCTGCTGTGAAGGAGGGGGCGTGTTTCATCATTTGTTCTCTGGGGCCAGCACTGATTTTTTTTTTTCCCCCCTTTCTGGTCGCCTTTTTGGGATCTGTCATGTATGTCATTATAGTCATCCTGTGTAATTTCTCTTGGGACTGATGATTGCATCAGTTCTTACAGATGTCCCTGCGGTTCTCTAAATCCTCTAAAACTTTTGTCGTGGCTTACTGCACAGTAATATCATGTTTGTTTTGTGGTGCTTAGCTTTTCCTGCCTGTCTTCAGTCTGTGGACAACCACATTGGTTCCGGTGTTTTGCTGACAAAAAGAGTAATGTTTAAATGTTTTGGTGTATATTGGACCTTTTTTTCCCTGTCTTTGACTTCCTCGGGCCGTACGCTAGGTCAGTGGGAGTGGATGATTTCAGTATTTGTGTAATTCAGGTTCCGATCCCAACAGTCAGCCTGCTTCCCTGCTGCCGTCAGCACGACAGGACTCCATTCTGTCTGTCCGTCCACAGCTGCTCCGCCGTCCTCCATTCCCAGTGGTGGTCATCTCTAAGGACCAGGTGAAGCCTTAGAATTATTTTAGTTTGCATTTCTTTTACTGTTAACTATGTGGAGCGTTTTTCATACGCTCATTTATAGTTTGCAGATTTTCTTTTGGATGTCCTTTGAACATTTATCTATGTGGGAACGGCCCTTGATGCCTGCGATGTTTGTGTGGTGGATATCGGACCATTATCACTGACATCTGATGGAAATATTTTTCTTTGCTCTATCGTTTCTCTTGTGATTCTCTCTTCCTTGACTTTATTCACGCAAAAGCTTTTTCTTTATTTTTTCTTTTTTTTAATTAATTTTGATTTATCAACAATCACTTCCATACGCTTTTGAGTTTTCTCCCCCTTCCTCCCCACCACCCTCCCCAAGATGGCGCACGCAAAAGCTTTTGAAAATCTTTTGTAGTCAAAATTGTCTTTTTTTAAGACTTTGATGGTCTCTTCTCCCCTTTCTTTGGGTATGAATTCTCCACGTAGCTGCAGTTGTTAAAGGCGCTGGATCGCATCCTCTTCTCATTGTTCTTCTGGTGTGACCCTATACACTCAGGTTGTGGATCTGTTTTGAGTTTTTGGAGGCATGTGGCATTAGATGTTTGCCTCAGCCTGATTTCTGGCCATCACCTTTCCTGTTTTCCCTCAGTTCCTGTCAGACTGGGTGTCCTTCCCCCAGCAACAAGCTCAGGCTTTGCTGTGGATTGTTTGAAAGCCGACTGGACTTGTGCTCCTTGGTCACGGTCATGTGTACCCTTCCTGGTTCTGCCTCGCCGACCTGAAGGTTGGATGCCTCATGTAGCCTGTCTGTTCCAGAGCTGAGTTAGGTTTCTACAGGCTACGTAGTATGTGCTTCATTGGACCTGTTGTGTACATGATAGCATTTATTCAGTACTTTCAGATCTTTAGCTGAGAATTTGTGATCATTGATGAAAAATAGTAGAAGAACTTGGTGAATATGAACCTCTGTGCTCCACCCACCTGGCTTTTCATTAGGATTATACTTGAGAAGAGATTACATTTGGGACGATGACTTCATGAAGACCCAGTGTCTTTCCTGACCCTCGATTGCCTGTAAGCCTGGGCCAGTGACAGGAGGCTCCATAGACAGATGCCTGTTATTTCATCTTTAGGGTGTCTTCATGTCGAGACTGAGAATCACAGATTTGAGGAAGTTGTGTTTTTCTTGCAACCCTCGTAGGCTGGCTTTCTCTGGGAGTGGCAGCTTCAACCTGAAAGAGCTCTATCGTCTCTGTTCCCAGGAGTTTTCCTTTTGTATAAGGCTAATCTCACCAAGAGCAGACCCAGAGATGGGCAGGGGTCAACTTGATTTTGAGGAGAAGGTTGATTTTGGGATGTTGTATGGTGCTCTTAAGGACCACTCTTGGTGGGGAGAGGAGGAAGAGAAGTGGCGTGTGTGCGTGTGTGTGCGCGCGCGTGTGTGTGTACGTACGCACGTACGCATGCGTGCATGCTCTCAGGGGATATGGGTGGCTAGCCACTTGTTCGTCCCCTTTGTATTGCTGCTTTCTGGTAACCATGAGAAAATGATTTAAAAAAAAAGACAAATGGCCATTCTGTAGTAATAAAAGGGCTCTCTGAGGACCACGTGTGGTGTCGTGGGTGCCTGGAGCAGCTTGAGATGCTGGATGAGTCACAGGAGGGTGGGGTCCGCATGAAGCAGATCCCAGGAAAGATGAGGTAGAGATTGGGTCACCCCAAGTGGGCTGGAGCCCCAAGTGCTCTCATCCTTCGGCCCTCTGCCTTCGGGCTCACAGCGTGGGTGCTCGCGGCCTGTTACGCTCACTCTGGGCGGAGGAGCTGACAAACCACAGCCAGCCCAGGCATGGCTTAGCAGATGACAGGCAAAGTAGTCCACACTGGCCTTGCATTTTAGAATCTCAAAGAAATCTGGGGCCGTTGTCCCTCCTTCCCCCACCCCAGATCCATCGTCTCATTACCTAAGTGAAGAATGACTTCAGGTTCAAACAGCAGGGAGCACATTGCCTCCTGGAGCTCATAAAAGTCTGGGACGTGGGCCACGGCTGAAAAGCCAGCAGATTGATGGCTTTGTAATGGCCGTCTGAGCTAGACTCTCACTGGAACCAGGCTGTGCTGTGACTTTCTGATTATAGTAGACTTTGCCCTCCTGGGAAGAGGCTTGGGGCTAGTCTGGTTTGTGGCTCGTGCCACATGGATGTTTAGTCCAGGATTGTTGCTACCCTTTCCCTCCCTTCCATCTTACTAAGAGCTGCTCATGGTAAAGAAGGTGCCTAATTTGCTCTAGTCTGAGCTGCCCAGGAGGTGGTGGGCATCCGGGGAAGGCTGTGACCACATCTCAGGCTGCTGCAGATGCAGCCTACCTGCCCAGGGATGGGCTAGACCAGCCCCCCTCCCCCTGGGAGTCTGTGAAATATGGACTGTGCAGTGCCCCCAGCGACCCCCCAGCCAGGGGGATTCTTCCGTGATTGGTGTCTCTCCGTTTTGCTTCTCTCCCTCGAGCTCTGTACTTTTCTCCTGGTGTCCCCAGGGCTCAGCCGTGGGCTTTGCCTGTAGTAAGGGCCTAATGAGTGGATTGGAAGTGACTCTTCCTTGGTGTCCCCTCTCTGTGCTTTCCCTCAGTGCATCCAGAACGTGTACAGCAGCAAGATCATTAGCAGTGACCAAGACCTCCTGGCCGTGGTCTTCTACGGCACGGACAAAGACAAGAACTCGGTGAATTTCAGAAACGTTTACGTTCTCCATGAGCTGGACACCCCAGGTATGCCGCACTGAGATGGTCGCGGCTGTTTCTGCTCTGCGGGAGAATGGGAGGCACAGGGGCTCTGAGGACCTGGGTTCAAAGGCTGAGTGCTGCTGTGCTGGGGCTCTCGGGGCCTCGGCTCCCCACTCTGCACTAGGTGATGAGATGAGTGAGGTTCTTTCCAGCTGTAAATCCTACTCCAGGTCATCCGTGTCTGAACCGGAGGGGTGAAGGATGCGAACAAGTTGGGTGTCCTGCCTTTGATAGGATTCTGTGTCCCCTTTTCAAAGCGAATCCTCGGACTCTCGGCATAGGATTTAAGAGGGCCTGGGCTTGGAGGAAGCAGCCTGCCCCTTGAGAGCAGGCATCGGCTGTACCCGAGACCCTGCTCACACAGGGTGTGTGCCCTGTTACCTCGGGGCTGCCCGCCTTTTCCTTTTCTGTTGATCTCTTCCTTTTGGCCCCCACTCCTAGGTGCAAAACGAATACTTGAGCTTGACCAGTTTAAGGGAAAGCAAGGAGAGAAACGCTTCCAGGAGCTGATTGGCCAGGGCTCAGACTATTCCCTGAGCGAGGCCCTCTGGGTCTGTGCCAATCTCTTCAGCGGGGTCCGGCTGAAGATGAGCCACAAGCGCATCATGCTCTTCACCAATGACGACGACCCCCACGGCAGCGACAGTGCCAAGGCCAGTCGGGCCAAGACTAAAGCCAGTGACCTCCGGGACACAGGTGGGTGAAGCCGCTGAGGTCTGGGGCGTGGGAGGTGAGCGTGTGGAAATGGCCACCACTGGCAGGCCCAGCATGTAGAGGATTGGGTTCAATGAGAGCATTTGTTTCTATGCTTTAGAGAGATGACAGGTAAAAGTCCTGCGTTTCAGCATTGGGGGATCGGAGGTCTCTGTTGCAGGAGGAATTTCTCAGCAGCGTTTATTAAGTACCAGCTGTGTGCTGGACATGGAACTTGGTTCTGGAGATACCAACGCAAAAAAATGAAAACCTCCCTGCCCTCCAGGAGCTTCCACACCCAGTCTGTTAGGCTGCTCTGCCTGCAGGGCAGATTGTGCTCAGAGCGGTCCTCTCCAGGGCTCTCCCGCCTCACTGCTTAAGGCAGCCCTTTAAAAAGCAGAGTTGAGGTTAGTGGCAGAAGTGGGGTTATGGGGGGCCGGTATTAATCTCCCTCACCACTTCCTTCTGCTCTGCCACCAGGTATCTTCCTCGACCTTATGAACCTGAAGAAGCCTGGGGGGTTTGACATTTCCTTGTTCTACAGGGACATCATCACCCTAGCCGAGGACGAGGAACTCGGGGTTCACTTTGAGGAGTCAGGCAAGCTGGAGGACCTCCTGAGGAAGGTTCGGGCCAAGGAGACCAGGAAACGCTCTCTGGCCAGGTGAGCCCGCAGACAGCCCCAGAGGTTTTCCGTCTCTGCTGGCCGTTTGTGCTGGGTCATCTTGTGGTCAGCCCGTAGCCCGTCTGTGACAGAAACATTCTCTTTGAGTCTCGTGGTTTGCTGTTCTTGTTGGGTGGGCCAAGGAGGCATTTCTCCTTCCTGTGCGAAAGAAGCCAGTCTCCTGTTGTGTTAGGCCCAATACAGACCTTGCTGATCACCTTCCCTCTCTCGGGGGACCTTGAAGGCAACCTGAAGTGGCCATTCCATTGACCAGGTTTTGCAGAGGTCTTTGCTGCTGTTGGAGGCCTCTCCTCCTGCCTCCCTGCTCGCACTTGCCATTAGCTCTGGGCCGGGGTTTCTGGGCATCAGACTTTAGAAGGTTGTTGGGAGAGAGTGCAGGGGCTTCCTGGCAATTCTGTGAGCTTTGGGGGTGCCTCTGAACTTCTCCATGGCCAGGTCTGTGTTTCCTCTGCGCCATCTGCCCTCTCCAGACTCTGGCCTTGGAGCAGAACGACAGCGGTGGTCTGTCTCTCTCTTTTTCTTTCATAAAAGGTAGAAGTGAGGCGTGAAGAACTGCAGAATGAAAAAGGTAGATTTGGTGTGGGTGCAGGGGCTTGGGGCACCTTTCATTCTCTCTCGCCTAACTCTGGTCTGTGATGTTTTCACTGGAGAGTCCATACCTGGTTACCTAGAACCCTCCAGATGTGGAGGGCCTCTTCCCGAGAGCACACCGCTCACCAGGCTTCCAGGGAAGGCTAGACTCCAGATCTCCTCCCGGGCATAATGACACTCCCAGCGCTGTTGCACCGGGCTGGTTCCAGAGCTCTTTTCTTCACAGCCCAGGGAAGGTTCACTTTAGTGTCAAACCTGTTTTAGAGATGAGAAGACTGAGGTTATGTGAACTGCCCAAAGCTCCTAGGTCTCAGGATTTGAACTCAGGTCCTGTGCCTTATAGTTTTGTCCTTTTGCCTCTGCATCATGTTGCCTTGAAGCATCTTCTCTTGGAAGTTAGTCCTCCATGTAGGAACAAGCCTGGCAGGAGCTTCACTGTTCTGGGAAGTGCCATGTTTAAAATGGGCTCCCCAAAAATGCCCCCAGCAGAGCACTGTCCACACTTGGTGCAGAGCTGGTGAGTGGGATGGGACCCAGGCGGAGTTACCAAGGAGAAACCCTACCACTTTCTTAACATGAGACGGGGTGCCCAGGTGCATGGAACGATTGGGCCTGGAGCCAGGAAGGTCTGAGTTCAAATCCTGCCTCAGATACTTCCTAGCTGGGTAGCCCTGGGTAAGTTACTGAACCTCTGCCTCAGTTCCCCCATCTGTAAAATGGAGATCATAATGGCACTTACCTCCCAGGGTGGTTGTGAGGATCAAATGAGTAAATCAGCTTACAAATCTTAAAATGATGCCGATAAGCTAGCTGCTATTATCCTTATTTTTATCATTAAGTCCTTTCTGGCTCTGCTTTTTCTCCTCAGGCTGAAGCTGAAGCTGGGCAGGGATGTGGCCCTGACTGTTGGCATTTTTAACATGGTCCAGAAGGCCTTCAAGCCTCCTCCCATCAGGCTTTACCGGGAAACAAACGAACAGGTGAAAACCAAGACCCGAACGTTTAGCGTGGACACTGGCAGCTTGCTTCTTCCCAGTGACACCAAGAGGGCCCAGGTAACTCCTTCGTGCTTCTGGGGTGTTTGTTGCGGTGGGGTGCGGGGATTGGGTTAAGTGACTTGCCCAGGGTCACACAGCTAGTAAGCGTCAAGTGTTTGGTCTGAGGCTGGATTTGAACTCAGGTCCTCCTGACTTCAGGGCCGGTGCTTTATCCACTGAGCCACCTAGCTGCCTCTTTTTCTCTTCTTTTTAAAAGAAAAAAAAAAAACACCAAAATCCTCGAACAAACATGCACAGTCAGGGAAAACGAATCCCCGTGTTCTCCATGCCCTACACAGCATGTCTCCTCCATCCCAAATCCACCTTGTTCTAGCCGAGCTATAAAAATGAGATCTAGTCCCTGGAGTCATGTTGTCTCGGGGTAGGGGAGCACGTGCTGGAGCGCTGATATTCAGAGAGCTGGCGTCTCTCAGCAGGGCACCGAAGATCTTCACTGTCCTCCGGTGCAACCACCTCGCTCTCACCAAGGTGTTGAACGGGGCCATTCCTTTGTCTTCGTAACCCCAGTGTCTGGCAGCAGTGCTTTGCACCCCCCCCCCCCCCCCCCCAACCCCGTCTATGTTGAATCAAATCCGAGTTTTCAGGCATCTCCACTGGAGATGGCCTCCCAGACCCTGAGCGGGTGTGGCTGTGCGAAGGTTAAAGCCCTCACACAGCTCACTTGAAGGACGAGGCCCTCGTGATCGTGTTTGGGGAGCAGGGCTCGGTACGGTCTGCTGGGGGAATACCACTCTGCCCAGCCCCCTTGACTCCTTGTGGTTTAACGTGGCCCGAAGGAGAGGCTGATGGCACAGGGCTGAGTGTAGAACAACTGCTTCTGGTCCTGGGGCCGTGTCCCTTTCCATCTCTTTGATCTGTGAAATAGGTTTGGGGACCTTGTAGTACAAAGATGAAAGAATGTTAAGTGGAATGTGGCCTTCCATAAGAGGAATGGGAGAGTATCTGGGATTTGGACAAATGCAGGCTGAGATAGGAATGAATCTGGGAGGACCAGTGCACGAGACCAAAACCAGGCCTTGTGTGGATTGGTGTCCGGGTGGTCAGCAGCAGCATAGGAGGAGGAGCAACCTTGGTCTTGGAGGAGACGGGCATCCCAGCGGCTGTCTCCGGTCCATTTATCTTCATTCCACAGGGGCCACTCTTTTTCAGAGCCAGAGGCAGGAAGGAGCCAGCTCATTCATGACATTATGTGGTTTTTTTTCCCCTACTTAATGGTATTTTATTTTTTCCAGTTACACGTAAAGATAGTTTTCAACATTCACTTTTATACTATTTTGAGTTCCAAATTTTTTTCTCCCTTCCCTCCCCAAGATGGCAAGCAATCTGATATAGGCTATACATGTGCAATCATATAAAATATATTTCCACATTAGTCGTGTTGTGAAAGAAGAAATAGAACAAAAGGGAAAAACCAGGAAGAAGAAAAAACAAGTGAAAATAGTGTGCTTCGATCTACATTCAGACTCCATAGTTCTTTCTCTGGATGTGGGTAGCACTTTCCATCATGAGGCCTTTGGAGATGTCTTAGATCCTTGTATTGCTGAGAAGGACCAAGTCTATCAGTGTTAGTCATCACACAACGTGGCTGTTACTGTGTACAACGTTCTCCTGGTTCTGTTCTCTTCACTCGGCATCAGTCCGTACAAGTCGTTCAGGTTTTTCTGAAGTCTGCCTGCTCATCATTTCTTATAGCACAGTAGTATTCCATTACATTCATAGACCACAACTTGGTCAGCCATTCCCCAACTGATGGGCATCCTCTCAATTTCCAATTCTTTGCCACCACAAAAAGAGCTGCTCTAAATACTTTTGTACATGTGGGTCCTTTTCCCATTTGGATAATCTCTTTGGGATATAGCCCCAGAAGTGCTATTGCTGGGTCAAAGGGTATGCAGTTTGATTGCCCTTTGGGCATGGTTCATGACATTATTTGATTCTGGGTTATTTCCTTTTATCTTAAGCACCTAAGAAAGCCTGTGCACATGAAGCTAAAGCAGGGTTTTCTTCAGTCATTTGCATTCTGGTTTCCGTTCCGAGCCACCCAAAGCTGGGGCCAGGTGAACTGAGCGTGGTTTGGGGTTTGATAATGGAGGAAGCGACCCACAGGCCTTGTCCTGCTTCTGGGCCTTCCCTCCCGAGGCCGCTCTTCTTTCAGATCTACGGAGGCCGTCAGATTGTGATGGAGAAGGAGGAGACGGAGGAGCTGAAGAGGTTTGATGAGCCCGGCTTGGTTCTGATTGGCTTCAAGCCTCTCTTTATGCTGAAGCAGCACCATTTCCTCAGGCCGTCTCTGTTTGCATACCCAGAGGAATCCCTGGTTAATGGTGAGTGAGGGGGTTGGACTGCCCACAAAGTCAGCCACAGGGGTTCTTGCCATTTTGGGGTCATGGGATTCCTAAATGAATGAAATAAAATAGATGGGCTTACAGAGGAAACCGATTGTGTTGAAATACAGTGATCAGAATAGTAAGAGAGCAAGGTCGTGGACTCCACGGAAGAGCACTGGGTTCATGCCTGCCACAATTCCAGGCACTCCTGATGAAATGTAGAGAGGTGATGGATTGAGAGGGCAGGTGGACGTACGTTTGATTTGGCCGTGGCCAGTGCAGGCCTTTGTTTTATTTAACTGCACGTGTTTGTTAACAGGGCTTTTATTTTCCTTTTTTCCCTCAATGCAGATGGGGTGGGGTAGGGTGGAGTGGGAATGAAAGAAGGCAGATTTTCATTGTCTGAAAACAATAAAATTTAATTACAAATTTTTTTAAAAGAACCCCTGGTTTACAGAGTGATCCAGGATTGTCGTCCTTCAGAGTGTGTTTGACCCTTTTGTTGTCAGGACCCAGGCTGGCCCTCCTTTCTGATGAGGGCAACGAGCCATTAAACCTGACGCCGTGGAGGCTCGTGCTGACGTGGACCCGGGTAGAGGAAACTGAGTTAACTAAGTCACTTTTTAAAAAATTTTTTTTTAATTCTCAAATGTTCACTTGTTTCCCTCCCTCCTCTGCCCGGGTGAAGCCCTTCTCGCGGCGATGTCCCGAGCGACCAGAAAAGTGTGCCTGACTCTGCTCTTGTGGGCCAGGGGGTGGTGCCCAGCTCTGAGCGGGGTTCTCCAGCCTTCCCACGTTGTGTATCTTTATACTGTTGTTACTTTATTAGTTTTTAGTTGTCTGTTTTTTGCAGCATTTCAGACAAGGCTTCCCAAACTACTCATAAACTCATTCTGGGGGTTTCCCTACCTTGCCCTCTACCCTGGAATACTAATTTTAAATACATCATTGTTGGGGAGAGAGGTGGAAGATGCATTTATTGAGCACCTCCTACTTGCCAGGCACTATGCTAATGTGCGTGTTACACATATCTCAAAATCCTTGTGACAACCCTGGGAGATAAATGCTGTTATTACCCCCATTTTGCAGATGAGAAAACTGAGGCAGACAGCGGTGAAGTGACTTGCTCAGGTTCCCTCAGTTATTAAGTGCCTGAGGCCAGATTTGAACTCATTTCTTCCTGACTCCTGGCCCAGTTGCCTAGGAGCACAGCTGTGCAAATCCTTTGAAATCTTGACCTTTAGGGCTTTTCCTCCCCAGGAAGTACAACACTGTTCACTGCTTTACTCACCAAGTGCCTAGAGAAGGAGGTGTTGGCACTGTGCAGGTACACCCCCCGCCACAATAGCCCCCCATACTTCGTGGCCCTGGTGCCTCAGGAGGAGGAGCTAGATGCCCAGAGAGTCCAGGTGGCGCCTCCAGGTAAGCAGACATGACACCCCCAGCCCCTGTGCCTTCCCTGTGGCTGGTCTGGCCAAGGTGCTTGGCACGTGGCTCTCCACCTTGCCTGGGATGTTCTGGGCAGACTACATTTGGGACCCTGCTTTGTATGCCTGTAGGCTTTCAGCTCGTCTTCCTGCCCTATGCTGATGACAAATGGAAGGTGCCCTTCACTGAGAAAGTCACCGCCAACCCGGAGCAGGTGGACAAGATGAAGGCGATCGTGCAGAAACTGCGCTTCAAGTACCGGTGAGCGAGGGCCGCCTCGAGAGAGGAGCGGTGCATGGGCAGAGGGCAGAAGCGGAGGACCCGTGGGGGCCGGCCTGGCCGTGATGGACCATGTAGCCCTCACTGAGGCAGTGCCCAGCAGGCAGAGCTTGGGAACCTGGGGGTCCCTGGGAGGGATGTCTTCCAGGTCGTTTTCTTGTCACTTTGGAGAAGCCACGTAAACAAATGAGTGACTTGGGAAGCGCGGGGGTTGTCTAGGGGCCATTGCTGCCCCCCGTGTTGAGCAGAGTTGTGGGGTCCTTGCAGAGAAGGACAGCAATGCCCCAAGCTCCTGCCAGCGGTCCAGGCCTCGCTGCTGCTGCTGCTGTTAGCGGGGCTTGGATTTCCTTTAGAACATAAACATAGATGGTTAGTGCCAGGGGTCGAGTATGAGAGTGCAGAGTCTGGGCCATCTCGGGCCAAGGGTCTGACTTTTCAGCCTTGGCCCCTTAAACACCGCTGCAGATGGGAGTGGGGTGCCTCCACGCCGCCTGCCCACCTCCGATCCTCTGCCCCTCCTGTCCATGTGGGCCTGGCTGGGCTCTCGAGGCCGCCTCGCTGGTGCCCAGATGGGAGGGATTGGCTTGCTTGGGGTCACATAGGGATTAAGTGGCACTTCTGCCTGCTTGCATCGGGGGTGTCTGGGGGGCATCTCCCCCCTTCCCCACACTGGCGCCTGTGCCGCCCACCCCCAACAAGACCTGAGGGCTGGATGCAGCTGGGTGCGCTTGTGCACTGGCCCTAGTCTCTGCTCATCGTGGCCTGCGGCTGGGCTTTGGCTTCTAGGAGCGACAGCTTTGAGAACCCCGTGCTGCAGCAGCATTTCAGAAACCTGGAGGCCTTGGCCCTGGACCTGATGGAGCCTGAGCACGTGCCAGACCTCACACGTAAGGCGCTGTGCTCCCACGTGGGGAGGCTCTGAGCGGGGTTTTGTGATGCTTGCTGTGGGATCCCCCCATGAGCAGAGTGGCCTCTGCCAGGGGACTGAGGGAAGGGGCTGGAGAGGGGGCCGGGGGTTCCCTCGTCTGTCTCCAGGCCTCCCCTGCGGGATGCTCGTTCTGGTAAAAGAGTCCGTGGCTACAGAAACACACAGCCTTTGGCTGGTGAGGGAGGCGTTCCCGTGTTCTATCCAGCCCTTCGGCACCTGGGGCAGTCATTTTTCCTGCCTGGACTCCCTCACCTTTAAGACGAGATGCCATCTGTAGTCATGCCCAACTCGCGCTCAAGGCCGTCTCCCCGAGTCTGCCTTTTGCCCCTTGGGTTCCGATAATAGTTCATGTACCCTGTGTGTTTGCGTATTGTCCTTCTTCTAAGAGTACGAGCTGTTTGAAGGTGGGCCTTGGTTCTGCTCTTTTGGCCCCTGGGCATGTAGCACACAGTGCATGCAGTAGTCACTTAATATTTACTGGTTGAGTGACTGTCTAAAGTGGCGATGTAGGGTAGACAGAACCGTTGAATCGGACCATTCACCTTGGAGTCGGAGGATTTAGAATTAGATGAGGCTTCTGACACCCTCTGGTTTAGCCCCTTCGTTTTACAGATGGGGGAGCAGGGCCCGCTGCAGGGACGCAGCCTCAGCCGGGCCTAAGTCCGTGCTGCCCTTGGGCAGCCGAAGAGAGCGCGCTGCCTCGGGAGAGGGCTGTGGTTTGCAGGCCCGTGTCTTACCTCCCTGGCCTCGGCTTCCTCTTCCCTGTAAGAGACGCCATTGTGTGCACAACCTGTGATGTGCTGAGGGTCACACCAGGTGATGTCGGACATCCTCTGCTTGGTGCTCAGCTGTCCAGGGCTGGATGAAGGTCAGCCTTCGGGGACGGTGGGCAGAGCAGGCCTTGCCGGTCTGGCCCCGAGTGGAGGAGCTGCTTCCTCTGTGGTCATGGCCATAACGCTTCCTGGGGGGATGACCACGGAACGCTAGCTGTTGCTCTCTGACTCTACCCAGGGCAGATTTGCAACTGAGTCACGGAGACTTTGGGGCTGGCTTGAAAACATAAATGCTTTTATTTTTTGTTCGGGGCTCCGGTTTGTGAAGCCCCTCGATGGGTGGGTTGGGTGATGTCCTAGCCCAGTGCCCCCCCTCAGATGACCCAGGGGCAAACTAGAAGGCTCTGTGTGTAGGCCCCCAGGGAGCTCTGGTCCCACCAAGCCCAGAGGCTTGCACAGTGCTGCTCCACTTGCTCAGGGGGAAGGGCTGCCTGCACCAGTCAGATCCCAGTGCCCTGCGTAGTGATGGGGCCATCTTGGCTGTGACCTTAGGGATGGCCCAGCTCCCCTCACTTTGTAGAAGTGCCTCCCGTTAATAGAGGTGTACGGCTGCACCTTCCCTCACTTGGTGCTCAGTCCAGCCCTGAAAAGGGACAGCGGAAGAATCCAGACATCAGGGTATGGTGCATCGCACTGTGACTGTCCAAAGGCCTGGTTTCTAAGTATGGCTTCACCACTTACTTACCTTGGGCGAATCACACCACCTTTCCTGGCTTTAGTTTCCCTGTCTTTGAAATGAAGGGCTTGGACCAGTGTAGAGGGGCAAGGCAGGGTCTGGAATCACATCCTGCCCCCCCACAGGCCTTGTCACTTTGGGCCCCAGGTTCTCCCCTGTTCAAGGAGGGCATCGATTAGCAGGTTTCTGAGGTCCCTCTGCCCTCCAGCTCGGCGCCATTGGGCTCCCAGGCCACTGTCCTGTCTTCCCACCACCGCCCTCTATTCTTGCAGTGCCCAAGATTGAAGCCATGGATCTCAGGCTGGGCAGCCTGGTGGAGGAGTTCAAGGAGCTGGTCTACCCCCCCGACTACAACCCGGAGAAGGCAGCGAAGAGGAAAACAGGTGAGGTCTGGTGGCTGGCCCCTCACCCAAGGGGCTGCTCTGCTCTTGCCTTATCAGCCCTCAGAGGTCAGTTAAGGTTGGGAGACTGACAGAAAACCAAGAGGGGGGCAGTGACTGAGGGAGGGCGCACTGAGGGGTCAGTCTTGTTTGGCTCTGGTTGCCAGTCTTTGTCACAGAGAGAAGAGGTAGGTCTCCTCGTCCTCCTCCTCTTCAAGGGTCATCTGGGCTGCGTCCTGGGTCCACCTGCCTTCTTTGCTTTCCCAAAGGCCTCATTTCTTCCTGAGCGCCACTGCTCTGGCGCTGGCTGCCTGGGGGGTCATCTGCAGCTGCCTTAGGTTGTAATCACCTCTGCCCACCCGTGTGTTCAAAACAGAGCTCGCCATTTCCTTTTTCTTCAGATTTCTCTCATTCTGTTGAAATGGGTCACCCTCGGCTTTCTCTTCTCTCTCCTCCCATCCAGGCTTCTGGTCAGTCCCCCTCTAACATAGCTTCTCCCTAACTGGTCTCTATTCTCTTCCTGCAATCCTTCCCCCACAAAGCTGCCAAAATCATCTTTAAACGCACCAGTCTGGTCATCTGCCTCCCCGGCTCAGAAAGTTTCATTGACTCCCTTTGCCTTCAGCTGATGCTCTGAGCCGTCACACTCTGCCTTCAGCCTCCTTCCTATATTCTTTCATGCCCTCTGTCCCAGCCAGATTGGCTGCCGAGAGTCCCACTGATGCCCTCCCCTCGGCCTGCTTGGAGGCTTAGCCTGTGGCCTGACTGTGCCCGCTGCCTGATTATGTGTGAGGTCGGCTGTTTGCCTGTTGTGCCCTCCCCCCAGAGAGTGCTCCTTAGGCTGTTTTTCCCCTCGAACGATGTGTCCCGAGCCCCACACCTTGCACATTGCTTTGTCCTGACCTCTGATTTCTCTCATTGGGGTAAACTGTTCACTGAGGAAGCCCCTTTACCTGTACAGATCGCAGCTGCTCTGCAGAGGTTTCTGGGCCCCTGAGGGCTCGTACAGGCAGTCTGGGCCAGAGGTTCCTGGGACTGGACCCCAGGCCCGGCACCACCCCCTGCAGGCATCCTCAGGTCTCCTGCATTGTGTGAATGCCTGGCCCACATGCCGGGCAGGCTTCCTCCCATCCACCTGCTCTCTCATCTTTTGCAGTGTGACCCTCACTCCCACCTTTCAAACACTGCTCTTGAGGATCACCAGGGATAGGTCGGAGATGTGGCCCCCACTGTGCTGCAGAGGCGGTTTCAAGGCCAAATTTCCCTTTTATATTCCAGAAGAAAAACCTCGTGGAACTGATTTTTCTTATGTGATCCAGTAGAATGTAATTTCCTCAAGGGCATAGACTGTTTTGTCCCCAAACCTAGCACAGTGCCTGGCACATAGTAGGTGCTGTTTTTAAAAGCTTTTTGAATTAAATTTCTTGAAATATAATTGACTGTTTCCTCAGATTTTTCTGGGAGACCAATAGTTCAGGTTTGTGTCTGAGCTTGAAATAATTTAGTTTGAATTCACATGTAGCCCTTCAGTCTTCTATCTGATGATTTATTAGCACAGCCGAGATAAGGGTGGGGTGGTCCTTTCATGGAGAGGGGGGTGGGGGCCTTTGTCCTTCCAGTTCGGTGCTGGGCACACAGTAGGTGCTTAAAGAATGCTGTTGGCTGGCTCCTTGCTCTAAACCCCATGAGCCTACACAACTCTGCCACCTAGCTGACATTCTGGCCTAGTGGGAGAATCCCAGGTCAGTTTTATAAAATGTTCCCTCGAGGCCTTTTTTCCCCCTCACCTTTCCTCAAAACCTCTCCTGTAACCCTTTTCCCCTCCCCCCATCTGGTCTGGGGGCTTCTTTAGAGGCTCAAGAACCCCTCTGCTTCCCATTGCTCCTCAGGTGAAAGGCAAACAGAACTCCTCCAGGGGATGCTGTTCAGTGTCGCCCCAAGCTTTCCCTGCAGCTGAATGACCACGTGCTGACCCTCGTGACATTTCTGGCCAGTCCCACCTGCCCCCCCCCCCCCCTGCTTGTTGCCTCTCCCCAAGTGAAGGTCAGCTGGCTCTTTCTCCTTGGCATTGCACACAGTACTGGCTCTAACGGAGGCTCCCAGCCGGGCTATGGCTCAGGTAGCATCCCTTCATTCTTTGCCTTTCTCATCAACAGATGGCGGTGGTCCTGGAGAGAAACAGCCCAAGCTGGAGCTGTCAGAGGACGAGCTCAGGGCCCACCTTCGGAAGGGGACCCTGGGCAAGCTCACGGTGCCCGTCCTCAAAGAGGCCTGCCGCGTGTACCGGCTCAAGGCCAGCAGCACCAAGAAGCAGGAGCTTTTGGACCTGCTGAAGCAGCATTTCCAGGAGGCCTGATGGGCCCAGGACCCTCATCCTTGCCCCTTGTTGTTTCAATAAAGAGAATTGCTTTTCTTTGGAACCAGATGGTGTCGGGGTTCTCTCCTACTCTTCACGAGTCATTGAAAGCATTTCCCTTTTCTCCCCTCGCTGCCGCTGCCGCTGCAGGGATCTAGACCCAGCCTTGGCCTTCTGAAAGAAATGGAGGCAGGGGAGTGCACAGAGCGGCCCCTTGTCTCCTCTGCAGAGGAGGGTGCCGTAATACCATCGGTTGGGAGGTCCCTCGCGGGGAGCACAGGCCCAGCCCTTGACCTTTCTAGTCCTAGGGGTGATCCCCCTCCCGCCCCTTTGTCTTGTACCCTGGGCTCACACTACACCTGCAGGGAACGCTCCTGACTACATGGCCCTCTGCGAGACATGGAGTGCTCTGGGCAGATCACAGGAGAGGCCAGAAGCGGCTTCTCCGAGAAGGCTGCAGCTTCTTAGCACCAACAGTGACCCAGATCAGGGATTCTTAACCGGGAGTTCCCGAACTTGGAGAGACTCCAGGTTTGGGTCACGTCTGTACCAACGCCAGAAGAGGAATGGGCCCCCAGCTGTGAGAGGGCAAAGCGGGGACTTCACATCCCTATAACCAGCCTGCTGAGGTGCAAGGCAAGTGGGCACCTGGTCTCTGTTCTAGGTAGCAGAGGAAGGGAGTGTGTGTCAGTAGAGTGGGCTGCTACGTGCCAGACACTGGACCGAGGGCCTCCCTAAGGAATGCCATGGTAGCTGTGTCCCTGGCTGCTGGGGACAATTAGGATCAGGACCCTCCTTCCCTCCCCCATCCCCCACAGGTCAGGCTCTCGTGACCTCAGGGCCTGCACAAATGATACCACAAAATAAAGCTTCAAGGGCTGGGGAAAGGAGTGAAGGAAAAAAAAAACCAACCAGTTCTAACAGCCGTAAAAATGTTTAACATTGAAAGTCACCTGAGAACAGTCTCTGCCCGCCATCCTCCTGCCGCCATGGCGTGACCACAGCCCTCCCAGGTCAGAACCCCGGCCAAGCCCCACGGGCTGGCTCACACTAAGAGTCTCTCGATTGACTGCTGGACCGACTGAATCTGGGGCTTCAGCTGGGAACCTTCCTTGATGGTGACGGAGCAGGCGATGACGGGCCGGGAGACGCCACAAGCCCGGCCCAGCGCCTGCTTGGAGCGCACGAACACGTAGGGGACGTTCTTGTCCTCACACAACAGCGGGAGGTGAAGGATGATCTCCAGGGGCTCGGCATCTGCAGCCATCACGATGAACTCGGAGATGCCTCTGTTGAGGGTCTTGGTGGCTGGGGAAGAAAAAGAAAGCTCCAGAAGGAAGATCCTCTCTGGGCAGCCTGAGGAGGACGAGCTAGCAGGACCGACTCCCTTCTAATCACCAGGGCTCCCCTTCCTACTTGTTGGGCTTCCAGAGCGGGGCAGTCAGGGCCCCAGAGAAAACCCAGCACCCTGCTCTTCTAGCGGCCGGCCGAGCTGCAGACCTACGGGGGAATCCCCAGAGTGAGCTCAAAGGGACCGCTTGGTCCAGCCAGGGTTCTGAACCCCAGGTCCGTGAACTCGCACGAGGACAAGAAAGACCCCTTCATTTTCACTAGCCTCTCAATAAAATCTGGCATTTTCTTCACTTGTTTAAAAACACGATTCTGAGAACTGGCCCATCAGCTTCATCAAATCACCACGGGGACCCAGTTACAAAAAAGCGAAGCCCCCAGTGACCTCATTTTACAGAAGGAAGGGCCACCAACCCAGAGCTGGATGGGGACCAGCAGCCCGAGGCCCAGATCTCTGCCACCCACTACCGGGAGGCTGACTTAACCTCTCTGGACCTCAGTTTCATCACCTGTAAAATGGAAGTGTTGGATTGGATGAGCTAAGATTCCTTCCAGCTCTCCATCTATAACTCTCTGACGTGCCTGAAGTCACACAGAATAGTCAAAGGAAAGAGCCAAGCTGGGCATTGAACCCTGAACTACAGACCTCTTCCCTCTCTAGGGACTCAGTCAGGGTCTGGGTGAGAAATGCCCTACCCAGTCACTCACCCCACCAGATACACGAGAAGCCCTCCAAGCTTTGTCCATGGAATCAGAAATGACATCCAAGTAACAGCTTCCCCCCCTGCTGTACCCTAAAGTCCCTGGGGGCCTCTCCCCCCATGGGCAGAGCTCCAGGTATTGTCCCCCTCCTCAGAATGGGAGCTTCTTGGCAGCAGGGGTGGCCCTGGATTTGTATCCCTGGAGCTCGGCCCACATCTCCCCGCTCCCCATCCCAGCCTGATCAGCCTTGCATGCCACCCTTCCCCAAGCAGGAAGGCCAGTGGCACGTGCCAGCCAGCGCCTCACCTTCATTGGCGCCCTTCCGGAGCTGCTTGTAGTTACAGGATTGCTGTACCAGGTCCAGAAGCTTTTTGGTGAGCTGGGCATCAGCCAACGGGTAAGCTTTGGGGTTCACTTCAGCCTCAGTCTGGGAAAGGGGAGGACAGTTGGGGTCAAGGTTTCATTAGCAGCAGTTAACAGTTCAAGGGCTGGGGGAGCAAGGTAGGACCTTCCCGGCACACCCTGTGCCCACCAGAGCTCCTGATGGTGTAATCACAGCAGCTGGCATTTCTAGAGGGTTTTCAGGTTGGCAAAGCATTGTCCTGCCATGCCAGCTCCAGGCCCTCGAGGACAGTTTCTCAGCTCCCTTCACAACACCTCCTCCAAGAAGCCCAGCCTGATTGGCCAGGTGCTAAGCACGTCTATCCTGTATTGACCTACTGCGTTTCCAGTCAACAAAGAGTCAGCTGCTTGCGACAGGGCCCAATTCCCTCTTCCATTCTAGTCTCCAGCCCACTAATCAGTGGGAGAAGTGCTTACTCAGCAATGGGAATGGGCAGCATTTCCCAAATGCCACCTGGGGAGGCAGAGGGCTAAGACCTTCTCAAAGGTTCAGGGGACCCCCCTATTCAGGTGGGGAGACAGGCCCCAGTGGAGCAATCTGGAGAACACCACAGCAGAATGAACCATATCCTGAATACCCAAGTGCCAAAGGGACCGAAATTCCTCGGGTGCCCTGTCCTGGTGGGGAAAGCCCTGGACTTGGCATCTGGAAGAGGACAGGGAGGGCAGAGCCAGCTCCCCATCCAGCTGGAGCAGTCCGAGTCTCAAAGAATTATCGCTAATGGGCCACAGCACGGAACTGCCTCACCCAGAATACCAACAGCCTCAGGGCCCAAGCTCTGGGATGAGTGTGCCTTTCCACCTTTTCCAAGGGTGACTAACTCCTCCTTACAGGGTGCTCACAGGGTTCCTGTGGCCCAAGGAGGCCCTTGAACCTTAGACCAGAAACTCTGCCTTAAAAAGGGCCCCCAATCAACGAGGAAGCAAAAACAAAACCTTAAATTCCCATCCTTAAGAAGATACGTTTTGCAGATGAGGAAACTGAGGCTGGGGGATGAGGGACGCCAGGACTGTGACCCAATTCCTCTTAGGTTTGGGAGTTGGAACTGCCCTTTGCAATAATCTAGTCCAAAACCTTCATTTTACAAAGCTCTTCTCAGTCTCAGGGCCATCCTGTCCATTGCAGCACCCCCCCCCATCCCTTCAGATCAATTTCATTCTTTTCCCTCCTCCTTCAGGTCTGCCAATCACAATCGAAGCAGCTACTATAATAGCTCACTCCCCCGCTTCCCACAACTGCCAAAACAATCTTCCTAAAGCATAGATCTGACCCCTTCCTTCCCTACTCAAACACCTTTAGTGGATCCCTACTGCCCCCAGGACAAAAAGGCCTCAGCCTGACGTTTACAGCCCACCGCAATCTCTGTCTACTCCCTGCCTTCCTGCCCCTAGGCCTCCAAATTCAAAGTGCTGTTGGCTGCCCAACAAACCTACTAGGCACCAAGTCCAGATACGGAGGATGCCCACCTCACAGGTCCTGGCTGTGGGACCCTGGGCAAACCACGGCGCCCAGGAGTTTGTTCTCCTGTCTAGTTGGCAGCCCTAGGTGCCATGCAAAGACAAGCCTGTGCCCTCCAGAGCTGACCTGCCGACGGTTTGGGGGGGTGGGGTGGGGTGGAGACACTAGATGAGCCTCGGCTATAGTTAAGACTCTTTATACTATGCATCCACCGGGGCCCCTGGTCGTGCCCAGGGCTGACATAAGGAGGCAGCCAGGGTGCAGAGGGGTCGGGGCCTCTAACAGCTTACCGGAATGCTGGGGTTGATCAATCGCTTTTCCCCACGGCTGCCTGCCACTGATAAGCGAGGCCAGCAGTAATTATCCTCCCCGTTTTACCGATCAGAAAGCTTAAGGTACCAGGGATTAAAAAAGGTGTCGAGTCGGATTCGCGCCGGGGTGCCCAGACCCCCGGTCCCGCGCTCTTTTCACAGGACGGCTGCCTACGGGCCACGAGCCCCAACGTCCGGCCACGCCTCTCCACGTGCGCCGGGGCCTACGCGGTAAACCGGGCCAAACGGAAGCCACGGAAGCCGCGGCCGGCTCCGGACGCTCTGCTCTCCAGCTCTTCCCGCCTCGCTCCCACGTGGAGCCGTCGAGGGCGCCTCCGGGCCGGGGGCCTCGACCGCGGTCCGGCTCCGCCAAGCGGCTCCCCTCGGAGCCGGCGCGGCGGGGGGTCGGGGACGCAACGCGAAGTTTCCACTTTCTCAGCCTCGGCGCCCCTCCCCCCCGCCCCCCCCCAGCTTCCACAAAAGGCTGCGATCGGCCCGGAGGATACAATGTTTCCACTTGCCAAGCCTCGCGCTCCGAGCCGCCCCGCCCTCCCTCCCTCCCTCCCCGCCTCGGCCGCTCGCGCGGGCCGCCGGGTGGGGCACAGTGTTTCCACTTCCCGAGCCCCGGCAGCCGCCGCCGCCCCCCGCCGCCGCCGCGGCCAGGCCGCAGCACTCACCATCCTTGCGATCCTGCCGTCCGATCCCCTCCTAGGAAGAGCGCAGGCGCGCAGGAGCACAAGTCCTCTCGGCTCGGAAGCTTCACGGAGGACGTCTGGAGCGGAAAAGGCCCCGCTCGGGGCCCCGGGGAGCGAGGCTGCTGGGAAGGAGGGCGGAGCCACGCGCGGAGCCCTTGGACCCGCCCCCTCCCCTCTCGTCTGCTCCGTCGCCCCGCCCCTTCGCTCTCCGCTGCGGGATGGCACTGGCTGGTGGCCTGGGGACGCGGCGCCTCCACCTTCCGGGCTAAATATCGCGCCGGATCGTTGTGCTACTGATACATTTCTGTCTGTAATCATGCCGTCGCTCATTTACCCAGACCGCCGCAGTTTGTAGCGCTCTCGGTCCCACTTTCTGCCTCCTGGAGCTACACCCCAAGGGTCTGCTTCTCCATTACCATACTTCAAGAAAGTGGGAAAGGACCTTCGAGGGCCCCTGGGCCAGGGCATCTTAACCTGGGTCGGTGAACTTGTTTTGCGTTTTTGTTTTTTAAACATATACATGTCTATGTATATAACTATTTCCATACAGCACCAGCCTCCTTGCAGTTCCCTGTACGAGCCTCTCCCTCTCCCGCCTCCGCGCTTTTTCATTGGCTGCCCCGGTGCCTCCGAGGGAGTTGCCTCCCTCGAAGTCTCCGCCACCTGGCTTCTCCAGCTGCCTTCCAGTCTTAGCTAAGATCTCACCTTCTGCGAGGTTTGAACGGCCCCCCTAAAAGCTCATGCCTCCCCCCTGGGGATTTGCTCTAATTTAAATCGTAAGAATCATGTTTGTACGGGCAGCTAGGTGGGGCAGTGGATAGAGCACCGGCCTTGAAGTCAAGAGGACCTGAGTTCAAATGCAGCCTCAGACCAAACGCTCGACACGTACTAGCTGTGTGACCCAGGACCAGTCACTTAACCCCAACTGCCTGAAGGAAAAAACAAAAAAAAAAGAATCTTGTTTGTGTAGGGCATTCCAAAAGTCTCGTTTTACTGTCCTTAAGATTTTGGGGGACACCCCTGTAGTTGCTGACACATTCTTCCCACCCACCCTTTAGATTGTAAGAACCTTGAGGGCAGGTGTCACAGTTATTTGTCTTTTTGTATATCCCCAGTGCATAACGCAGTGCCCGACCTTATAGGCACTATAAAAATGCTTCTTGCCTTGAATAGAATTATTTTCCTTTGTAATTTTAAATATTTTACTGTATGCATTTAAGAACATGATTCTGAGAGCAGTTTATAGGTTTCACCAGATGGCCTGAGAAGTTGTTCAGTGATTTTCAGTCGTGTCTGACTCGCCATGACCCCATTTGGGGTTTTCTTGGCAGAGATGCTGGAGCGTTGTGCCATTTCCTTCTCCAGCTCATATTACAGATGAGGAAAATGAGGCAAACAGGGTGAAGTGACGTGCCCCGGGACACACAGCTAGGAAGTGTCTGAGGCCGTGCCACCCAGCTGCTCCTACCTGAGAAGGCCATGATGCAAAAAGGGCTGAGAACTCCTGACCTAGTCAAACTCCCTCAGTGTACTGATAGAGAAACTGAGGCTCACAGAGGAGGAGGGGAGGGACCGCCTAGGATTTCACGGGCTAATTATAGCAGAGCCAGAAGAACACTTCATAAATGGTGGCTCTAACTGATGATTCTAAATGAACAATGTTGCCTGTTTTGTCAGAATGGACACAGTAGCGGTTCTTTTTCCTTAAACCAGAGGAAGCCTCCCTTATAGGGGGATGGCGCTGGGGCCAAGCTCTAATCTTTTGTCACAAGACAGGGTTCAAGTTCAGGGCACACTCTGAGGGGAGGGCAGGATTAGATCCTGAAATGACTAACTTAAAAACCAAAAGTATCACTAAAACCATTTTGTTTTTTATAAAGAAAAAGAAAAACTGGCCGAGGCTTGAGACGGCCGCTTTCTCCCCAGCCACCAAGGCTGCCCTCCTGCCCTATCAGGTCCCCAGAGACCTTGCCAAGTCTAGTGGCTCTTCTTGAGGCTGTTTTTCACCTCCAGAGAGGCGTGACCTCTGCCCCAGAGCCTGGCTCAGGGCTTTCTGCAAGCAGCAAGCCCTCAGTGAATATTGGTGGAATAGAATGGAACCTTGCTCTCCTACATAATGGTTGTGTGACCTTGGACAGATCACTTGGCCTCTCCTGGCCTCAGTTTCCTCCTTTAAAAAGAGGGAGCTGGAAGCATGTCTTTTTCTTTGCATACCCAGCACCTAGCACCTAGTATGGACCTCCTTTGTACACCATTACCTCCCTGTATTTGCTTTGAATCTCCAGTGTTTTGGCACTTAGTAAAAGTACTTAATAAATGCTTGTCGACTGATTGGCTCATTCATTCATAGGGTCTTAGATTTAGGGCTTGAAGCTCTCTAAGGCTCGGCGCCAAGTGCAGGGACACAAGGTGGGGGGGGCGCATTTTGTATGTTGATGACTGTCTGGTGGAGAGAATGCCGAGCTTACTTTGTCGACTCAGAAGGGACCTGGTAGGTTCATGGGCTTTGGAGAAAAAAAGACTGTCATTCTCAGAGAATTGTGCAAGACCCATCCTCTTTGAGACACATGGAGAAGAAAGGCAGACTCGCATGTGTTTTCAAACTTTTTCAATATGTCGTCAGTTGTGCTGATATTTTTTTCCTCTGAAAATTCTATGTGTTATATGGTGTGGCTCTGTGGGAGGGATCCGTGTGATAACTATGATGATATGACATACAGAGGACACCAATAAACACTTAAAAAAAAAAAAGAAAGAAAGAAAAAAAGACTTTGGAAGTGAAGGACACTCAGGGAAGCTGGTTCCTCAGCATGTTCCTCACTAGGGACTCCAGGGAACACGGGTCTCAGTGAGAGCAGGGCCCTTCTCTCGGCCAAGCCAGACCTCATCTCACTCCCATCCAAAGAGCTCATTCCCTCTTGTGTATTCTGTTATGTTTGAACCTATGCAACTTCTCTGATTTCTGTTTGTGATGGTCTTTTGTGGAACGTCACTTGGTGGAGGGGCAGGTGAGCTAAGGGCTAGCGACCAGAGAAATGACTTTTTTTGTTCTGAACCTAAAAACGGTGCCCCTTGACCAGCAGAATCCAGAGGGGCAAGTGGATAAGATTCTTCCAGTCCAATACCCTCTCAGAGCCTGCAGAACACTGGCCAGCTTCAAGGCCCTTCTCCTGCTCCCCTCAGGCAGGATCCTAGTCTGCCTTGGAGAGCAGTGGACAAGATTCCAGAGATTCAGTTCTTTCCACGAGCAACGTCTCAATAGCCTATGAGGCCATGTACATCATCCCCAGGTAGCACAAACCCTACATAGACCAAATAAATTTGTTTTGACTTGTATTTCAGTCATGGCCGACTCTTCATGACCTTGTGTCTGATTGGGGGCTTTCTTGGCAGAGATGCTGGAATGGTTTGCCATTTCCTTCTCCAGCTCATTTTACAGATAAGGAAACTGAGGCAAACAGGGTGAAGTGACTTGCCCAGGGTCACACAGCTAGAAGTGTTTGAGAACAAATTTAAACTCATGAATAGGAGTCTTCCTGACTCAGGCCTGGCACTCTATCCACTGCCCCAACCAGCTGCCCAGATCAAATAAATACAAGGTTATAATAATATTAGCCTTAACCCTAAATGCCTCCAACTGTAACCCTATGTGCCAGGTACTATACAAATATTATCTCACTTGATCCTCACAATAACGCTGTGAGGTAGGTGATGTTATTATCCCCATTTCACAGATAAGAAAACTGAGGCAAATAGGTTACAGAGGGCAAGCAAGTGACTTGCCCAGGATCACACAGCTTAGTAAGCACCTGAGGTCCAATTTCTTGACTCTACAGATCTATCCAGCACTGCGCCACCTAGTGGCCACCATGCCCTAATAGCCAAGGAAGGGACATAGCCTGGTGTTCATAGAGCAAAGGAAAGCTTCAGTCTACTAGATGCATCCATTAAGCGCCCTTTGCTTCGGCTGCCTTCCAGAGGATAGCAAAGTACCCAGACACCCAAGGGATTATTATCCCTGTCCTAGATCGCAGGATGGACATTTGAGCTCCCCTGATGTTAAGTGGGCTCTCCCTCCCCTCCCCCATCGAGGGGTCACATTTGGAAATTCTGCACAAGGCAGTGTTCATCGTAGTGGGAGGTGGAAGGGACTCTAGAACCTGGAAAGTCAGAGTCAGGACCTTAGAACACAGACTATCAGAGACAGGAGCAATCTTAGAACAAAGCATGACAGCTGGGGGCCTCGAACGGCATATTAGGGCTGGGAGGAGCCTTCCAGGCTAGAATGGCAGAGGTGGGAGGGACCTAAGACTTAGGATGTCAGAGCAGGGAGAGAGCTTAGAACACAGGAAGATGGAACTTCAAATATTAAAGCAGAGAGTGACCAGAGGCCCCAGCATGTTAGGACCCAATGTCAGACTTCCGAATAGCTAAGATCAGGATGTCAGAGCTGGGAAGGCCTCAGAATGAGGCTTAGTGGCCATCTGGGTCAGGCCCCTCAGCTTCCTGAGAAATGATGACTTGGTGGGGAGGCAGGTGCCCCCGGGCACTGGGGGAAGGAGCAGCAGAGAATGGATTTGAGCCTTCATTTTTTTGCCTCTGAGTTTGGGGCTCTTCTGCCACATTTCACTGCCTCTCACCATGGGCTGGACCTCCAAATGCCCCACTGTGGTTCTAGAGTTGCCCCACTGCCCTTGGCCACGAGGAGTATTTAAAAATGGCTCCTCAGAAGAATTTTTTCCCCTCATTTGGAAAGAAGTCCCCAGGCCCTCCCTGCTGAGGCCACACTAGGCAGCTGACCAGGACCTGGGGTGGGGCAGCCCCTTTGTGAGGTGGCTTCAGTAACCTGGGTTTCTATGATGCAGTGATGACCCCGTGTCAAGCCTGAGGACCTGGGAGCAAACTGTTAACACCTCCTTTCTGTCCCTGTCCTCTGCCACAACATCGCCCACCTCGGCTCAGGCCTGACCCTTCAAAGTGCCATATGTTGCTGACGCTATTGGGTATCTGTGCACTGTTTGGACGCTTCTGGGGCAAGTCGTGGGAGCCCGTGCAAGCCCTCCTGACGGATGGCTGTGGCTGCGGAGAACCCCGCTGCTGTGGCAACCTCTTCATCTTTTGCCTCTTCCTGCTCTGGCACGTCCGGCAGAGGTTCAGGGTCCCTACGAACCCGGCCGCCAAGAAGAAAGGCTCTGAGGTGAGGAGCGGGGAGGGCTGTGAACTTGGACCAGGGGAAAAGGAGGTCTTTCCTTCACCATCGTTAATTTCTTTTGCAGTCCTCAGCATCTTCTTTGATGTTGAGAATGGGTCCGCAGGCTCCCCCAGAGTGCCATAGGGCAGTCTAGTCTGCAGAGGACACTCAGACAGTGAAGGACCTGGCATAGAGGGAGGCCCCTTGAGGACGAAGCTGGTCAGCAGGCACTTACTTTAGGGGGTGGGTGGGGAGAGTCCAGGCTAGGGAGCCGGGCGACCCAGCTGCTAGCCCTGGCCCTGGAGGACCCTGGGCGCCTCACTTGGTCCTTCTCAGTCTAATGAGAAGGCTTTGAATGCCTTTCCAACTCCTGAGCTGCTATCCTGCACACAGCATGCCTACAAGTCACTTTGTTTTTCTGGGTCTCAGTTTCTCCTTCTCTAAAGTGGGCAGGAGGATGGATGAGATGGTCCATCCTAGGTCTAGATTTTGGATTCTCCCTGTGTGAACTGGAGCGAGTCACCTTGAATCTATGCCACCATTTTCCTCACACGAAAATGAGGGATTAGCCTGAGATGGTTCCGGAAGGCCTTCCCAAATTGGGGGGGGGGCAGGTCTTTGTCCCTCACTAGGCTTTACTTTCCTCAGCTGCAAAATGATGAAGATGGATTTGATGATGTCTAGAGTCCCGTGGTCTCATGAAATGTTTACTCAGCCGCGTCCAGCTCTTGGCAAAGATACTGGAGTCATTGGCTATTTCCTTCTTCAGTGTCTCTCCATTTTACAGATGAGGTAGGGGTTAAGTGACTTGCCTAGGGCCACACAGCTAGTTAAGTGTCTGAGACTGGATGTGAACTCAGGTTTTCCTGATTCCTGAGTGCCAGAGGCCTGGCACTCTACCCACTCTGCTACCTAGCTGCCCCTCCTTGTCCCTTTAACATTGCATTAAAGAAGATTGATGATTACTGAGTCACTGAGATCTTGGATATGGTCTGAACTCCTCTGGCTCTGATCCTCTGATCTCTGACCCCTTTAAACATGCCCTTGAGGAAGATTGGTTGATGATTTATTCTTTTTTTTTTATTAATTTATTTTGATTTATCAACAATCACTTCCATAAGCTTTTGAGTTTTAAATTTTTCTCCCCCTTCCTCCCCACCACCCTCCCCAAGATGGCACGCAATCTGATAGAGGCCATACATATACATTCCTATTAAACATATTTTCACATTAGTGATGTTGTAAGGAAGAATTAGAACCAATAGAAGGAACCACCAGAAAGAGGAAACAAAACAAAACAGAAGAAAGAAAAAGAGCAAATAATCTGCTTTGATCTGCATTCAGACTCCATAGTTCTTTCTTTGGATGTGGATAGTATTTTTCCATCGAGTCTTTTGGAGTTGTCTTAGATCCTTGTATTGCTCAGAAGGGCTAAGTTTATCAAAGTTAGTCATGGAACAACGTGGCTGTTACTGTGTACAACATTTTTCTGGTTCTGCTCACTTCACTCAGCAGCAGACCATACAAGTCTTTCCAGGTTTTTCTGAAGTCTGCCTGCTCATCATTTCTTATAGCACAACAGTATTCCATTACATTCATATACCACAACTTGTTCAGCCATTCCCCAATGGATGAGCATCCTCTCAATTTCCAATTCTTTGCCACCACAAAAAGAGCTGCTATAAATACTTTTTGTACATGTGGATCCTTTTCCCATTATGATCTCTTTGGGATACAGCCCTAGAAATGCTATTGCTGAGTCAAAGGGTATGCACATTTTTATAGCCCTTTGGGCATAGTTCCAAATTGCTCTCCAAAATGGTTGGATCAGTTCACAACTCCACCAACAATGCATTAGTGTTCCAATTTTCCCACATCTTCTCCAACATTTATCATTCTCCTATTTTGTCATGTTGGCCAATTTGATAGGTGTGATGTGGTACCTCAGAGTTGTTTTGATTTGCATTTCTCTAATCAATAGTGATTTAGAGCATTTTTTCATATGACTATAGATGGCTTTAATTTCTTCCTCTGAGAACTGCCTGTTTATATCCTTTGACCATTTATCAATTAGGGAATGACTTGTATTTTTATAAATTTGACTTAATTCTCTATATATTTTAGAAATGAGGCCCTTATCAGAGACACTGGTTGTAAAAATTCTTTCCCAATTTTCTACTTTCCTTCTAATCTTGGTTGCATTGGCTTTGTTTGTGCAAAAACTTTTAAATTTAATATAATAAAGTTATCCATTTTCCATTTCATAATGTTCTCTATCTCCTGTTTGGTCATGAATTCTTCTGTTCTCCATAAATCTTTTAGGTGAACTATTCCTTGCTCTTCCAGTTTGCTTACAGTATCAGCCTTTTTATCTAAATCATGAACTCATTTTGACTTTATTTTGATACATGGTGTGAGATTTTGGTCTATGCCCAGGATCTGCCATACTCTTTTTCAGTTTTCCCAGCAGTTTTTGTCAAATAGTGAGTTCTTATGGTTGCTGATTTGTTACTGCTGGTTCATACCTATCTGAACTATTATGCCCTGGGAATTTAGGCTTGAAAAGAAGGCTGGCAGCTGGACAGAGAGAAGCTGGTTTAGTTCTCTGGAAGGAAGGCAGGCCTATGGACTCTCTAGAGAACCATGTGGGTCAGGGAGCCATGGCCATAACCAGGGGAGGGGCAATCAGGCCTTTGTCCAGGAGGCTAGTATCAGGGAGCAGGCTTCTTTCCTATGGTGGTCTCACTGTCCGTTCACCAGATGATGCCACCTCCAAAGGCCCTGCTCTTCTTCCGAGTCCTATTATGAGCACTTTTACCCCTCTGCCTATTCCCTCCCCCCCCTTTATCTTCCAGGGGTGCATTGGAGTTTTGAGAATCAAAGGTCTTTGGGTCCTCTAGGGCCAGACCATCCTCTTTCTTAGCGGGAATGCAAGCTACTGGACAGGCTATACTGGGCCTCCCTCCCCTTCCTCGGGTCACTCAAACAAATGTGGCCCAAGATCCAAAGTTCTTGGTTACAGCTCTGCAGAGCGGGCCTCGGAAGGTCCCTCAGGCTAGTGCTTTGTGTTTTCATTGAGGTAAAGAAGAAAGCCTGTCAGGAGACCAGAGTGTCTGCAAGAGAGCAGAGACCTCTCGATGCTGCTGTGGCGATGGATCCAGAAACATCAAAACTTCGCTCTCTGGGGAAAAGCTTTGACTGGGATCAGTGCAAGAAGGAGACATTAGTGAGAAATTCCCAAGGCAGAACCTGTGTAACCCAGAGCTTTATCCTTGGCCATGGGTCACATGTAAAGCAGACACACAGACAGGAGCTGGCCATTAGTAGTAATACAGACACCAAGGGTTGTGGGAGAGATCACCATTGGCTCGAGGTGGGGAACCTGCGGCCCCTCTAGGTCCTCAAGTGCGGCCCTCTGAATCCAGACTTCACAGAACAAATCCCCTTCATAAAAGGATAGCATTTTTCATTATTTATCCTTCATAATTGTCTTGAATAATTGCATTGCAAGAATAGCTAAGTTGTTCACAGTTGATCATTATGCAATATTGTTGTTACTGTTACAATGTTCTGGTTTTGCTCATTTCACTTGGCATCACTTCATGTAAGTCTTTCCAGGTTTTTCTGAGAGCATCCTCATTGTCATTTCTTTCTTTCTCTCTCTTTTTTTTTTAGTATTTTATTTTTCCCCAGCTAAATTTAAAAACAATTTTTAACATTCATTTTTAAAACTCTGAGTTTCAAATTCTCTCCCTTCCTCCCTCCCCATCCCTGTCACTGAGAAGGCAAGCAATTTGATAGAGGTTATACATGTGTAGTCATGCAAAACATATCTATAACAGTCATGTTATGAAAGAAAACATAGACAAAAAAAAGAAAAATAAAGAAAAAAAATTATGCTTCAATCTGTATTCAGACATCATCAGTTCTTTCTCTGGGGATGGATAGCATTTTTCTATCCTAAGTTCTTTAGAGTTGTCTCAGATCATCGTATTGCTGAGAATAGCTAAGTCATTCACAGCTGGTCATTTTACAATATTGCTGTTACTTTGTACATAGTACATTTCATTTTGCATCAACCCAGGCAAGTCTTTCCAGGCTTTTCTGAGAGCATTCTGATGATTATTTCTTATAGTATAATAGTATTCCATCATAATCACATACCACAACTTGTTCAGCTATTCCCCAATTGGTGGGCATCCCCTCAATTTCTAATTCTTGGCCCCCAGAAATGAGCTGCAAGAAATATTTTTTGTATATATAGGTCCTTTTCCTTTTTGTTTTTTATCCACTGCTAAGTCAAAGGGTATGCATAGTTTTATAGCCCTTTGGGCATAGTTCCAAATTGCTCTACAGAATGGTTGAATCAGTTCACAACTCCATCAGCAGTGAATTAGTGTGAGGGACTGTCTGATGTTGGCAGCTGCCAGTTGGGTGCTGTGGCATGGGTAAGGTAAGATCTGGGTATTTTGGAAGTCGAGGCAGGGACTGTGGTAGACAGAGTCGTGTGTACT
>NW_020943070.1:322693-369714 GCF_900497805.2 Vombatus ursinus | reverse complement strand
ACCTTCTTCCTGAGGCCTTTCCCACTCTCTGTGGCTGCTAACATCTCATTTGCCAAATGGTTTCACATTGGCACTGTATACACTTATATGTGTCCATGTCTCCCACTACAGAAGGTAAGTTCCTGGAGGGCAGGGACTATTTTTGTCCTTGAGTCCTCAGAGCCTAGCACAGGACCTGCCTGGCACATAGAAAGTCCTTACTTAAAGCTTGTCGAGGGATTCTTCCCTGCCCCAATCATGCCACCGAGTCCAAAGATAGTGAGAACCCACTAGAGGTCGGGTGTGGGAAATGGAAGGGGCTAGAACATGAAAATAAAGGAAACTTGGTGTGTGCTACTGGAGGATTTCCTTATCTGGAAAATGGAGATTATATTTATCTGCACCACAGGGTTGTTGTGACGAAAGTACTTTCCAAACTATGGAAGTGCAAACTCTCATAGACTAGAGCAGACAAAGAGTGGAGAAGATCTATAGTCAAGGCAGGCAGTAACAAGGCCCAGAGGGGGATTGTAGGAACGGAGGAGAACTGACTTACATGCACCATTACAGAGATAAATCAGAGAGACTGTAGCATCTAGAGCTGGCAAAGTCTTCAGGGATCATTTTAGCTAACTCCATCATTTATAGTTCAGGAAACAGGCTTAAAGTGGGGGAGAAGCTGCTCCAAGGTCACAGAGCTACCATGTGGGAAAGCCAGGACTCAGACCCTGACCCTCTGGCTGCCAGAGGGCTCCACCAGATGTTAGGTTCTGTGGGAGGAAGAGGCCACGACAAGCCCATCCTCCATCCTGATGTCAGCTTCTCTACTCCACAGGTGTCAATGCTGAAGGCAGTGCCTCCCTGGCATCACTTAGCCATCCCTGTGCCATCTCCTGGGCTCTCCATCTGTCCCTGCACCCAAAAGCGCCTGGAAATCCACGTCCAGAAGCTAGTCCACCGGCAAAAGTGGGGACCGCCTCAGAAGCTCCAGGAATCCTGGGCCCAGTACCTGCTCTCCCAGTTATCAGGACACACAGGCCTTGAGAAATCCAGTGAGCCTGGTGTCTGTTCCCCACTCTTCCCAAGCTCCTGTAGGTGTCTGGAGGAGCACTACAAAGAGCTATACATCCTGGGGGGCTGGCAGTTTATTCGGGGGTTCTGCAATATCCAGGCTCATCTTCTCTGCAAGGTGCCCCTCCCCCGCCTCCTGGAGGGGCCGGGCTGGATGGAGCAGACCCGGGAGAGAACATCCGTCATCTCCCCAGCACCTCTCCCAGTCTCAAAGGAAATCCCCCTTACGGATTCCCCACCAGCTCCAGAGGGGACACCTTGCCACTCTCTGCTGTCCATTGAAAGGCCACGCACGCCTGTGGATCAGCTCGTGGAAGTACCTGAAGCACAGGATCTAGATCCAGAGAGACAAGACCAGCGGCTGGCCAGGGATGGAGGCACCCCGACAACCCAGGCCGTGGGAGTGGGGGAGGGCCTGGTTGCAGGTAAGGATGTTTTAGAGGTTGAGGGGAGTCCCACCTACAAAGATACCAGCTTCCCATGGAGCCGAGCTTTGGAAGACGTTGACTCAGAAGCCTTAGAACTGGAGGCTGCTGAGGAGTCCCCTGCTACCACTCCTCGGACACAGCCACTGGCCCAAATGTGGGAGAGTCTCCAGCCCCCTGAAAGGGAGGAAAGTCTTCAAGACTTCCATAAGGACTTCTCTGGAAGGGGGCACAGGGCAGCAGGTGGCATCAGTCTCACAGCAGGTCAGCAACAGCACCAGTGTGGCCAAGCTGGGGGCACTGCCCTGGAGCTCAGCCACCATGCTACACCTTCCCCGGGGTGGAGTGAAGAAAGCTGGACTCTGAATCCTCTCCCCCTTTTTGCTACACCCCCAGAAGATAGTAACTGTCCCCCAACACCCTCAGATATTTATTTCAAGGAGGTCACATCATCTCATGTGGTGCCCCCAAAGCAGCCAGCCCTAAAGAAGAGCTCCCAGCTCCTTCTGGAACCCCTCATGCGGCGCAAGGTCATTCACCTGAAGTGGGGTCTCCCCCGAAGGATCCAGGAGTCCGAGTGGTTGTTTCAGCTGATGGGGCCCTCTTCACCTTCTAACGCTGGCGTGCAGAGCCCCAGCCCAGAAGAGAAGGAGACCAGTAAGGAAGAGTCAAAGATGCAGGAAGGTGAGCCCACCCTGGGAGGGACGATGACCCAAGGCGGCTGCGCAGCAGGGGGGAGCCCCGCCTGCCAGAACCCGAGCCTTCCCAAGGCTGCTGGTGGCACCCCTGACCCTGGCCTACAGCTACTGATCCAATTCAAGGAGAGACTCAAGTGCCGAGAGAAAGAAGCCCAGAAGCTGCCCATGGCACCCCGAAAGAGGAAAGGGAAAGATGACCCAGACCATCCAGACAGGAGGGGCCTCTCCGTCAGCCTTGACGGAGCCAAGGGGCCCAAACAAGTCCCAAACCTCTGGGAGCTGCAAGATCTCGGCGATGAGGCTCTATCTCAGGCCACACTGCCGGTCATCACAGACTGTCCGCAGGGAGGTGCCACCCGGGAGCAGACGGGACCCATCCCCAAAGACTCCCCGTCCGCTGTGGCCTGGGAGTGGAGGGGCAGTCAGGAGACTGCAGAGGAGACATCTCCCAGAAGCAGGGGGAGCAGCTCAGAGCCAAGGCCAGGCCCTTCTAACGCAGCCCAGGGAGTCTTTGAGAAGTTAGGGAGCCCAGGTCCTACAGCCGGCATGAAAGCTTGGCTGTATGATCCCCGCAAAAAGGAGACAAAGCCGAAGGTCTCCCAGGACAGCCAGGCACTGCCATGGGCAACGGTGTGTCACTGGTCGATGCCTTCAGCCTCTCAGTCGCAGAGCGTGAGCGATTCTGGGGGGGACACCCCTCAGAGCCACAGCTCAGAAGTCCGCCTCTTGCCGGCAGAACAGAGAAAGAAGATTTTTCGGTTTCAGGGAGGCGGGCTACCCGAGTCAGGGACCTCCTCGTGCTCCTCAGGCAGGACCAAAGGACCTTTTCGAACTGTAGCCATGAGACTAGGCACAGCCCTCATGAACAAGATGCCCTGGTCCCCGAGGCAAGCCAGCTCGGCAACCTCTGTTTCCAACCACGACCAACACCGAGAGGATCCTGACTTCCCGAGCGGGGCTGGGCTCCCTGGGAGATCCTGGGACAGAGAAGAGGGCGAAGGGTCTGACCACCAAGGATTCACCAGGGGCCATGCTTCCCTGAACTTGGAAAGGGACTCTTCACCCCCAGATCAATCCTCCTGTGATGATGGCATGGGGGAATCATCAGCACAGAGCCTTCCGAGTGAACAAGGACCTACCAGACCCAGCTGGGTGAAGCGACTCAGAGGTCTTCTAACCCGGCTCAACTTCAACAAATAGGCCCTAGATTCAGATCTCATGCCAGAGAACACCTGGTGTTCCCTGCTCTTGACAAAGCCTCTAGTAAAAGATGCTTTTTCAGGCTTTTCTGACTTGTGGGTTTTTCCTCCATTGATCTTTTGGGGTTCATAGACTCAGAACCAGAAGGGTCCTCAGAGGTCCTCTGGGCTAAGGCACTCATTTTACAGACAGGTAAACTGAGACCCACTCCTCTTCCCTGAGAAGTCAAGCAACAGACTCGACGTCACAAAAAGGGTACAGAACTAGGCTTCGAATCCAGGTCTCCCAATTCCAAACCCAGTACTGCTTCTCTGCTGAGACCCTTTGTCGTAGAGAACTCTGTACTTAGCTGCAGGAGTGGTAGGTTAGGGGAGATGATTGAAAAGCTGGTGTTTGGAGGAGGGTGGGAGCCAGAGCTAGAAGAAGAAAGTGAGTAAGGGGCTGTGGGAGGTGGGGGGCTGAACTGTCTGAAGATACCAGGTAAAAGAGGCCATGCGTGGGTAGAGGGAGAGAGACATCAGCTCAATGCCAGGGATGCTTTAGAATCAGCACCGTCCATTAGGGGATGGGGAGTACCTCGGACTCGTGGCCCCGGCATTCCTGCAAAGGCCTCCTTCTGGCCCTCTGAATTATTCTCAAACCACAACAGTAAAAGGGGGCACGCAGATTTACGAATGTCTCACAGAATCGAGTGGCACCTGGTCTGAGGCTCCCTGAGACATGGAAAAGCTCCTTGCTCCAAATTTACAGGATGCCATCAGTCATTAGCACAGGAGTTTTTTTTTTCTTTTTAAGACAGTTGGGGTTAAGTGACTTGCCCAAGGTCACACAGCTAGTAAGCGTCAAGTGTTTGGTCTGAGGCCGGATTTGAACTCAGGTCCTCCTGACTTCAGGGCCGGTGCTCTATCCACTGCGCCACCTAGCTGCCTCATCTCGGAGTTCTTAACCTGGGGACCATGAACTTGTTTTTTAAAATACTTGATAATTATTTTCATGGGATGGTTTCCTTTCTAATCTGATGTAAAATGTTATTTTATTAAATTAAAAGTATGCATCTGAGGGATTCATGCCTCAAAAAAAAAAAAAAAGGTTAAGAGGCCTCTAGGTGGTGCTGCAGATAGAGCCCCGGGGGCTGGAGTCATTAAGACCTCAGTTCAAATTCCGCCTCTGATACTTACCAGCTGTATGGCCCTGGACAAGTCACTTCACCTCTGCTTGCCTCAGTTTCCTCAAACAGAGGTGACAGTAATAGCACCTACCTCCCCGGGTTGTTGAGATAATGGATGTAAAGCACTTGACAAACCTTAAAGGGCTAGATAAGTGCTAGCTGGTTCGAGAAACGAACGTGCCGACTTGGAACCAGAAGAGCTTGGGTTCAACCTTTGGCTCTGACACTCAATGGCTGTTTCACAGGAGGCAAGTCTCTTCTCATCTGTCAAATGGGGCTCTTCATGCTGATGCTCCCCAGAGTGATTGTGAGGAGGAAGTTGTAAAAGTCCCCATTTCTCTAACACTCCAAAGTGAATGCAACACTTTCTCCACGACAAACTGTTAGTGGTGGTGATTTGCCATATAGGTAATGGAGAGGGAGATGGCCTCCCAAGTCAGGAAGTCCTGGGTTCAAGTTCTGAGCAGATATTTAATGTCCCCGTGCCCGGGGCAGCTGGGCAGAAAGGACGGAGGAAGTACATCTTCTGCATTGGCTTGGGACGTTCTAGTCCATCTGGGACACTGACCTTAGAGTCAAATCTGGCCTCTGACACTTACTGGCTGTGTGACCCTGAGCAAGGCATGTAACCCTATTTGCCTCCATTTTCTCATCTGTAAAATGGGCTGGAGATGGAAATAGCAAACCACTCCCGTATTTCTGCCAAGAAAACCCCAAACGGGTCCCCACTGGGAGAGTTGGGCACGCCTGAACAACAATATAATCTTTTGTCTTTTTAAGCCCTTCACAACCTGACCTGACCCCTTCCTACCTTAGTCTTAGACTTTTCTCCCCTCCACACTCTCTATGTTCCAACAAAACTGTCTTTTTGGCTGCTGCTAGCACACGTGTGCTCCATCTCCTGACTCTGGGTCTTTTCTCTGGCTGCCCGCCAGAATCTGTTCCAATACCATTTTCTGCACGAGGCTTTCCCTGGCCTTTCCCACTCCCACTCCCATTGTTAGTGGGCTCCCTCCGAGATTAACTTCCATTGACACTGTAGATGTACCTAGGTTTTTGTTTTCTTTTTTGTTTTTTTTTCTTCTTTTGCCTGTTGTCTCGCCCATTAGAATTTGAACAGGGACTTTTTTCTTTGGTCTCTCTTTGTATCCCCAGCACTTAGCACAGTGCCGGGCACAGAGTAAGCATTTAAATTGAACAAATGCTTGTTGGCTGACTGACATAATTCCTGCGACCTTCCAGACTACAACACTAACCCCTGGGCCCTGGCCATTAGAATACCTCAGTATCAAATGAAGTATTATGTGACACAGTGTCTTTCATTGAATAGAAATAAAGGTGTAAGAGCAAAAAAAAAAAATAAACGGAATGTAAGCTGCATGAGGGCAGGGGCTCCTTTTGTTTTGTACAGACACCTTTAACACTAAATACATGCTTTCCATTCACTCATTTTGTGGATACTGTTGAAGAGCTGCGCCACAACTTCTGGCTTATGTGTCTCCTCTTTTGTTCACTCATATGACGTCCTGGAGTTAAGGTCGTCATCTCCGAAAGCTTGGATTATTTTAATAGCTGCTGCTGGGTCCGCCTGACACAAGTCTCTCCCCACTCCAAGCTATCCTCCATTTAGCCACTAAAGTCCGACCACGTCAAAGCCCACTCCCACCCCTTCTCCCACTGAATATACTCCAGGGGCTTCTCATCACGTCCATGACCAAATACAAAATCCTCTGCTTGGCCTCCAAAGCCCTTCATACCCAGCTCCCTCTCTTACATCCTGATCCCCAGTAACGCTGGCCTCCTGACTGGTCTTCAGGCAAGACCCTCCATCATCGCTCTGTGCATTTTTTCTGGCTGCTGCCCCCCACCCCCATCTCTGGAACACTCTCCTCCTCTGGCTTTTTTCAAGTCCCAGCTGAAATCCCCGCTCCCATAAGAAGCCCTTCCCTATCCACACTGTGTGGGGTGTTTGTGACCCCCTTGTAATAATCAGAGACTTTTTCTTAAGAAAGGCAAAAAGGAGTCTCGTTGCTTTCTCATGAGAAAGCACACAGCCAGCGTTGCTCAAGATAGCGCCAGCCAGGCAGTGCCAGGGAGTGCAGCTCAAAGCCAGTTTATGTAGACCCTAACGGGAACCCCCACTCACCCACTAGCTCCACGTTGTCCCATTGGCTGGCTTCAGAGCTCACAGTCTAAGCCTGGAAACTTTTCCCCAGCAACAAGGTTGCAAAAAGGCGCAAAACAAGGAACTGTTGGTTCAGCAGGAAAGTAAGATAAAAGGGGAGGGGGGGCCGGAAAGCCTGGACAAACGATGCTTTCGGGGACATGGCCTGATGTTCTCCCTTATCTCGAGTAACATCCTGTTTCTTTTTAGCAAGGCAGTTTCTGGGAACTCTAGGAGGAGCATTGTCTCAGCAAGGCCAAGTCTTATCCTTCTCTGAGGGGGCTTCACTATTTCAGCAGCCCACTCACCATCACTGCCAATGCCTTTGCTCTGTTGGTACCTCCCGCACCCTGTCTGCACCTTGTTGGTTCAGCGATGTCTGTATGTGCCCCCCCCATTAGACTGTGAGCTCCCCGAGGGAAGGGACTGTCTTCTGCCTCTTTTTGCACCCGCAGCACCGAGCACATAGTAGGGATCTAATTAATGTTTGTTAATTGACGGAAAACCTAGTTCTCAGCACTAAAGCGCTTGGCGTTGCCAGAGGGCTCAAAATCAGAAAGGGATCCGATTTTATTGGCTGAAACATTAGAGGCAGCACCAGCTGCTTTGTATCCCCTGGGCTTAGCACAGCGAGTGCTTAATACGCTTGTGGATTGACTGTGCGCAGGTTGAACCAGTTGGCCTTTAAAGTTCCTTCCAAGGCTGTGACTCTGATCATAGGCAACACCGCGGTCGCTTAAGAAACCTTTGCGGACAGACTAGCGGCATCGGCACGTGGCTCGCCGGGCCAGCCTTCACGTGACCACGCGGCTCCGGCCCGCGCAGGCGCACTTAGTAGAGCCTCGTCTTGGCCCGCTCCCGGCTGCGTGCGCGTGCGCAGAGCCCGTTCGCCTGGTGCTTGAGGAGGTGCTGCTGCCAGGACTCGGAGTGAGGAGAGGATGGAGGCGAGGCCCGAGCTCAGAGGGGACGAGGAGGCAGTGGGAGCGGCGCTGCTGCTGTACGAGCGGGCCCATTTTCGGCATGACCCGCGCTGGTTGCTGCCCCTGCCGCCACGCCTCTGCCTGGCCTGCGCCTTGGAGCTGCTGCAGCCCACCAGCGGCGTCTCGGTGCGGCTCTCTACTGCGCCTGCGCTTTCTGAGCCTCCCCGAAGCCTCTCCCCCCCCGTCTTTCACTGCGCCTGCGCCCCCCTCCCCCACCGCTCCCCCACCGCTCCCCCACCGCTCCGCATCCTGGCTTTTGGCTTCGAGAGCTTCCTGACCCACTGCGCCTGCGCCTTAGCCTAAAGCCCCTCCCTCTCTTCCCTAAACCTGCTTCTTTAATGCTCAAAGGCGTAGATATATATACGCACACACAGAGTTATATCTTTTGGGCCTCATCAACCTCTGAGCAAAAGAACATAGGTATTATTGGTATTATTCCCACTTTACAGATGGGGAAACTGAGGCTCACAGGTTGACTCGCTCAGGGACACAGATAGTGACTGAGGTAGAATTTGAACCCAGATCTTCCTATTTCCATCCCACATATGCCTCCTCGCTGAACCTGGAGCCCCCTTGGAGAAGCCCCCTGGCATCCCTCCCCTTTACTAAGGCTCCTGCCCCCTTTCTTTTCTGACTAAGCAGGGCCTCTTGTCACTTCTCTGTGTAGCACTCCTCTAGAATCTCACTAAACCCATGTAGCACTTTTCAGAAGCAATCCCACAGTACTAATCTCTGGGAACACTGTCCCCCAATCCAGTTAAGCCCCTTTTCCTGCCTTGGAAAAGCATCTTTAGCCTCATTCCAAGTACCCCCAGCCCAGCCCCATCCTAATACCCAGTCTTCTCAGGCTCAGCTCTCCCTGAAGTTCCTACTCTTCTCTTTTGGTAGACATTCATTCATTCAACTAGCACCTGTTATGCGCCAGACACTGTCCTAGGCACCCAGGATCCAAAAGCAAACACTCCTTGCCGTCAGTATGCTGTTCTTCTGTGTGTTGTGTACTGGGGGAGATAGAGATTCCCTACCCAATACTTGTCTTAGCAACCAGTTCACCTGAACACTAAACCTTCTGTCCTGGGTTTTTTCCCTCGACTCAGCCCCTGAGCATCCATTCCCTAGGCCATCCAAGCCCCTCTTCAGTGTCTACCCTTCTGTCAGTCCCCAGCACCCACCTCTCAGGGTCTGCTTTCATTCAGACCCTGATGTCACTTCAATACTCAGTCAATCCTTTGGCCTCTTTTCCCTTTCTGAGTCCCCTCATCCCCAACAAAGTCTGGTCTCATAGTTATTTGCATCATAGAGATGAAATAGGTGGGTGAATGACTGTAAGGGGAAGAGAATTGATGAGAAGACCAGAGAAAAAAGGAATCCTAGCCCCCAGAGTAGCTTTGAGCTTCTATGATTTAATGCCCACATGACTTTTCCCATTATTTGATGGGATGGGTTCAGCAGCCAATGGATTCCTATTTTGGTTGACTGTTGTTCAGTCCTGTCTGATTTTTCATGACCCCGTTTGGAATCTTCTTGGCAAAGATACTGGAGTGGTTTGCCATTTCCTTCTCCAGCCCATTTTACAGATGAGGAAACTGAGGCAGGGTTAAGTGACTTGTCTAGGGTCAAACAACTGGTAAGTGTCTGAGAACAGATTTGAGCTCAGACCTTCCTGACTCTAAGCTTGGTTGCCCTGGTACATGTTGACTGCCTGTGAACTTATGAAGTCATCTGGGTTTTTTTCTCTTTCCAGGAGGCTTTTACACTTTTCACCACAAGGTGTTACTGCTGCTCCACTCATTCATTTAGTCATTTGTCAATATTTGCTTCCGAATCGTGTTTATTTTTCTTGGAGGCTTCCATTGGCTTGTGGGATTTAGAGTCAGAAAAGATGGCAGAGAAAAACTAGCCCAGGGATGCTTGACCTGGGGTCCATGGATAGATTTCAATGAACGTGGATGGAAAAAAAGTTCCGTCTTTATGTTCACTAATGGTTGGTTTCCTCTGTAATCTTATGTATCCTATGCATTTAAAAACGTGATTCTGAGTAGGGGTCCCTAAGCTTAACCAGACTAACTGCCGGAGGGGTCCGGGTCACACAGAAGGAGAAGAATCCCTAATCTGCTCTAGTCCTGTCACAAACCCAGGGGGATGGCCTGACTTCCCCAGGTTCGCACGGGTGGCAGAACCAGCGATTCTAGACCCAGGTCTTCTGATGCGAGACCTCGTCTACTTGTACCATCTCCTTGTTACACTAGTTGTATGGAATATGCCCAGTGTAAACTGGGGAACCCTTTAAAATGGTGACCCTGATCTCTTGAGTTGGAGTAAGATGGTTTCTTGTATGTAACCCCAACATCCCTGTGAAGCAGACCTTAAATCAACAACAAACATCTATTAAGCAACTGTGCTAAGTTCTGGACCTGATCTGATCCCAGGGACATTTATTTTTTTTTAATGAATTAATTTATTTTTAGTTTTCAGCATTCACTTCCATAAGATTTTGAGTTCCAGATTTTCTCCCCATCTTGTCCCTCCCCCCACCCCAAGACAGTGTGCATTCTGAATACCCCTAATCTGCCCTCCCTTCTCTCTCCCGCCCCTTCTCTTATCCCCTTGCCCTTCAATTTTCCTGTAGGGCAGGATAGATTTCTATACCCCATTTCCAGGGACATTTATTAAGCACCTAATATTTGTAAGGCAAATGTTCACGGAAAGAAATGAGAGGCAGTGGGATGAAGCAGACAGAAGGCTGCCTTGGAGTCGGGAAGCCCTGGGTTCGAACCCTGCCTCTGAGTCCCTAGGCCTTTTCTCCTCCTCTACAGCTCTCTGAGATGCCTCAGGGCCTTTGCATCAGTGGAGGGAATTTCTGCCTCAGGAGTTCCCAGTCCCAGACCCATTGTCCTTGTTCCCATGTGCAAAGGCCTGCCCTGCATTAAATGTTGGTCACAAGGCTGCCCACCCCATGCCATCTCATGATGTGAGGAGATGAGGAGAGCTGTTTCAAATGTGACTCTCACTTACTTTGCCATGGAACGCTGTTTTCTTTTTCCCCCTCAAGCTGGTGAGAAAGAAGCACATGTTGTCCTGCTTCCATGATGCCCTCATGAGGCATACCACGTTGGTCACACAGCTCTTGGCTCAGAACGAGGCAGTCTGCACCCACCTCATAGGCATCCTGTTTGGTGAGCAAGAGCGGTTGTCCCGAGGGGGCCTTCAGAAGCATCTGACCCAGCGGGCTTCTTGGGGAGGTGTGCCTGGAGATCACAGGGAGAGCTCATGTCCAAGCCCACAGACAACTACTGGATTTGGTGGAAGGAGTCAGGGGAGGTGCCTAGAACAGGGAGAGGGCCCAGAGAAGTCTATGTCAAGAAATGTCTGCCTCCATGTCACGTTTCTGCCATGTGATGACCCCCTCCCCAGGGGACCTCAAGTTAGGGAGCGTCAACATGGACGTGAAAAAGGCTGACTTTGTGACTAGCAGGTAGCGAATTCCATCCCACCCAGCAGAAGTAATATTAAGTGTCTACTCCCGAGTGGCGATTCAGTTATGCAAGCACCTGTGATGCACCCACTGTGTATAAGGCATTCCCCTAGGTGCAGGAGCTTCTCCTGCTGGGTGCCACGTGCACAGCTGGAGGTAAAACTGAAGTAATCTGAGGAGGAGAGATCGATAACAATTAGAAAGACCAGGGCAGGTTTCCTTGAGGAGCCAGGACTGGACTGAGCCTTAAAGGGAGAGGCAGAGATGAGGAGGGAGGAGGACATGCCAGTCACAGGCATGGCTTGTATCAGTGCCCAGGGGCAGGAGGCGGGGTCCAGAAACGGGGGTGAAAGGGACTAATGTGATGAGGCTGGAGCGATCTGGCGGTGGGGGTCGGAGGGGGGCAGCTTTATGTCCCGGACTGAGGAATTGGTACTTCATCCAAGGGGCAGTATGGTCGGGCCTGCACCTTACGAAGAGTATTTTGTGAAAGATGGATTGGGGAGGGGAAAGACTGGAAGCAGGGAGAACAATCAGCCTCAGCAAGAAGGCAGTGAGAGGAAGGCAGATGCGAGCAGCCTTGTGGGGGCAGGATTGTTCTTAGTTTGGAAAACGTTTTATTTATATGTTTTGTTTTTCGTTGCCTTTGTTTCTGACTCTCTCCTTCCCCTCCTGTGGCTATGGAATTAATTAGAACTTCTTCTCCTAAATCTTTCCTTTTCTCACTGCTATCTTCTGTCTCTCGCCGAGGCCTGGCCGACCTTTCTGGTCCCGGCCTCATCCTCTTCTCTTTCTCTTCAGTTCACTGGCTGGGGTGGGGGAGCCAGGGTGCTCCTGGGTCCCTAACCCTAAATGCACCGCTTCCAGACTCGCAGAAGTTGCCGTTACTCAGCAACTTCTCTGGGGTTCGCCCTGTTCAAAATTACTCCCCAATCTGAAGCCTAGTGACATCATCTGCAGACCTCCGGGACGTTCGTTCTTCTCCTCCATGAAGTTGGTGCCTGCCTCATGGTTTTCTGTTCCTACCCTTCAGCTATGGACTTCAGCATACATTTGGACATTCCCTTAAATACGTTCACTTCCCCATTCCCCCATCTATTTAGCTCCTATGACCTACTCCTTCTTTCTACTTCTATAACACACAAGGTTGCTCATACCCTAGATTGTGCCATCATCCCCAATATTCTGCTTCCATTTGCATGAACTCTGAAATTCCTTTATTATAATTTTTTTATCATCTGTCTCTCCCTATGCCTCATGACCCCAAACCCTGTTCCTCATCCTCATGACCTCCCCAGTACTTTCCCAGGTAGTTGTCCTTCTCTGGCTACACTCTCCTCTTTGCCAGTCTCAACCCATTGGTGAACCAGTTCAACTCCACACTATCTTCTGACCTTTAATCCCTTGTCCCCTTTCCTTTGTTTTGTTTTGTTTTTTTCCCTTTTATAACACATATGCATAGTCAGGCAAAACATATCCTCAATTGTTCGTGTCCAAAAATGCACATCTTACTCTGCATCTCTAATCTATTGCTTCTTTGTCAGGAGGTGGGTGACGTAGACCACGGTCCTCAGGAATTGTGGCTGGTCAGTGAATTGATCAGAGCTCTTAAGTCTTTCAGAGTGGTTTGTCTTTACAGCGTTGTCATTGCGTAAGCTGTTCTAGCTCTGCTCAGTTTGCTCTGCGATAGTTCATACAACTCTCACCAGGCTTCTCTGACCCATCCTTTTCATCATTCCTTAAGCTTGCCCCTGTATCAGAGGTCCTGCTTTGCCAAAACTAATCCCTGGATCCTTCCTGTCATCTGCCTCCTTCCCTCACGTACAGCAGAGTAGAGCTGGAGGAAGTCATGAAACCTATAAATCGATGTTAGCTGATCCCACCTGGGCTCCGCGTGCAGCAAGAAAATCTCATTCCTCCCTAACTGAGTCTCTGTTTCACAGTGGCAGTTCCAAACTTCCTCTTCTCTCCTCAGTCTTCTTATAGCCCGTTTACTGCCAACTTGTCAGCTCAGGACCTCACCTTATACTTCACCAAAAAGATTAAGGCCACTTGCTGAGAATGTCTCCTTTTGTTTTCATCTCACATCTCTCTGTCGTCTTCTCCCACAACATCCTCTGGTCTTTAATAAAATGCTAACTCTCCTTCTTGTGAAGGCCGGCCTCTCTACAAGTACTCTTGAACCCATCTCTACCAACAGATTGCCCCACTATCACCCCAACTCTTTAATATTCAATTTTCCCTGTGTACTTACTGGTTACTCCCTGTTGCCTACAGACATGCCCCTGTCTCCCCCATTCCTGAAAACACGAGACCCCACCCTCTCCACTAACTGCCATCCTCCCTCTCTCTCCTTTTCTCCCCCATCAGCTAAACTTGAAAAGGCTGTTTAATTTGGCTTCTGACTTTACCCTTCAGTGATCTGCTCTCTCCTAATTTACCGATTTCTTAATTGCCAAATCTCATCCTTGGTGACTTCTTGGTGCCATTTAGCATTGTTAATGCCCCTTTCCTCCCAGGTCCATTTTATATTCCTTTTTTTTTTTTCTTTGCCCCCATGCCTCAACAGTCTTAGACCTGGAACTTCCCTCAAAGTCTGGGCTTTGTCACCTTGGCTATAGCCTTCTCACCATAGGACGTCCCTCTGCCAGGTCAGCCCCCGGCTCTTACAGGCAAGTTTGTCCCAGAGGCCTTCCCTTTGGGAGAGGGTCCCCTCCTAGCTCTGCTTCTGACTTTGCCAACTTTGATGCCAGTCCAGTGTGGTCCCTTCCTCCCCCTTCAGCATCCTTTTGTGTGTTGGCTATTAGCCCCTTGAGGACAGGGGCTGTCGTCCTTTCTGCTGATATTTCTGGCCCAGTGCTGAGCGCACTGCCTGGCCCATTCTATAAATGTTTTTTTGCCTCCTTTCTTTTCTCCTGAACGTTCTCTTTTCTGCTTTTTTGTGCCTCTGCTTACTCTTGGCTCTCCTCCCACTTGCCTGCCTGCTCCTTCTTCATTTCCTTGACTGGATCTTCATCTCGGTCCTGCCCCCTAACCTTGGAGTCCCCAGGGGTTTCTCTTGGGACCTCTTCCTTTCTCCCTCTGCTCTCTCTCCCATGAGAGCTGTATCATCTGCTGCTGTGGATTCATTTGTCATCTCCATGCAGAGGGAGGACTGCCAGGGCCCGATATTTCCAGCCCTAACCTCTCTCCTGAGCTCTGGGCCTGCAGTACCAGTGGCTTCTTGACATCCAACTCAACATATCCAAAAGAGAAGCCATTATCTTTCCTTCCCGACTTCCCTGTCATCTTGGCAGGCACCGTTATCTTTCCAGTTGTCAGCCTCTTCAGTGTCATCTCCTCACTCTCCCGGACCCTGTGCATCGCTAAGTTGCTAGAACTCCTTGTTTCCATGTTCATCTCCCTTGTGCACATCCCCTTCTCGCCATTTACCTGACCCTAGGTCAGGCCTGCACCACCTCTTGCCTGAGCTGTCTCGGTAGCTTCTGGGGCTCATCTTCCTTCCTCAAGTCTCTCCCCGCCCAGTTCCTCTGCTCTGTTGCTGAAGTGATTTTTATAAAGCACAGAGCTAACCTCGTCACATCCCTCTGCTCAGTAAATTCTAGCAACTCTCTCTAAGGACTGGATCTGGAATCTTATTGATGTAGAGAACTCCCTGGTAAGGAAACTCCCTCCACTGATGCAGGCTGGCACCTCCACTTCGCCTTACCGGCTTAGTGGTACCTAGAGCCCTGGGAAGTCAAGTGATTTGCCCAGGGTAACACAACCAGGATGGGTCAGAGGGGAGCTTGAACCTCTGAGGTCTTCCTGCTTTCTATTCATTTGTAACACTCCCTTTTGTTACTTAACTCTTATGTTTGGCATAAAGATCTTCATAACCTGGTTCTTTCTGACTTTTCCATCTCTTACCTTGAATCTTTTGTACTGATATGGGGCAGGGGGGGCGGTGCCACCAGCAGAAATAGGGAACTTTAGAGAAAGAATAAGTTTGGGGGGGAGATGATGGATTATGTTCTGGACGTGTTGAGCATAGGATTATAGATTTGAGCCAAAGAAGACCTTGGAGGCCATCAAGACCAACCCCCTCATTTTGTGGGCAAGTAAACTAGAGTGGAGAGGGGTCATGACTGCCCACAGTCACTCGGCTGGGAACCCTTCTTCGTCTGACCTGTTTGGCCCTTCGTTGCTTAGTATTAGCAGAGCTAGGAGGGGGCGTGATGATAGCGTATGGACCAGTCCACCACATCTGCCCCCCTCACTCCCTCTCTCCAAGAATAAGGGCTTTCTAGTCAGGATGGGGATTCATTAAAAGTCTGGGGCTGAGGGACTGAATAAGAAGGACAATGAAAATGCTCTGTATGAGCCTCTAGGGGAAAAACTGAGAAAAGAAAAGGTTCTGGTCCCTGTTGTAGAGTGTTTGCTGAGGCTGTAGTTGTTTTTACTATTCACAATGCGTCCTTGTGGTTTGTTCTCCTGTTCTCCCCTAAGGGCTACTGCGCAGCATAGATGATGGCAGTGTGTTGGAGCTCTCCATGGAAGGTGAGGCAGCCCTTTTCCTTTTCCGGTCTGTCTGCATCAAAGCTGTCAAGAAGCAGGATGGAACAAAGGCCCGGCACTAAAGCCTGTGCTTGTAGTCTGCCGAGAGGACGGTCCCTTGGGCCTCTGAGATGGCTCTTTACTGTTATTTCGCACACATTTTCATTCTTATTGACGTCCTTTGTCTTAACATCTCCTTCATTTCCATTGTGTCCCATCTCCCAGCAAGTCAGCCTTCATTTCAATAATAAGAAAAAGAAAGAAAGAAAAGGTTGTTCAGCAAAGCTAACCAATAGAGCCACTGAGTCAGATAGTGTATGCAGTGACTTACACCCATGGCCCACCACCTCCGCAAAGAAGGGAGGGAGATACACTCTCTCATCTCTTCTGCAGGGCCAAGCTGGAACATTACACAGGGCTCCATTTAGGGCTTTTGTAATTGTCATTGTTCTTTCTGTTTACATTTTTTGTGGCCCTTGTATGGATTGTTTTCTTCTGTTTACTTTGCATCAGTCCATGTAAAAGTTTCTTTGTGCTTCTCTGTTTCACCTGCATTTAAGCCAACCTGATTCTGTGTTTTTTGAGCCAATCCTGGAGGCTTGAGTTAGAACGGGCAGACGGGATGCTGGGGGCAAACACTGCGGCTGCATTGAGGAAGGACAGCTGGTAGTCTGAGAGCAAGGAAGAGACCGGCAAAGTATCAGGAGATTTCAGAACATCTGAGAGCATGAATGCCACAGTAGATCATGAGGGTATCACTGCATTATTTTACTGCAGGATAATCAGTGTTCATAATGATGATCCCCTGCCATTGAGAAGCCTCTGGGCCCAGGCAGGAAGAATGGGCTGGTCTGCTCCCCTGCCTGAGTCTTTGGATGGAAGGCAACGAAGCCCATGGAAGAAAACCCTGGATTTAGAATTGGGAGTCCCGGGTTTAAATCCCCCCACTGCTCGTTATTCCTTGTGTTACCAAGTGTAGCCCCTGCACCTCATTCCCTGCCTGCCCCATGGGGTGGGGCCCAGCTTGGACTAACATCTAATTTGGCTCAAAATAGAAAAGTTGGTCCTGTCTCCTACTAGAGGCTGGGGCAGAGCGGAGAGCTCCCTGGATGGTAGGCCCTGTCACCTCGCCCTTCTCAGACCTCGTCTAGGGCTTTCCTCGTTCACTCATGTGCTCTGTTGGATTTCCACTATTTTTCTCCCCAAACATTCTGTCCCCCCAGATTAGAGGATAAGTTCTTTGAGAGAAGCGACCACGTCCCACAATCTACCTTTGTTTCCCCCAGTGAATGCGGCGGGTGTTTGGTTAATTGAATTCTTTCTTCTCAGTCCTTATTCAGCTTATTGTACAACTGAAGCTGGGGCCGTTCGTCCACTGCCTGCTAGGGGAGTGCCAGAAAGAGGTCAGTGATGTGCGTGTTTCTTCCTCACTTCAAGCAGCTGCTGAACATCTGCTTCCAGAGGACAGATTCGCCTCAGCCTTTACCTCCCGCCGTCTGCCTGCTGGCATCCTTCCCTTGCTTTCAGTCTGCCACCTAAGGTGCCACCTCTTACAGAAAGCCTGCCTGGATCTGCTCACCCAGGATCAGTCCCTTACTCACCTTTTGTCCACCTTCTCACACTCCAGTTTGTGCTGTTGTTCTTGGGGTTCCTGAATACCCCAGCCCTGGCATTTGAGCTCTTTCACAGCTTTTCAGGGCTGCTATGCCCAGGACCTGGCACACTGCCCTTCCCTTAGTAGATGCTTAATAAATGCTGGTTGAATTGAATGTGACTATACTGTCACCCCATGGTTTTATTCCATGGTTTGTTCTGTTACCTACATGGGCTCTGGACAGTTGTCTATGTTAGTATTATTTGCATTAGACACTCAGCTGCTGGAAGACAGGCTCTGTGTGTGTGTGTGTGTGTGTGAGAGAGAGAGAGAGAGAGGGAGAGAGAGAGAGATGGAGACAGAGACAGGGAGACAGAGAGAGAGAGCGAGTATTGTCCTTACTCAGTTCAGTTACAAATGTAGTAAATGCTTTTAATAAAATGGTGGGTGGGCTTCTTGGCCTTCCAAGGTGACCCAGGAAGGTCTTTTGTGATCTTCTCATTTTCTAGCTTCCAGCTCACTGGGGCTTGAGATCTGTGCATCTCACCTCGCTGCTGTTTGCTTTCTCAGCAAACTCTGGTGTGGCTGGTATTACCTGTGAGAGGTTCTTCCCACTGCCTGGGCAGGGCATGACCTGGCACTGTGACACGTTTCCTCCTTTGGGATGAGCCTTACTAATGGGATGGTTTATCTTTCTCAATCCTGGTTTCCTTCTCTGTAAAGTGGGGATAAGAGTCCTTGGCTACCCTCTGTCCTTCTCAGGGCTCTTGTGAGGAAAGTGCTTTTTTAGCCTTAAAGTGTTAAAGAAACAAGCACTTTTGCATTTACTTCCTTTGCAGCTTTGTAACATGCCCACCATGAGGGGCAGCCTGGCCACAGTGACCCTCCTGGGCAAAATGGTGGACGCCATCCCTTGTCTTGCTGAGATTCTCGTGGTAGAACATGGTGAGTGCTGCTTATTCAGCTCGTCCCTCTGCTCTCGATGCAGCTTCTCCATCTCCATTCTCTTCTGTTCCCACAGGACTTAGTACACGTCTCTCCTCTGAACCTCAGTTACCTTATCTCTAAAATGAGATCATAAATCTTAAACTTCTCACTTTATAGGAAAACACTTTGCAAACCTTAAAAGGTGTTAGAAATGGGAGCTACTGTTATCATCATTAAATGATGACTTGGTACCTGTTCATATGGTTTTTGGCAAGTGGTTTTATGATTTTTCACATGCCCTTTTTCTGTCTTCTTCGTTAAGTTGCAGACTCCCTGAGGAGAGGGACTGAGACAGTGTGGGTAAAGTGGGAAGAATACAGATCGGACTTGGAGTCAGAAAAACACCGCTTAAAGTCCCCTCCCTGAGCTTCCTGGCTCAGGCAAATCATTAGCAAATCACTGACTTTTAGCCTCATTTTCCTTCTCTCTAGAAACTGGGGGGTTGGACAAGATTCAGGTGCCTCTTCTCACTGAAGCCAGTCTTTCCACATCTAGAACCCAGGTCTTCTGACTCCCCCCGCAGGGTTCTTTCCACCAGCTTTCCTTCTGAGCTTTTAGAATATTGGTAGTTTCCTCATCTGTAAAGTAGGCATAACAACACTCATCCCACCTCCTTAGCAGGGCTGTTGTGAGGCTCGCACTGGGTGAATGTTAGATAATAAATAGGATGATAATGTTTTTTGCACATGTTGGGCTTTGGGGTTCTAAATGGCAATCACTCCTGCCAACATCCGTAGTTCCTTTTGCTGTTTCCCCGGGCAGGTAACCTCATAGAACATCAGTTGAAGGGCCTGATGTACCCCAATGAGGCAGTGAAGGCTGCAGTCTGCTATCTGTATGGGAAGCTGTATTCCTCTCCCACTGTGGCAGAGAAGCTGTCAGGCCATTTCAGGGAGAAGCTGTGTCCCCTCTTCCTTACGACGCTGGACAACGCCCAGACCAAGGAGCTGCAGATTAACTGCATGGGTGAGAGGGGAGGCACAGGAGGCCGGAGGGCTCTTTGCTGTAGGACTTCTGCTGTCAGCTCCATGCAGGACTTTGTAGGGCAAATTCGTGGCTTCCTTTGGAGTGATCCTAGTGGCAGAGGAGATAAGCTCTAAGAGGTCCTTTCGAGGTAGAAAGGCTTCCTTGTAGGCCCAGTGTCTGTTGTTGTGGGCTAGCCTTGCTTAGTCAGGAGAGGCTCACCCCAAGACTGGTCGTCAGCAGCTGCCAAAGAATGACCTCTTAAAGTTGAGGTGACCTCTGTTAGTGGTGGGGACGACTACATTATTGAAATTAGGGGTTTTCTGAAGCCTTGACATGTAAGAGGGGGCGTCCAAAGAAAGCGAAGGAAAGGGTGTGGAGTATCTACCGCCTTTTCCATTGGACTTGCCCTAGACATTAGCTCTGTTGGTGGAACATGGTGGCACCTACTTCTGTGCCTTGAACATAGTAGGCACTTTGTTGAATTGAATTGAGGGGGAGTAGACTGCTTGGGGGTTTATTCCTATACTGGAGGCCCAGGGAGAGCGATTCACCCATTCATTCCTTTGGAAGTTTATGGAATGCGTGCTTCGTGCAAAGGAAGCGCTGTCCCAGTGGGCTAGTGTAGAAAGCCAGACAGAGTTTTCCTGGGTGGGGGGTGCTTCTAGAAGTTTTGATAGCCAGCCTCTCTGTTTGTCCTCTCAAGTTGACGTTTTCTCTTCCTCTTTATTTTCACAGGTTTACTGAGACAGCTACTGAAATATGACCTCTTTGTGTCTGTTATAATGAGTAAATCAGGGGCAATGGGGATTTCTGAAAATGCTGAGGTGCTACAACAAGAAAATGCTCTGCCCTTAGTGCTTAAAAAGGTAATTCCTGTGCAGGGCTCGGGATTTCCTGATCAAAACTGTCTCCTGTTCTCACTGTCACACAGACACTGTGTTTGTTCACTAATTATGTTTTCACTGGCCTACTGGGCTGCTGAGTTCTGTCTGAGCACTGTCTTTTTCCACGCAGAGACATGGGGGAGCTCAGGATGGTGTCACTCAGGTATCTCAGGATCTGTCCAGGCTTGCCATCTCTGGACCCGTATTCTGGAACTGCTAGTGGAGATTGGCATTAAGCACAAATAGGGCATGGTGACCTTTGCCTGGACATAAAACGCCCCTACCCATGTACTTTCAAGTTAAGATTTTCAGCCTGCTTGTACAAAAGGATTCTTATTTATTGCACTAAAATTATCCAGCTTATCTTCTGTGGTGACTTCTTTTTTTGTATTTTATTTTTCCCAATTACATGTCAAGACAATTTTTTAGCATTCATTTCTATAAGATTTTGAGTTCCAAATTTTTCTCCCTTCTTCCCTCCTTCCTCTCTTCCTAAAATGGCAATTTGATATAGGTTGTATATGTGCAATTATGTCAAACATATTTCCATGTTAGTCACAGTTGTGAAAGAAGAAACAGATCAAAAGGGGAAAACACACACAAAGTGAAAAAAGTCTGCTTCTATCAGCATTGAGAGTCCATCAGCTCTTTCTTTGGATGTGGATAGCTTTTTCCATTGTGAGTCTTTTGGAGATGTGTTACATCCTTGCATTGCTGAGAAGAGCCAAGCCTATTAAACTCAGTCATCGCACAGTGTGGCTCTTACTGTGTACAACGTTCTCCTGGTTCTGCTCACTTCACTCAGCATCAGTTCATGTAAGTCCAGGTTTTTCTGAAGTCTGCCGCTCATCATTTCTTACGGAACAACAGTTTTCCATTACCATATACCACAGCTTGTTTAGCCATTCCCCAATTGATGGGCATCCCCTTAATTTCCAATATTTTGCCTCCACGAATTGGGCTGCCATAAGTATTTTTGCACATGTAGGTCCTTTTCTCTTTTTGATGATCTCTTTGGGATACAGCCCGTAGGGGTATTGCTGAGTCAAAGGGTATGAACAGTTTGGTCGCTCTTTGGGAATAATTCCAAATTTCTTTCCAGAATGGTTGGATCAGTTTACAACTCCACCAACAGTGCATTAGTGTCCCAGTTTTCCCAGACCCTCCCAACATTTGTCATTTTCCTTTTCTCTCATATTAGCCAATCTGATAGGTGTGAGGTGGTGCCTCAGAGCTGTTTTAATTTGCATTTCTCTCGTCAATAGTGATTTAGACCTCTTCTTCATGTGCTTATAGATAGCTGTGGCTTATTCATCTGGAACGTTCAGGTACCTCTAGGTTGCTTTCTTCAGCTCCTTTCAGATGAATGCTGCTGCTGGGTGCTTGTACGCCTGGGGCCCTTTGTAGTGCTGCTTCCTTTATTTTTGCTGAGGCACTGGGAGACCCGTTTGATATAGAATGCCGAGGCACCAGAATCTCCTCCTGGTGTGCTCTTTCCACTAGCTGGCTGGGCGACTCCCATTCTGTACTGCTCCCCTTCCCCAGCGTAAGAGGGGCCTTTCCCATTAATCCCTCTAGCTACCTGGGCTACTGCACTGCTGCTCCCTGTCTTTCTTCTGGTTCAACCGTTCCCGGGTTTTTTCTGGGGTGATATTTTCTGGATTTTCAGAGGTTAATAGGGGACGGTGAGAGCGACTGCCTTTTTACTCCACCATCTTGGCTCCCGGAATTGGCTTATTCATCTGAAAACTGCCTGTTCATATCTTTTGACCGTTTATCAACTGAGGAATGGCTTGCATTGTTATAAATTTGACTCAGTTCTCTATATATTTGTTTGGCAAATGAGGCCTTAATCAGAGACACTTGCTGTAAAGATTGTTTCCTAGCTTTCTGCTTTCCTTCTCATCTTGCTTGCCTTGGTTTTGTTTGTGCAAAAGCTTTTTAATTTAATATAACCAAAACGATCTATTTTACATTTCTTAATGCTCTCCGTCTCTTGTTTGGTCATGAATTCTTCCCTTCCCCGTAGATCTGACAGGTGGTCTATTCCTTGGCTTTCTAATTTGCTTATGGTGTCACCCTTTATGTCTAAATCATGTACCCATTTTGACTTTATTTTGGTGTGTGGTGTGAGATGTTGGCCGTGATGACTTCTGACCTTGGTTAGTTAAGAATTCTAGCTTTCACTGGAAAGCTATCTTCTTTCTTTCTCCTCCATTTTGTGTATGGTATAACTGTTTATATCCATTTGGAACTCATCATGGTCTGTGGTGTAAACCTAATTTCTGCCAGACTGACTACCGGTTTCCCCAGCAGTTTTGTTGAACAGCGAATCCTTACCCCAGCATTGCTGGGATTACTGTTTTTTATTCCATCGAGCCACACTTCTGTTTTTCTGACTAGTGCAGAGCAGTCCTGGTGGTTCCTGCCTCATTCACTGTGAACCCCGCCTTGGCTCCAGCCGTCCACACCCCGGGACCTGCCCTCTTGCTTGTGCCCAGCTTCTTTTTCTTCTTCCACCTCATGCTCCCCAGTGACTGCTCCCAGCTCCCATTTTGTTTCTGTCTCTCACTCTCTTATGCCCTGGTTCCTCTTGCTCTCTCCATCTCTGCTTCAAGGCCCTGTCACAAACTACCCAGGCCTAGACCACCGTGCTGAGCCACAATCACTGCCCCTATGATGCCTGGATGCCCTTTTCCAGCCCTGGGGTTGAATACTTTGGTGCAGCTGTTCGAATGCTGCATATTCCTCCTACCCTTATCAGACTTTCCTGGGGGCTGTCACCCCCAAGAGCCACTCACAGGCCCTGAAGGCCTGGGTTTTCACTTGGTGGAGTTCTGAGAGGCACTGCTGGGTTACTCTTATACAGGGCACTGTAAACAAAGGCCTTTGGCATCCTCTGATGAGATGGAGGCCTGGCAGCTGAGTCCTGTGCCTGCCCTGCCCGAAGAACTCGAGGCTGCCCCCAGGCCCAGCAGCAAACAAGTGTGTGCTTGCTGGTAGAGCTGCAAGTGGGCATGGTCAAACAGGGCTGTGCCCAAGGGCATCAGCCCCCTGGAGGTTGCTTTCACCCTTCCTTCCTGACTCTGGGGGCACCGGAGTCCCTGCATTTCAGCAGCACCCATCCCTGAACTTGTGTGGCTCTTGCCCTCTGGTGATCTTGACTTTCTCAAATCGCCACCATCGCGGACCACCTGTCTTCTTCCCCCAGCCCACACCAGTGTACAGCACATATCTGCAAGATTGTCTGCACAGCAGCCACCTTCTCTCCCAAACCCTGGTAAAAGAATGCCGTCTTACACACACCTCCGTGTGTGAGGCACGTGCTGCCCCCGGGCACGAGACCATTGAACCTGACAGTCTGCCCTCGGACGCCTGGCGCTGTGATGGGCAGAGGATGAAGGGGTAGAGATGCCCAAATAAACAACTTAACGGGGAATGCAAACACCCGCAGGAGAAGTCAGAGGCCTGCAGGATGGCAAGGGAGAGGATCTCCTCTGAAGAAAGGGATTTGGATTGGCTTCGTGGAGGAGGCCAGAGAAAATGTGGACAGGGAGAGATGGGGACAGTGGCTTGCAGAGCAAATGAATGCATGGGGGTGGGAGGGAAGGACCGGGGGAGGGAATGGCATGTAGGGCCAGTGCGGCTGCAACGTTGGGTGCATTGGGGGGGGGCACCAGAATTAGCCTGGAAAGCTGTGGGGGCTGGATTGGGCAGTGGGTGGGGTTACTTTATCCTGCTGGTGACTGGAAGCAGCTGAGGGCTGGCAGAGCGAGGCGTGTCTGTAGACAGCTAGAAGCGGCCTCCATGATTAAGAAGACAGGCATGACTGAAAAATGTGGTGCGGTATGGATGTGTTCATTGTATCGACGTCAGGGAATCGTCATGTGACTAAGAGTGAAAGTAGAAAGATCTGGAAAGAACTTTATGAGATGATGCCGAGCCGAACAGCAGAGTAGAGGAAGGGCCGGAGCCCAGCTGGACGCCGGAGAAGAGGGGAGTCAGTGGGACGGAAGGATGGACGAGGATCCTGGAGGAGCTGGGGAGGGACAGAAAGCCTGTTGGGGTGTTTTATGCCTTGAAATTAATGTAAGTTAAATCGTTCCAAGGCATTGTAGTTAGTGGTGCCGCTGTCCGTCGCTCAATTTATAGCATATTTTTAAAAAGAGCTGTTGAGGGCTGGTTTCTACTCCAGGGCATGACGTGATCAGGCAAATGCCTTCAGGTCATTATTTTGGCAGTTGGGTGAAGTTTGATTTGGTGAAAGATGAGGGGGCTTCAGGGGCAGCTAGGTGGGACAGTAGATAGAGTGCCAGGCCCAGAGTCAGGAAGATCTGAGTTCAAATCCAGCCTCGGACACTTACTAGCTGTGTGACCCTAGGCAAGTCACTTCACCCCGTTTGCCTCAGTTTCCTCCTCTGTAAAATGAGCCGGAGAAGGCAATGGCAAACCACTCCAGTATCTATGCCAAGAAAACCCCAAATGGGGTCAGGGAGAGTCAGACCCGACTGAAAAGACTCAACCAGAGGAGGCTGGAGCTTCCAGTTTGGCCCAGGTGAGAGGTGAGGAGGACGTGGACTGAGGTGGCCCCAAGACCCTGGACCGGATTACAGAGAGACTTTCTCTAAATGGATCTGTGTGTGCTTTCGTTGTGTTTGTCATAAACTTACAGAAACAAATCCTTCAAATTCTTAGTATTTAAAAAGATGGAAACAGATGAGTTGACAGTGGACAAGCCCGTTCCAGGTCTGTCAGAAATTCTGCCGCCCCTGAAAGGCATTTCCTGAGGGGGAAGTCTTTGTTTACCACCTTAGTGATTCCACTTCTGCTCCCCGTCCCCCCTTCCCACGTCGTTCCACAAAATCACTGTGCCAGCGCGTGGGCCTCTGGCTGCCAAGCACTGCCCGATTCTGATGTCAGAACCCTCCCTCATCTGGCAGGGCATTCTAGGTGCTGCGGCCACCTAAGTCACAGCGAAAGGTCAAAGTGTCTTTCGGGGCTGGGGTGGAAATGACCTGACTTCCAGCCTCCTGAGGCCCAGGGCCACGAGGGCAGGAGAGCCTTTCCCTTCCAGCCTCCACCTGTTTGTGCCGCCGAGGCATGGGCCGACATGCCCAGCTTCCTCTCTGAAGGTTCTGCTGATGTCCCTCTGATCTCCCACGAGATACTGTCAGCAACATTAATTGTTTCTCTGGTGGCCCATGGTAGCAAGTTCGGTGGGTGGTGAAATCATCCCTCTCCTGCCATTTAATGTGGGTCGCTCTTCTTAGAGGCTTCTTTCCATAAGGAACGGCCATGTCCTTCTAACCAGGGACTGGCGGTGACGCTGAATTGTGTGCTCTCTGCCTTTCTGTCCAGCTGCTGCTGTCCAGAGATGAAACCTTGCGGGTGGCCAGCGCCGAGTGCATGGCGGCCGTGCTGGTGCATTCGCCTGTGAAGTACGCCCCGGCCTTCATCCACGCAGACATTCCAGGTAGGGGGCTAGTTGCCTTCTTTGCGTAGTATCCCTGGGCCCTGGCAGTGGACAGGAAGGTGAGGTGGTGGCTGGCCTCTAGAGGACGGCCTCGTTAGTGCCGTCCTGTGTGACTGGTGCGCCGGGGGCTCTCCCAGAGGAAGCCCCCTGGGGAGAGCCCAGAAGCATCCTGCTTTGTGTTCCTGCTCCTTCACTGGCTTGTGTCATCTCCTCGTCCAAAAGACTCAATTTCCCTGGTTTTAATGTGACTTAGAGCTAGAAGAGACCCTGGACATTGTCTGGTCCAACCACCTTTATTTGATAGATAAGTAAACTGAGGCCCAGAAAGGGATGGGACTTTGTTGAGATCACGCAGTAGATTAGAGGATTTTCAGGCAGCAGGGGTCAAACCCCTTGGATTGCCCCGAAGGAAAATGTAAAGCAGGAGGTGCCCTTATGGGTTATCTAGAGAAGCAGCATGTGGCTAGTGGGAAAGCAGAATGATGCTGAGGGGTAGGGATCAGGCCAGTTCTGTTTGGCCCTGGGTGGGGAGAGGGGCAGTGAGGGGCAGGGAGGGCGGGGAGGGCCCTCTCCCTGACGAGCGCTCGTGGGGCAGGGCTGTTCTGGGCACGGCTCGGACGCAGGGGCCTGTGGGGTCCCTGCCCTCCCGATGTCGGTCAGCGAAGGGCTGTCCGCCCCCCGTAACGTGGCCCCCTGCCCTCCACAGAGTTCCTGTTTGAGCATCTCTCCTGCACCAGCGAGGCCCTCCTCTGGGCCGCCTACAGATGCCTGTTGCTCCTGACCCAAGAGCACCGCTTCTTCTCCAAGTGTCATACCGTGTACGGTGCGTGTCCGGGGACCCGCCTCTCCTGTCTGTTCTCCCTGTAGCTTCTCTCTCACGTAACCCTTCCGGCCTTGCTGCTCTGGTCCAGGTCCTTGGTGTCTGGTACCTGGGCGGCTGAAACGGCCCAAGGGTGAAGAGCATGAGGCCTTGGGCCAGGAGCAGGAAGACCAGAGCTCAGATCCGGCTTTGTGACCTTGGGCAAGTCACGTCACCTCTGTCTGCCTCAGTTTCCTCCTCTGTCAAATGGGGATCATAGTAGCACCTCCCTGCCAGGGTTGGTGTGAGGATCAAATCAGATAATGTATGTACAGCCTTTCACAAACTTCAGAATGCTGTCCATATTAACTGGTCTCCCTGCCTCCAGGCCCTTCTCTGTTCCTCACCCTCAGTACCCCCTCTGTGGGAGGGAACCCCACCAGTGGTGTTGCTGTGGTTCTATACCCTCCAGACCAGATGGGCAGTTTAGGAAGAGCCCCCAGTCGGCCCCAGGGGCAGAAGTAGTATGACAGTGGCCATGGGGCCACTTCCTGGTCAAGCCAGCAAACATTAAGCACCGGCTGTGTGCCAGGCATTGTGCTAAGCTCTGGGGATACAAAAGGGGGCAAAGAACCGTCCCTGCCTCCATGGAGCTCCAAATCTACAGGGACAGACAGCACGCCGTGTCGTCGTGTAAAGGATGTACATAATGGACAAATGGAGGGGAAGGGCAAGGCTCTAGCATGGGGGAGGGGGGCTCAGAAAAGGCTTCTTGTGAAAGGCAGGGCTTTATTTGGGACTTGCCAGAGTAGAGACGAGGAGGCTTGGGGGATGCGGGGGACACGGGGGACTCCAGAGCCAAGAGATGGGACAATGATGAAGCCAGAGCGTGGGAGGGTGGGTGTGGAAGGCAGGAAGGCCCTGAACACCATCCAGAGGATTTTATATTGCTCTTGGGGGTGGGGTGGGGGGTGGGTGTGTATGAGTGTGAGTGGGCGTGAGTGTGTGGGACTGAGTTTAGGGGGGTGGGTGAATGGGAGTGAGTGGGGGTGAGTTTGTGTGTGGAGGGGGGTGTGGGGGAAGAGAGAGGATCCCCTCCATTCGCTTTCTTCTCCATCACCACCATCCCTGCCCTGCCTGGCGGCTGCAGGTGTTTGCCCTGTGGGGGGCCGGTGTCCCTGGGGTCTCTCACTTTCCCATGACCCCCCAGCTTGTCTGGAGTGTCTGCCTTGAGGCTCAGGTTGTGAAGCTTGTCCCAGGCCCCCGGCGCTGTCCCCTGGGAGGTGGGTGCCTCTTGTATCCCTCACACCCTCAGAGACAAAGCTCTGTGAAGCTGCCAGTTGTTGGCAAGAGTCCCTGGAGAGGGTGCTTCCTCTCTGGGCCTCGGTTTCCTCATCTGTAAAAGGGGTTGGACGACCTCCATGAGTCCTTCCTGCTCTGGATCTTGACGCTTCAGTTCAGAGCTGGCAGGGTGCTGAGGGGAGCCCCTGTGGCCTGGCCCCCCTCGTTTATAGGTGAGGCACCTGAGGCCCAGAAGGGCTGTTCCCAAGTCGGCCAGGCCACGCACAGAGAAGTGCCCACGTGGTGTTTGGGTCCCCACATGTCGCGGCTTCACAAAGGCTTTGGGATCGTAGGCCTCGAGCTGGAAGGGACCTCCAGGGGCTGTCCTGTCTGATCTCCTCATTTACAGGGGAAGAAAGTGGGGCCCAGAGCAGTTGTGGTCACACATGGGGTGAGATTTGAACCCAGGCCCCCTGACTCCAGAGCCAATCCTGCTTCCGCCATGCTGGGTGGCCGCTTGGGCCCTGGGCCTCGCGCATGGCGCTTCCTCAGTGTCGGTTGAATTGACTTGGTTGCCCAGGTGTGCCGCCTTGCTCACGACTCTCTCTTTTTGGAGGGTGGTGGAGGGAAGCCTGCCTGGGGCAGGGGGCAGCTGGGACCGGGCCACCCCCTCTGGACCTTGTCCATCCCAATGCAGGCATCGAGGCGCTGGTGCGAAGCCTGAAGGGAATCCTGCAGCTGAGGAGCCCCGAGCTCCTCAAGCAGGGTCTGCTGCTCTTCAGGGAGATTCTGAGGAGGTGAGGGCAGAGGGCAGGGGGCAGAGGGCAGGGGGCAGGGGGCAGAGCGAAGATCGGGAGATGGCTTCAGATAAGCCGCTGGATCCTTTGCCGCTTCCCAGGCAGCCGGAAGAGATCCAGCTTTTTACAAACTCGGCCACCTGCAGAGACGCCAGCGGGCTTCTCCGGGAGGCCGTCAGCAGCCCTGTCCTGGAGGTTGTGGCAGAGGCGGTCAGGGCTGTGGCAGCTTTTCTCAGGTAAGAGGCTGAGACCGAGGAGCTTCCTCTGCAGTGCATGTGTCCGGGGTCGCTGGTCAGCTTTGGTTTCTCCCCCAGCCACTTGGGTTGGCCCTTGAACTCCTTTGCTGACCTCTGGACTAGGGCAGTTAGAGGGAGGCAGAGTTTGTCTCAGGCTAAAACTTGTGAACCTGGGCAGTCTTGCAAGGTCATAACTCATTCAAGAGCACTCAAAGCTAGCAGCCCTGTTAGGGGGTGAGCTCCCTGTCAGGTGACGTGTTCAAGCAAAGGCTGGATGCTCAGCCCATTGCCTGGAGTCCTATGGCGAGGATTCAACTTCACTTGTATTTGAACAATCAGGTCCCTCCCAATCCGTGAAATTCCTAGTTACTTTGATGGCTCAAGTGAGACAGTAGTGCTGTGGAAATGGTGAGGATGGACCTGATGCTTCCTCGATGTGGGAATTCCCTTCATCGGGGCAGATCGCACCCCCTCTGCCCCTCGTCCCTACGAGAGCCGCCCAGTCTAGCTGACGCTGTCCTCTTGTCTTTCAGTGGTCCTGGGGTGTCACTGTCCCGGGTCGGCCATCTGGGGTCCTGCTCACCACAGGGTGAGAAGGTCCTACATCTGTTTCAGGGGGTCAGTGCTTCCCCCACGGGTGAGTGAGGGTTCAGGCCTGCATGCCGTGGGGGTGACAGGACCCACCCGCCTCTCCCCAAACAGAACAGCTTTGTGTTTAAGCTGAAGTGCATGCTGCACTTTCTTAAAGGAGAGCTTGTGCTGACATAAGTGAGTATTATGCTCAATTTGAGTCAAATTGTAGTTTCTTTAGTTAGATGAACAAAAATAATGCCCTTTGAGCTGATTATTCAGTAAACATTTGGCTTTTAAAAACAGGGCCCAGCACACCCTGTTGAAATGTGCTGCCTGCCTGTGTTGGGGGATTTGGTGGTCCTCTGCTGGTGTGGGGGTGCACAGGACAGCGTGGAAGATGGGGGAGCCTTAGGCCTGGCAGAGAGGAAGAAAGTGAGAGTGAGGATTCTCCCCTGTTATCCCTAGAACTTGGCACAGTGCCTGGCACACAGTAAGCACTTAATACATGCTTGGGGCTTGGTTGATGAGTGGATCAGACCCAGCAGTCCTAAGAACATAGAATGTGAGAGCTGGAAGGGTCCCACCCTCTCATTTCACAGAAGAGAAAACTGAGGCCCAGAGGGGGCAGTCATCCAGGCAGGAAGGGGCAGATCTCACTTTCTCGAAGGCCAAAGTCTATGTCCCAGAGCTTTCCCAAGGCCACATGTCCTCCGAAATAAGGAACTTCCCCTCCCTCCAGCAGCAGGACCCACCTCCGCCTTCTGCAGGACAGGCTTCGTTGGTCCAGGGGTCAGGCTCTGTGCTTGACCTTCTCCATCCTCAGGACAAAAGCCGCCCGCCCACCTGTGAGACCAGCCTCCCTTGGTCTTATGCACATTCAGAGGCCAGAGTACAGCCAGTAGGGCTATGGGCGTCCCTTAGCGGGCATCTAATTCCAATCCAAACCTGAACCTCACCGGGCACATCGCCTACACCTGCTTTCCTCTCGCCCTCCATAGGAAGCACCACCTGAGTTCGCCGCCGGTGCCGTATGGAGAGCTTCAGGCCTTGGTCCGAGCCCTCCTGGACCGCTGTGCTGACCTGTCACCACCCGTGAGCCAGGGGCCTCTCCCTAGCAGTGGCCTGCTTCTCCCAGGGGTAATAGTGGCAGAGATGGTCAGAGAGCTCTCAGGCAATGACTGCTGCTCCCTGACGGGCATGGGCAAGGCACAAGGAGATGCAAGGTTACATAGAACCACCCTTGCCTTCAGGGAATTCTACTTTGGTGGAGGCTAGAGCACACACAACAGTAGGAATGTTTGAGTGTTTATAGAGGTTTATAGAAGATTTAGACTGGAGGAGTCCAACCTTCTCTGCCACCCACTCCAATTACAGTGGAGGAAACAGATTAACCCGGTCCCCTCGGGGCTCCAGCTCCTCTTCTATTGTCCGGTGCCCAACCCCCACTGTGACCCTGTGTACCTTGTCCCCCTAGGTGGACTACCGGTGCTGGGAGGGCAGCGGCCTGATCTGGTCCTGTCACATCCTCCCCCTCCAAGAGCTCCTCTGTCAGCAGAAGAGCAGCCATTATAACCTGGCTAGTTTCACAAGATCGCCTCCTTGCGTACTCACAGCAATCCTGGGAGCGAGGGCCTACTATTATCCCCATTTTACAGAAGAGGAAACTGAAGAAAAGTTTTGAGTCACCTGCCCAGGGTCCCAGAGCTAGGGAGTGCCTGAGGTCAGATTGGCCCCCAGGCCTTCCTGACTCGAGGCTCAGTGCTTGGGAGAGAAGGGCACTCTCCCAGGGGAGGAAGGCTGTCCCACTTGGTCATTTCCCATCTCCCTGCATCTCCCAAGCACCCATTGTGACCTAAAGTGAGGGCCCTGAGTATGGCATCCCGGAACTTTGAGCCAGAAGGGCCTGGGAGCCACTGAGCCCAATCCCTCCCTTCACAGATGAGCAGAGTGAGGCCCAGAGAGGCTACACAGGAAATAAGCAGCGAGTCAGGATTGGAACCCAGGACCTCTGACTCCCAGTCCAGCCTTCCTTCTCTCTTACCAGGCCCCTCCCTCTAAGTCTCATACGAGCACGTCTCATTCTTCCAGGGCCGCTCATCAAGCCGAGGTCCCGGCCGAGCTGTTCTGCAGCAGGGAGAGATCCTTTGGGGTGCTCTGGAGGGCTTCCGAAATGCCTGCAGGTGAGGGGCCTCGTGTTGTGTGTGACAAATAGCTCTGCTAGGTGACATTTCTGTGTCTCAAAGCTCATTCCTCCCAACTTTGGGAGGGAGGCAGGTGTGCAGCGCATTTTTGTCCCCATTTGACAGAGGAAGAAACTGAGGCAGTGCATGCGCTCCCAAGTGGGGTCACCTCCCTGGGGCTGGTTTCCTTGGGGTTGGATGACTCTTCTCTCTTGTTGAGATCCTCTGATGCCTGCCATGATGTGGAGGAGCCCAGGGGTTCTTACAGGCTCTCCCTGAGAAGCCCAGCTGGGGAAAGGGCTTTGAGGACAGCTGATGCCTGATACCCAGGGGCTTAAGGAGGTTGGTCAGCTGGTAATGTTTATAGCCATAGCAATTCGTGAAGCTGTCTGAGGAAGTAAGACCTGGAGGGGATGTAATCAGCCTCCCTGGAGGGTCCACTCATCTTTGGAAGGGTGGAATGAGCCACTGTGGTTTGTGCTCTAAGGCCCAGGGCCGGGCTTTGCCGCTTTCTGTTTCCCAGACTGGCGGTGGAGTTTCGGAACGAGCCCTCGGCCCGGGAGAACCCCTTCACGGCTCCCAGCACCGAGAAGGAAGACACACTGGAGACGTTCTCCGAGTTCCTGCTGAGTGCCTGTGACTCCCTCTGCATTCCCACTGTAATGGTAGGGTGGCTGGGGGATGGCAAGGTGGGGGTGAGCTGGGCCGGGGACTGAGGTAGAGGAGGGCTGAGAGAGCACGGGGCAGTGGTCTGGTCACCAGGCCCAGCAGGCAGGTGAGCAGCAGCTGTGCCACAGACATGGCACTGCTGCTGGGCCAGGGCCTTCGTGGCTCCCTGGCTTGAGGCCCGACATTCTCCTGTAGGGTCTTGGGTGAGGGGCATTAGGGCCATCTTCCCATTTCCTCTAATGATTTCCAGGTTGAATTATGTTTCCGTTGTGTCTTCTGGTTTGTATCTGGGATTTATTGGTGTGAGGAACTCCTGGTGTGAGAATTCCTTCCACTGGAGCATGCACCTCCCAGTTTCTAACCTTGGGTGGGGGCCCTGCCCCAGGTGGCACAGCCAGCAGGAGGCTGAGGCGGTCTAGGAGCCAGGTGTTCCTGCCCCCGGGCCAGGTCTCCATCCATTAGGCCACACAACCTCTCTCTGATTTAAGATTTAAGGCACTGGGGATGTCCTGGGAACAGAGAGGGGAGGATGAGGACGATGGGGTGGTGTCTCTTAAGCGGAGGGCTCCGTGGGTGAGTAACAGAAGGTGCTCAGTGGGCTGCCTCTTTGGCGCAGGAGGTCAAGAGCCTGAACGATGTTCTCAATATATCTAGCCCCCCGGGTGAAAGTAGCTCTCTAGGCAGGTCAGGAAGATAAGAGGAAGCTTGGAAAGCAGACAGGAAGGAAGATGCAGGAGCGCCCAGCCGAAGCCCCAGAACTACTTTTAAATTCTTCTTGGCCAAAAGGCCCCCCCTTGCTGGTCCCCATATCCAGTCCCGGGGAGGGGGGGCAGCGTCAGCCCAAACGGCTCCAGGTCTTCCTGGACTACATTGGTCCCCACTGGCCGGAGAGGGGAGGGAGGGAGCATGGCGGGGAGGAGAAGGGGGGGTAACTCCTGCCCCCCCTCCCCCCCGCCCCGTTCCAGCAGAGTCTTGGCCCACAACGAATCTCACACAGTGACCGTGAGCGACATCTGAGTCAAGTCTGTCTGGAAGCACCGGCCCTGGGGGAAAATCCAAACTTAATCTAATTTTGGTGGATACTTATTTGTTTGGTGAAGGGTCCCTTCTTTAATAAAAGAATTCACCCCAGGGCTCTTCTGGGTCTGGGCTTCCCCTGTTCTTCTGATCTGGGGCTTATTGTTTTTGCTTCATTGACACAACTTTTAAGAAATAGAGCTGTTGCATCAAGGAGGCCCGTGCTGCCGTGGGGCTCTGCTGGCAGGGGGATACGGTGTTTGGGCTGACTTTGGGCACAGGCAGAGTCTGGGGGTGGGGGGGAGAAGCTCACACTCGGTTAGTTCAGTGAGCTGGGCTGGTTGGCAGCAGTCAGGGCTGAGTGCCCCTGGCACTCTCTGTGGAACCAGTCTAGGAGGAGGATTACTCCAGTGCTGGTGTCTTTCTCCTTCCCCCTGGGGTTCCAGGGTCCCCCAAAGCTCAGCCGTAGAACCTGGGTCTCAGGGTGGCTCTGGCCAGGAATGATGTGTTTGCTGACTCTGTGCTGCTGTGCCAGCCTTTGGGCATTGATGGCTCTCTCCCTCCTCTCTCCTCTCTCCCCCTGCTTACAGAGGCATTCTGAACAGGCCATGCATCCTGCTCTGATGGAGATTTTCCTCTCAGTCCTCAACAGTTTGTTCATCATTGTACCCCACATGAAGGAGAAGTTCTCCAAGAAGCTTGGTAGGGAGCCCTGGGGCCCCGGGCCAGCTTGGGGGCTGTCCTCTGCCTGGCTCAGGACAAGCTCAGCTCAAAGGGCTCTTCCTTTAGGAAACTTCCCTGACAGGATGGAAAGGAGATTGGCCATGGCTCTCCTCTGGTAGTTCCTTGCCACAGTTTACAGGCTCACACTTGTAGAGCTGGCCGGGACCCTTGACCTACCTCATTTGGAGATGAGGAAGCCGAGTTGCAAGCCATCTTCCTCCCCGGAGTACAGAATGGAGAGAGCCTGGCAAAGCTGCCGTAGCTGGGAGCTTGTCAGGGGTTTTAGTCGGTACTGACTCAGTGATTTGGGTCTGGGTCACCAAACTAAGACTGTGACTTTCACTGGAACCAGGGCAGCGTGTAGGACTGTGGAAAATGCCCCTTCCTCAAGAGAATTCAGAGACAGAAGCAGAAGAGAGGATTTCCCTGCTGTCCACTGCAATCTGGAGCAAATGAGCAGCTCCTGCTTACCTCTAATAAGGACCCAGGCTCTAGTGCACCAAGAGGGACAGGAATCCGTAAGGGGCAGGTGTACTTTGCCTCATCTACCAGGATGTGGTTGAAGGGATATTGGAGGAGGTTTTGAAAACCCACCACTTTGAGAGCCTATCATTGAAACAGAATTCATTCCCTCTGCTCCTCCAGCCTCGTCCTCCTTCATCAGACTGAGCCTGGAGCTGAAGGCCCGCTTCTGCTGTGGACAGAGGTAGGCGCCGCCCCAGGGCTTCCAGAAGCCTGGGGCAGGGAGGAGAGGGAGCATTTCCTGCTCTAGTCTGATGGCCAACCAGAGGGGTAGGGATTTCCCATTGATGGGGGTGGTTGGCATACTAGCTCTGGTGTTAGATGCATCAGGTTGAGGTGGTTGGGGCTGAGCTGATTTAGGTGGAACTCCCAGGGCAGCAGATGGAGGTCTCTGGCCTGAGCCGTGGCCCCCCTCCATCATGCTGACGTTTCCCAGCTGCCAGCCCTTGGATCTTTGTTGGTTCAAAGCATATTTTCATAAGTCAGCAAGCCCTTTACTTCCAAAGGTCCTTGCTACTTAAAGCAGCCTGTGGGTACAGTGCATATCCCTACAATCCCTGCTCCTGTGCAGGATGAGCTGAGGCCCAGGCTGGCGCATCACGTGAGCTCAGGAATTCTGAGCTGTACTGCGCTAAGCCAGGTATCTGTGCTAAGGCGGGCACCAGCCTAGTGAGCCCCAGGGAGTGGCTGGCCAGCAGGCTGCCCAAGGACATGTCATAAGCAGAGCAGGTCAAAGCTCCCATGCTTATCAGCCCTGGAATTGGGTCTATGAGTGGGTGCTGTCTTCCCAGTCTCAAAAAACAAAATAAAAATCAACCAAACAAAAACCAAACCAGCCAGCCTCAAAAATGGATGCGTCCTTCTCCATCCCCTTCTTGCAGGGTTCTGTTCCTCCTGCCTTGTCCCTGGGGCCTGGTCTCAGGAACCCACCAGACCCAGCGATGAGGCAGATAACCCCATGCCCGCCCACACCTGCTGTGCAAGGCAGGGCTGGCCAAAGTAGGAGCTCACGCGTTTGGTTGAGCTGCTGTAGAGCAGTGGGTTCTGCAGCTCCAAGGACGAATGTTTTCTTGCAGCAGGTGGTGGGATGATTGAGGGGGAGACAGAGGTCGCTGCTTCAGCTCCCATCTCATTGAACTCCTAATGGCCCGTCTGCCGGCCTCTGTGAGCTGGCACCCGCCTCTGTACTTACAGAATGGTCTTCAGGATGCCCAGTGTATTCTGGGCCACTTGGAGGCTACGAGTTAGCCTCGTTAGCTGCCCCTGCTTATCTCCAGTAAGGAAACCCGAGCTCTAGTGGACCGCATGGGCATCGGCATCTTAGAGGGAACCCTGCACATGGGCAGGCTCAGACTCTGAGCCTTGAATAGACCAGGTGTCACCTCTTTGAGGTTAAGCCTTTTGTCCTCTGCTTTGCCTCAGCCCCATTCTTGCCCCTAACCAGGGCACAACCTCCCTGACAAAAGCAAACTCTCCTTGGCGGAAGGCGGAGGCTGCGAGGGGTTTAGGGCTCTTGGAGGGGGACGGGAGAGCTTAGCGGGTCCCCAAAGGGTTGTGACGTACACACAAAAGGTGTCCGCCAAACAGAAGACCCCCAGCACCGTGTTAGGGAATAACATCTAAGAGGTTTGGTCCTGGCTGTCATCCAAAGAATGGCAAGAGGCCGGACAGAGGGAGAGCTTTGGAGAGGAGGAGAGCCGACCAAAGCCCTGCTCCATCCTCTTACCGTCTGCAGGACAATGTGCTTTTCTCTGCCTGCGGGATCTCTAAAAGGTGTCCCCTGTGAATGGAGCTGAGGCCTTGTCTGGGGGGCAGCTGAACCAAGGACTCCCAGTCCCTCTCATTCATCCTCTCTCTCTCTCCCTCTCTCCCTCCCTCTCTCTCCCTCTCCCTCTCTCTCTGTCTGTCTCTTCTCCCATTAAGTCACCCAGCTCTGAATCAGGCTTGTTCCAGCTTCCTCTACTCCTTGTGCCTCAACCTCTTTGCAGCTTTGGAGGAGACAGGACCACCATCCAGAGAGGGTAAGATGCACAAGGGCACCCTCGGGCAGTGAACTTCCTTAGAGGTCTGAACACCGGAGGCAGGGAGTCAGCCCAGCATCGGGATTCCCAGAGAGTTCCAGGGCCAACATTTGTCCCCATTGGCTGCCTCATGATCTCGCCTCAACCGTGCCTCTAACCATCTCAGCCCTTTAGTGAGTCTGCCTTAGTCCGTAATAAGGGGAGGAAGCACTCCCCCAAGTCAGTAAAGAAAGTGATGCTCGGACAGGCTCCCCGACTGGCCTGTCTGTCCACCAGCACATCCTCTATTACTGGATTTAAAGCAAGGGGGTACAAAGGCAAACCAGGAACCAGCCCTGGAACACAGTAGGTGCTTAATAAATGGCCGCTAACTAGAGATGGCAGTAGTTACACAGCTGGGTAAAAATAAGGTAATTTGAGGAGAAACAAAACGTTAACAGCTGGGAGTGATCGAGAAAGGCTTCATAGAGGAGGAGGTGGTACCTTGAAGGAGGCTGAGGATTCTGAGAGGCGGTGAAGAGAAGGGAGCAATGACAGGCATGAGGGATGGCTTGTGCCGCTATGGGAGGCTGGAGATGGAATGCTGAGGTGGGGGGTCCGAGCGCAGAGTCCGTTTGAGAGAGAACACAGTGTACGAAGGGCATTGACGTGATAACACGCTAGAAAGGTAGGTGAGTTGGAGCCAGATAGACCTGTGAAAATAATAATAGCCCCATGGCAGGGTATCTGGTGAGTTCTTGTGGTCCTTTCAGACTGTTCCTGGTTGCTTAAATACCTCCAGGTTATGTTGCCATGTTCCCAGACAGCCTGGGTAACTGGCAGTTCCCGATCTGATGGTAGGTTTTCCTCCCACTGAAGTCCACAGCTGAGAATAACATAAAACTGGCCCTAGGCATGGATGTATGGATGAATGAAGTACTTAACTTTGTTCCAAGTATTGGAGGTACAAATAAAAAATCAATGTAGTCCATTCTTTCAAGGCGCTCACCTTCTGCTGAAGAGAGACAGCCCATGCAGAAGGGTGCAGCTGACAAGGTCTGGGTGTCCTTGTTGGCGGCTGAGATGGCAATGCTCTTGGATGGGAAGGGCGCAGCAGCTGCGTGGATGGCAAGGCCCAGTGGTCTACCATCTTCTGGGAACGATTATAGTTGGTGACTCCCTGCTCATCCCTGCCATGTAAGCAAGTAACTGTTGGGAAGGAGGAAGTGGGTCTGAGGGTCAGAGTGGACCCAGCCTCCTTTAGAGATGAGTTTTGAGGCAGCTTTATCTTCCAAGACCTCACCAGAGGTTTCCATCCCTGCACAAAAAAGGCATCATCGTTCATCTGTCATGGCAAGGGTGCAGCTATGAAGGCCTTTTTTTGTGTTTACTGTAAGGAAACCTCTGATTTGGCCACCCATGTGTATACTATGCTTTTCCTTAAGAGTTGTGGGGGGGGGGGCGGGCAGCTAGGTGGTGTAGTGGGTAGAGTACCAGCCTGGGAATCAGGAAGACTTGAGTTCAAATCTGAACTCAGACACATAACACTTACTAGCTGTGTGACCCTGATCAAGTCACTTAACCCCAATTGCCTCATCAAAAAGCAAAAAAAAAAAAAAGAAGAAAGTTGTATGTGGGGGCCCATCCACTTGAGGGAGCCTGGAGTGAGCTGTCTGGAAAAGATCCCATTTCAAGAGAATGTTCCAGAGCCTCCCTTGCTCCTGGCACATCCGGCAGGTCTGTTCCTGGCCTCCCTGGAGCTGGCACAGTCCCCCCGGAGGGGCATGGCGTGCCCACCGAGGGACCTTCCAGCTCTGAAAGTCAGCCTGGCTCTTGTCTGGGCATCCCACCCAGTGAGCAGGGTCACCTTCACAGGTTTGTGTAGCTCCATGACCCACCAGCCTTTCTTCCCTTCCATCGCACCCGTCCCCTTCACATGCTTTATTGCAAGATGCAGTTCTCAGACTCGCGCTATAAAACGTGGCACGATAACAAGGTAGCTGAGTGTTCCTGTGAGATCCGCTCCTGTCTACTAGGAGGAAACATCAGGCCACTGTACGCTAATGGAGAGGAAGCTCTTTATGTGTGTTGTTGTTTAGTTGTTTTTTGGTCGTGGGCCCCGATTGGGGTTTTCTTGGCACAGATCCTGGAGTGCTTTGTCATTTCCTTCCCCAGCTCATTTTATAGGTGAGGAAACCGAGGCAAACAGGGTGAAGTGACTTGCCCAGGGTCACAGAGTTAGTAGATGGCTGAGGCCAGATTTGAACTCGGGAAGATGAGTCCTCCTGCCTGCAGGCCTTGTGCTCTATCCACTGCTCCACCCAGCTGCCCAGAAGAGCCTCTACAACCCCATCAATCCTGTTGGACAATTACCAGGGCACTAGCTGGTCTGAAGGCATCACCCGATCTCACATTGGCCAGACCGTGTCCAGAAGGCTGCCATGCACGTGTCCTCCTCCCTAATTCCAGGAAGGTGCTGCGCCCTTGCTGAGGCCAGCTAGGCATGAGTCCACTCTTGCCAAGCTCCAGCCGAAATGCCTGAGATCCAGGGGAGCAGAGACCCTGGTAACTGGGTAATCGGGGCCAGGACACAGCTTGTCTCCTTTTTTAGAGACGTCCCTGCTTCTGACTGGGAATGCCTAATGAACCCCTAAGTGACAATGAAATCATGTGTACAAAGCGGTGTGCCTGGCATGGGGTCTACGAGACGAATGTGGGCAGGGTCTCCTCTAGCAAGCCATGGCCTTCAGCAGGGTACCCGAGAACGGGCAGGAGCCTCCATCCTTCCTGGGGCCCGCAGGACCGCATCTTTGCCTCCAGGGACTGGACCGGGCTCAGGGCGCATGAGTGCTGCTTGTGTCTAGGCCCTTCTGTCTACCCCTGCACTGGCCACGCCCCTGGGATACCTCCCACCTGGCTTCTACACCAATCCTCCCTGTAGGGGTAACCTCCCATTGCTGCCGTTTTCTGAATGTGGGCGCCACAAGAGCCCCTCATTCCTTGGCCTGACTCTGGGAAGCGGGATTGACCCAAGCCCCAGAATCCATAGGCCTTTGGGTCCTTATCTTTCCCCATCTGGATGGGGACCCCAGCTGCCTCACTTCAACGCTGTCCCCTCCTCGCCACCCGCAGGCCTCTGGCCTAGGGCACCTTGTCACCTTTCACCTGCACTCTAGGGACAGCCTTCTGAGCCGCCAGCTCCAGAAACCTCCAGGGCTCCCCATGTCCCCAGGATGAAATGCCAAGGCCTTAGTGTGGCATTTCATGCCTCCACAGTCTGGCTTTTGCCTCCCTTCCCAGGCTTATTATCCATGGCTCTGGCCGTCCTTGCTCCAGTCAGTCCAGCCCGTTTGCTCTTGAAAGACCAGGGCCGAGATGATAGAAGGCGTGGCGGGGGTGTGTGAGGCAGCCAGCATATGTGAATAGGCCACGCTTGTGGTCCCCACTTGTAGCCAAACTGACAGGGGGAAAGACCTGTGTCTGTGGTGTAACTGGGGCTCTCAAACAAGCCCTAAGGAGATGGGGTTGTTGTTGAACCATCCCCCTGTCCAAAAAACTGTCTGGACTGCGTCTGAGCGGCCTGGCCATCAGAGATCTGCCTTGAGGAAAAGACTGACCCCTCCTGCTGGAGAAGGTTCCACGTGCAGCCACAGCATGCCAGAGGGCTAGGAGAAGAAAAACCCAAGCCCAGCAGCCATCACTCTGGTACCCTGTGGGGGAGGAGGATTAGGTTTTCTGGGCCTCAGTTTCATCATCTGGAAAATGGAGGTAGTGATACCTGTAATGCCTACCTTATGGTGCAAGCAAGTGATTTGTGAGGATCACAAAAGGCAAAGCACCGAAAATCACCACATAAGTGTTTAGAGGTTAGTGATGGTGATTGTTAGTTGGAATTCTGAGAAAAAGAAGCTTCTTGTTTTGCGCTTTACCTCCTTGGCTTCCTGTTCTCTTGCTCATCCCAACGCTGTCACTGGTGGCATCCTTACCCCTTGGCCTGCCTGCCTCTCACCCTAAACCTAACCCTGGCTCTCGCCTTGTGCTCAAGCATCCCCACCCGACCGCTGCCCATGCCTTAGCAGGACTCTCTCCTCTGGCCTCCATTTACTTCCTGCAAGGACCAGCTCTACTCCTGTTTCCTCTGTGATGCTGCTGTCCTGACTACTCACCATCGTATTTCCTGGACTTCCCGACTCTTATTACAGAGCCAGAAGTACTTGGCAGTCATCCAGTCCTGTTCATACCAATTGGGAACCCACTCTGTGCCCTTCCCAACAAGTAATTATTCAACCTTTTCTTGAAGGCCTCCAGGGATGGAGAACTCAGTACCTTTAAGTATCTGCACATTTCTCATAGTAGAGGAGATGTTACACTTTTTCTCTTTGACCCCAGACGGTTGGACTCAGAGTTTCAAATAGGGTGGAGAAGGAGGAGAGTGTTGTCCAAAGAAGCAGGTCTGGGCTTTCTCCAAAGAAAACCTTCTAGATCGAGATTAGCCGCTCTAAAGCCTCATTCCTCAGGAAGCCCATTCCCTTTTAGACATTGCTCTGCCCGTTCTTGGGATGCCCTTGACACCTGTGTGGGCCCTGCCCATAGCTCTGTGTACAGACACTCACCCCCCCCCCCCAGTCAGCAGTCTTTTCAGACACAGCCCTTGTTTACATAAGGTTTTTACATAAGGTTCCCTTCAAGCCCTGATGCAGTGGATGATTGGGCATGCTGGGGAAGTGGAGGTCTGTCTTGCCTCAGACACCTTTCCATTTCTGAGGGAGTATCTAGTGTATTGACGATGCAGAGGTGAAAGGTCAGACTCAGTTGTCCCCTGCTTTTGAATATTATCTCCTTTCCTGAACCTCCAGATCCAGCAGGGACCTCCAAGGTCCTGCATGGGCCTCACTAGAATTCTCATCCACAGCTTACCCCATAATGGTCATCCGGCCTCTGCCTGAAGACCCCTGGGGCAGAAATCCAAGGCTTATCAGCCCTCAGGTCTGGATCTGGAAGAGAATGTCATCTGGTCTAACCCTTTCATTTCACAGATGAGAAAACTGAGGCCCAGGGAAGTTAAAATGACTCATCCCAGGGGTAATAATCTTCAGAAGTAGGGTCTTAGCAGCTTCCAGAGGAAAGTGCGCTGCTTGAATTGTTAAGTTTTTCCTTATATGGAGCTAAAATCTTTCTATAACTTTTAACTGTTGCTGCCAGGCAGAACACGTCTGATGCTTCTTTCCTATGACAGATGGCCTCAAATACTCGAAGAAGTCTCTCTTATCCCCGCCCCCACACACAGAGACATACACACTAATCTGTTCTCCGAGCTAAATAACCCCAGGTTTACCCAGTGCTCTTTTCCCACCCACCCTGTAAGGTATCACCAATATTCTCCCTATTTTATAGGCTCAGGGAGGTCTGGGGATTTACTCGAGGTCGCACAGCTCTTGTCAGAGCCGGGTCTCTGGACTCCAGGGCCCAGAGTGTCCAAACGGTCTTTCTCAAGACCCACATGAGCCTCTGCCTCTATGACTTGGCTTGTTTCTAGGGCTGTCCGTCGTGTCCAGCATCCTACAGCATAGTCTGCTGCAGGTAAACGCCAGAGGCTCCGAAAGTCTGGCACTCCTGTCTGATTCCCTGTATGTGGACGAAGCCGCTCGTCAGCATCAGTATTGCCTCCTCCTCCTCCTCTACCTTGCTTATATCCATGAGGACAGGTGAGCCCAGAGTGAGGTACAGCGTAGGCACCCAGAGGGAGGGCAGGCGGTAGCCACACCAGAGGGCTTTACTGTGGCCTGCCATTTCCTTAACTACTCATCAGGGGAGACTGTGGGCCCAAGGCGTTTACAGGAGGGAGAGAGAGAGAGAGAGGGAGAGAGAGAGAGAGAGAGAGAGAGAGAGAGAGATCCCCTTTCTGGTCAGCAGGGAGCCTCTTGGGAGTCTGGTGACCTGGGGGGCTGAGGAAGGGGTCCTTTGTTACCTGGTCTGTTTTGTTCTGCTTTGTGGGCATCACTGGCCAAAGTCTTGTGCCCTGCCTGAGGTACAAAAGGACTGGGCAATGTCCTTTGGGCACTGACGGTAGCCTCCTTCATAGCAGCTGCTGGGCCCTTCCTTTTCTCATGAGCACACCCGTGTCCACCATGAGGGGCACCTCTGAGCCAGCGGCCACAGGCCATGGCACGATGGCAGGCAGAGCAAGGCCCCGAGGGCTGCCATTCTCACTGGCTCCATTTCCGTTGGCAGGTTCGTGCCAGAGGCAGAGTTGTTCTCAGCTGTGAGAAGCCTCCTCCTGTCAGTCCAGGAGCAGGGCGAGCATCCTCCTCCTGCGGTTTTACGGGCAGCCCTTTACCTCCTCACGATCTGTCAGGACAAAGCGGAGCCTTTAGAGAAGGTATTGACCCTTTTTCTTTGCTTACCCAGCATGTGGAAGGTGCTGATCCAGAGCTCCGAGCTTCTTAGCTTGCTTTTACAGGGCACAGTCCCCCAGAGATGGGAAGAGATCAGTCATTTCCAGGGTTGAAGTGGGCTGCCAATCTCTTCCTGTGGGGGTCTGTCCCCTACCCTTGGGAATAGTAACTGGGGAGAGAGGTCTGGGGCAGGAAGCCAGTATAGGCTCTGCTATGTAGAAATGCCAGCTTATTATTATTGTTGTCGTTGTTATTTCTGCCTCCCATGACAAAGGTCTTGACAGCCACGTCAGCCGCCAGTGGTGCGCTGAGGGCTTCTCCAGGCCTCTCTGCTTTGGCCCCTGGAAGGCTTGACTTTGGGGGAGGCATGTGGCCTGCAGGCGCGATTTGGGGAGCTCTGAGGAGATCTTCTGGCCCCCAGTGGATTGGCCCAACACTCCAAGTCCCACCATTAGCGGATCACAGCCAAAAGAGCCCTCAGAGGCCCCTGAGTCCAGCCCCCTCATGTTCCACCAGGAAAGGTCACACAGGCAGCACCCCAGAGGAGATCTGAACCCAGATGCTCTGATTCCAAACCCAGCAAAAGAACCTAGTCCTTGTCAGAAGGTGTTACATGGGGAAGGGTCAAATTCCATTAGTGGTCAGTCAGGAAGCATTGGTGAAGCACCCACTATGTTCCAGGCACTGTGCTAAGTCCTGGGGATACAAAGAAAGGGGAAAACCAGCTCCTGCCCTCAAGACTGGGAAGTCTAATGGGGGAGACAGCCTGCAAACGCAGTGTATGAGTGAGCCTGAGATGGGAGAAATTGGAAATACACACCAGCAGGAAGGCACGAGAATTAGGGAAGTCAGGGAAGGCTGCTCGTAGAAGGGGGGCTCCCCATAGAAGGGGGCTTTAGCTTGGGGAGGTGAGGAAGGGGGGCATGCCAGGCAGGGGGCACAGCCAGGGAATAGGCCTGGAGGTGTCGCTGAATCACTGAGTATGTGTGGGTGGGTGTGAGGTGTAGGAAGACTGGAAGGCCAGGAAGGGCCACCTTATGAAGGACTCCTTGTGCCAAAGAGAGGGTTTTATGTTTGCTCCGTGTAGAGAAGGCTGACATCCATAGACCTACATATTAGAAAGGTCGTTTTGGGAGCTGAGTGGGGAGAGATTTGAGGCAGCGAGGCCCAGCCGGCATGAGGTGATGAGGGTGGTAGCAGGGTCAGAAGAGAGAAGGGGGGGTCGGAGAAGAGGTGGCATGAAGATGGACAGGCCTTGGCAAAAGCTCGGGGAGTCCGAGATGACCCCGAGGTTGTGAGCCCAAGTGCCTGGGGACATGATGGGGCCTTTCACAGTAACGGGAAAGTCAGGAAGAAGAGAAAGTTTGGGGAAAGATCACGAGTTCCGTGTCAGACGTGTGGAGTGTAAGCCGTCCCTGCACGTCCATTCGGAGATGTCCAGTGGGCAGTTGGAGATGGATGTCATTTCCTCCCATTGGAGTTGGCTTCTGGGATGGCTTCTGACTCTCGAGGGAGTTTTGGAGCATAGGCAGAAGGTGCCTTGCCGGGTGAGCCCGGCTGCCTCCTCAGAGTATCTGTGGCTGACGGCCTTCTCCCCCAGGCTCCCCTGAGTGCCATCAGGAAGATGCTGGAGGGCATCTCAGACCTCCGCCTGGTCTACAGCCACCATCCCTGCACCCTCAAGTTCTTCCTGATGTACCCAGACTTACTGAGCAGGTTTGGCCACCGCGTGCTGGAGCTTTGGCTGTCCTGGGAGGATGGCGGCAGCCCGGAAGGTGAGGACCCGGCCTCTGCCGTGCCTGCCAGGCCTGCTGCTCTTGCCGACCACGAGGACCCCTTGCTGCCCATCCTGAAGAGCGGATCCAGTGTCCTGCTTATTTTACTGGTGGGTCACTAAAAGGAGAAGGGGACCTGCCCCCTTTTATCTTCTTCCTTCCTTGTGAAGGGAGTGCTGGGGCTCAGGCCCCACATTCTGGCTCGGTGGCTTTTCCTGAGCAAGCCCTAGCCAGCAAGAGGGGTGCAATCCATAGAATCCAGGTGTAAGACATGAGGAAACTGAGGCCCAGAGAAGGCAGGGCACTTGCTCAGAGTCCCACAGGGAGGTGGGTCAGGGCCTGGGTTTTAACACGCTTCCTAGCGCTCTAGGGTCCTGGCTCATTTGTCTACACTAACCTGCTTCCTAATGGGGCTGAGCTCTTTTGGTCCTTGTGAGTCACAGCTGAAAGGGCATCCTCTGAAGCAGGCACAGGACTCTGTACCTCACGGGAAGCCTGGCTTTCTGAGGGTGACCCAGGTCAGAGCCTCTCTCGGGCCCCACGCTGATTTTCTTCCTCTTTTGGCCAGTGGTTCCCAGCCAGAAAACCTGAAAATAACTCTCCATTGACAGTGTTCCGGAGGAGGGGAGCAAGGCCCAGATCCTCATTTGAGGAACCTCTAGTGCCAAGGATCCACTTCAGTCTCGAGTCCCTTGTGGTCCCAGTGTGAGGGCTGCCCCAGCAGAGACCCTGCCCTCCCAGTCCCCTTGGCTTGAAGTTTCCTGGGGTGCTTAGGTGAGCCAGGGTCTCTCTGTCTGTCTCTCTCCAGCTGGGCCAACACAGGCCCTGCCCCCCCAGTCCTATGGCTTGGGACACTGAGGTGAGCCAGGGTCTCTCTGTCTTTCTCTCTCCAGCTGGCCCAACACAGGCCCTGCCCCCCGCCCCAGTCCTATGGCCTGGGATGCTGAGGTGAGCCAGGGTCTCTCTGTCTCTGGATCTCTGTCTCTGTCTCTCTCCAGCTGCCTGCTGATCACTGGTTTCTTAGGCTGGACGGGCCAGTCTCTAAAAAGTCCTTCAGACTTTGAGGTTTTCTCTGTGGTGCAGGATGAGGTTTAAAAAAAATCAAACAAGCCCCAAGCCCTCCTCAGTCACTTTTTTCTACTATGGTTAGGAGTTCTTGGCTACTGCCCTCCATGATTCCCCCAAACACCAGCCCTACCCATCACTAAGCACACCCCTTGGGGAGGACTCTTGTAGTTTCCCCTGCTACAAAAATGGGAAGGCAGAGGGAATTCTGGTTTCTGCTCCCAGCACCCCATGCTCCTCCACCTAGACACATGAACTCACATTGCAGGTCAGTTCGTGTAGACATCCCCTGGCCCCAACCCCGTTCTCTCCCATTGACTTCGCTCATGCCACCATGTTGATTCTCTTGTATGAGTAGGAAGGTGATAGAAGCAGAAATTGTCCTAAAATAAAATGCGTGTGTGCATGTGTGCACATGTACATGTGTGCAAGTGTATGTGCAAGTGTGAGTGTGTGCTGGGGGTTGGGGTGAGGAGTGGGGAGCAGAGCTAAGCCTCTGGCAATTTCCCTTTGGAATGACCATGGTCAGCGCACTCTGGATGCCTTGCCTGGACGTGCTCCTGCTGATCAGGCGTCTGATGCCTTCAGTCTCTCTGCATCATCTCCGAAGAATCTCTCAGGGCCTTCCTCTCTTCTCTGTCCTCCCTGCTACTGCCCTTGAATAGACGCCCAGCCTTGCTACCAGATGGACTAGTCCTAGTGCCCAGGCACAGAACTAGACCACTCCAGCCGCCCGCGTCCCCCAGGTAGCCTCTCTTCCTGTCTGGGCTTCCTACGAGGCTTTTGCTTTTTTACTGGACCAGAACTTTCACTGGCAAATGGAGCTCCCAGGAAAGAAAGCCCCTGCACCAGTGTAGATCACTACCTGCCCTGAAACTTGAGGAGCACTGAGAGGCAAAGGGCCTTCTTGCCCAGCCCACCTCCTATCACCCCCTTCCATACTGGACACTCTCCCAGTAAAACTGCCCGAGACCTACATTAGCTCTTTTAGTTGCCATATCACACTGTGGATTCCTACTAAGTACAGTCCACTAAGATCCCAGGTCCTTTTCAGATTAACTGCCATCCAGTTCCATCTTGTACCTATAAAGTTGTAATGTTTTGGCCCTGAGTGTCCACCATTTTGGTTCTGTCCTTTTGAGTCCAAAGGCATTTTCCTTAACAGAGGAGTCCAAGGCAACATAAAAGTTGGGCAGCCCTGTCTTCCCTCTTTTCTGTTCCAGCCACCCCGACCAGCCATCGTGCTCCTTCTTCTGTCCTCTTTTCCCTGATCTGGCCCAAAGACTTTGCTGTCCTTAGCTTTCCTTTCCAGGCCTTGCTCAGTCCAAGTGTGAGAGTTCCTGACACCAGGCTCACTGGCTTGTATAAATCCAGATGATTGGGGAAATG
>NW_020943070.1:319520-322593 GCF_900497805.2 Vombatus ursinus | reverse complement strand
CAAAAAAAAAAAAAAAAAAAAAAAAAAATCGTAGTAGAAACAACCTGGCCAGTTCTGCCTGAGTCAAAGGTCAGCAGACGGCTGAGGAGCCAGGGCCATCCTGATGACTGTGTGGGACTTACTCTGCCTTCCATTCTGTCTTTCTCTTCCTTCTTCCCTTCTTTCTCTCTCTTCCTCCTCCTTTTTCCTTCCCTCCCTGTCTCTACTAGTATCATTATTTACTAGTACTAGTAGTAATGACTCCCTCTCCTCTTCCTCCTGCTACTTCTCCTTCATTTTTCTTCTCTTTCATCTCTCTCTCTCCCCTATATTTCCTCTCTTTCTTTCCTCCTCTTTTCTCCCATCCCCTTTGTCTTCCCAGATGGCGCTGATGCCCTACTTTCCCATTTTTCCCCAAGTTGCAGTGAGTGATTCCCACCACACCTGCTGGTCTCCCCCCCAACTCCCAGTCTCCCTTGTGACTTTGATGGTGTATCAACAAAATAGCTTGTGGATTTAGAACTTTTATCTGTGGCTGTTTTTCTCCATGTGATGCAGACTGACTGCTGGGGAGATCCTATGACTCGGGATTTGTTATTGCCGTGTGTCTAAGAGGGCACGTTGGATGGCCACGTGATCTGAGCAGAGCTCTGAGCTTTTGGGGATGATGAGTCTCTGGTCCTGCTGGTGCTGTTTAATTAAATAAACAGCTTTTAAAGTGTAACAAGAAGTAACCCTCTTTCCCACCAGCCTGTGCTCGTGAAAGGCAGTGGAGATAGCCAGAGAAATGACCTCCCTGCCTCCCCAAGAGAAAGTGGAATTTTTTCCTCTCTGGCAGACTGCTGGGCCTCATACCTTCTCCTTTGCTCCCATCATCATCATCATCATCATCATCATCATCATCATCATCATCATCATCTCCTTCCTCTTTAGCAGCCTCTCACTGCCTTTCCCTAGAGCAGGGGTTCTTACTCTGGAGTCCTCAAATTGGTTTTTTCATATATTCCAATAATTGTAGCTTGATATAATTGACTTCCTTTGTACTTTTATGTATTTTGTTATATACATTTTAAAACATTGTCCGACAAAAGGGTCCATGACACAAAAAAGGTTAAGAACTCCTGCCGTAGAGCTCTGTACCAGACGGGAGTCGATAGACTTGGCTTTGGGTCCTGAATCAGTGATGATCTAGTTAGAGCATTTGGATGTGTGGTCCAGGGCTCCAGTCCCCATTCCCAGATACCATCTGAGCCAGCTGGTCAGTTCCCAGACTCTGCTATTTTGCTTTGGTAGCTGGGATGAAAATACCACCTGTGCCCCAGTATCTTCCATTTTTCAATCATGACTTTGTCCAGCCTTGTTGAGTTGTTCTCTACTTTCATTTTACTCCTTACAGATCACCATAATTGGTTTGACAGTCAGTTAACAAGCATTGCTTTATCACACACCTACTATGTGCCTAGAAACGTGCTAAGTGCGGAGGAGCCAAACAAAGAAATGATCCCCCCTTGCAATGAGTGTACATTCTACTAGGGGAGATGACGCATCTCAGGAGGCCCTCTAGCACCTCCAGCCAACCTCTACTGTTGGTGTCAGGCCTCAGAAACCATCTGATTCTAAATCTAGTGCTCTTTCTTGGCCTTCGTTTGCTCATCAGTGAAATAGGGGGCTAGGCTAAATGACCTTGAAGGTCCCTTTGACTTTTTATCTTCTTTTGAGAGAGCAAAAAATATTTGTCCTTTTCTAGAGAGCTCAAAATACTTTACATATTACTCATATTTTTTCATTTAAAAATACATAAAGGTATCTTCAAAATTTCCATGAGAAGGAGCTATTTTAGTCTTAATTTACCTGTAAGGAAATCAGCACAGAGCAGTTAGGTCACTTGCACAGGGTAGTGTGGTATGGAGAGGACACTGTGTCTAGAGTCAGAAGACCTGAGTTTGAATCCTGCCTCAAACCCTTAATGGCTGTGTGACCCTGGGACAAGTCCTTTAACTTCTCTGGGCCTCAGTTTCATCATCTGTAAAACTGGGAGTTAGATCCCTTCTTAGTCCTGTGAACCTAATGAATTTGAAAAGACCTTTTTGACTTTAAAAGCCATGCATGGCTGCTACTCTCTTGACCCTTTTGCTGACTCTATGCTTTGATCATGTGATCATAACTTTGTTCTCTCCTCCTCCTCTTCCTCCTCAGGACCTTGTCTATTCCAGTCCCATGGACATAGCCCGAAAAGTGCTGACAATCCTGAGAACTTTCCTCAAAGAAAACGAGGACATTGAGGTGGGGAGCCTTCTTCGGGGACATTTCCTACAGATCCTGCAGCAGCTGCTGGTGGAGAGTGGAGCTTCCCCCCTGCAAGGTCAATTTCTACTTGTCCAGAGGCCTATGGGATCATGGAAGAGTGTTTAGAAATGGCAGGAGCTCTCTCCTAGGCCTCCTTTCCATCCTTTCCTTCAGTTTTCAGTGTAGCACCTGGGACACTCCCTCACTTTCTCCTGAGTCCTGCTACACAGCCTACCCGTAGTTGGTGAGCCCCCACTGCTGGCCTCACTTTTACAAGTCAGCCAGAGGGTGACCATCAGCTCAAAGCAGAGACATTTAGTGCAATTGTACAGTAAGAAAAGTAGCAACAAAACATTTCTCCAGGAATCCTGAGGCTCTCTTTACCATAAATATACACACCCTCAGTGGGAGGAGTGGCTCTACCCAGAGAATATTTGTGGAGGAGCACACAGGGACAGCCAGGGTAATGTGTGCAGGAGCAGCTCACACCTCTGGGGACACTGGGTGGCCCCAGGCTGATCCTGCCGGGCGGGGTCATAGGCTTTGCCCAGTGCTACTGCTGGACGGTGTCTCCTGATCACTGTGGGGTGTGGGGCTGCTGGATGATCGCTGCAGAGTTGTTCTGTGTTCCAGGTTTCATCTGGAGGCCTCTTTCCCCAGAAGGTGTGGGCTCTGCCCTCTCTGTTGTCTCTTTGAACCCAGAGGTTCAGGCTTCACTTCTTTCTGGGGAGAGACAGGACCTTCATGCTTACACACACACACACACACACACACACACACACACACACACACACACACACACACACAC
>NW_020943070.1:312251-319510 GCF_900497805.2 Vombatus ursinus | reverse complement strand
CACACACACACACTCACTCACACACACTCACACTCACACTCATATACACACAGAAGGTTCCTGGAGCTGCACAGAGTCTTCCCTGCATGTGACTTTCTCCTTGCTAAGGACAGGCGCTGCGGGGACCACATCTTTTGAAAGTGAGCTCATCCAGCCAGCTAAATAGAACCTCTAGGGTATCTAGTCTGGCTTGGAACCCACGAAAACCCATGGAATGTTGGAAACCCCCGATTTCCTCCCCAGGAGCAGGAGCCTTATCTCTGTTCCTAACCTCTGTCTGATTCAGGGTTAGAAAGCCCTTTGTCCTGTATCAGTTTCTGATTCTAGCTGCCCCTCTTCAGCAGAGTTTTCTGGATATACCACAAAGGGTGGCTTGAGTCATAGCCCCACCTTTTCGTGTGCCTCCAGGCCGTGGTCTCCCACGCAAATGAGAGGGAGGAAGGAAAGCCAGAAGACCTCTCCCTCTCTTTTGTCTCAATCCTTTGTTTCAAATTCCCGACTTTATTTTGCATATGTGGCTGGTAAGGAGCCTCCCAGGCTTGCAAGGTCCCACCAAGAACATTCCTTAGTTGTTATTCCATAAACAATTTACATTTCTTTATTGCTTCCTGGGTACTGCCAGATGGCAAGTACAGTTAACCTCCCTGAGCCTCAGTTTCCTCATCTGTAAAAAAAGGAGGGGTTGGACTAGATAGATGGCCTGTCAGGTTCTTTCTAGCTTTAACTGTATGATCCTGTGATTCTAATATCACCTGCACTTTACAGATGAGGAAACTGAGGCTCAGAAATATGAAATGATTTGCCTGAGGTCCCCTGGCTAGTCAGTGTCAGGATTAGGATTTCAGGCATCACAGACTCAGGGTTAGAGGTCAGTGCATTTCCCGTAGCTTTCCTCTTCATTGGAAAGGTCACTTCAATGTTCAACCATACCAGGTAGGACCTCTGTCTCTTGGTCCCAGATGCCCTTGGGAACACTTTTTTGTTTCCATTTTGTTTATTTATAGTTACTTGTGTCTCTGTATGGTGGTGTATATGTAGTGGGTTACATATCCTACTTGTGTTTGTACTCCGAACCCCCAGCTAGGAGAGAAAAAGAACTGTGGGGAGGGAGAGAGAAGAGGGAAGGAGGCTTCAGGTTTCTTGGCAAGGAGAGAATGGTTTCCAAAGCCATACTGGGTCTCTTGGTTTTAAAGAAGCTTATCCAGGCTTCCTTGCCCTGAGGAGGGGTGGGGGGAGGCTTTAGTGAAGTGGGGAGCAGCTGGAAATTGTGGAAATTTTTTTAAAAGAGGTTGAGGTTTAAGTCTCCCAGGGAATTCTGTCTCTTGGCCCTAAAATAAGACAGCTGCTTCCTCTCAAGGGAATAGAAGATAAGGACCATTGCCCCGCTCAGGCAGCTGTGAGAATGGCTGGTTGGGCAGTGAGATGAGGGGTCCCTTGTCTGAGGGATGGGGACGAACAGGGGAGGAAAGGAGGCTTGTTTAAATGAGCAGGGAACAAGACGGGCGTTGTCCTCTAGTGGCCAGTCTGGCCAGCCTCTCAGGTGGCTCCCTGGGAGTGGGAAGCCAGGTGCTCTCTAGGCCCCCTGTCCTGGGGCCTCTCCCTTCACTCTCCTTCTCTCCTCCCCGGCTTGCAGCCAGCAGTAACCTGCCCCTTTTGCTCAGCCTGCTCTTCCTGGTGCAGCCGAGAAATGAGACCCAGAGAGAGCTGGACAGCACAGACCTGAAGCTGCTTCACCAGGGTGCGTTGACCCTTGCGGAAGTGGGTACCCCTCTGGGTGCGAGGACCCCTCGAGAAGCTCTTGCTTGGGCTGTAGTGGGGCTCTGACTTTTGTCTGTGTCGGGGACCCTTTGGTGAACCCCATGGATCCCAAATTAAGAAGGCCTGCTCTAGGAGGCCTTGGGCTGGAAGCTCTCTCGTGGGCCCCCAGGACCCTTTCCTGGCCCTTTAAGTGGTTCCTAAGGGGGCTCCCCTGCCTGTTCTCTGGCTCCCCCCAGCTCCAGAGGTGTCCAGGCCCTCTGCCTTCTCCTCTGCACCTTCTTTTCCCTCCAGCCCCCCAGCAACTGCCTTTAGGCCACCTCATTGCTCACTCTCCTTCATGGCAGGTGGGCAAGGGAAAGGGGAACCTCAAGCTAGCTCATTTGTCAGCAGCCAGGGTTTAATGGGAGGGAGGTTTAAATTAATGCCCCAAATAAAATTTGGGGATCATCCATACCCTTTCTATTCCCCTCCACTGTGTTTCTAACAGCTCCTGTCCCTGCCTAGAGTTTCTGGCTCTCTTGATTAATGAATGAATGTCAGTCTGAAATGCAGTCACTAGGGATGGACCATAGGACTCTCTTCTTAGCCCTTCAAGGACTTAGCCGGCATATTTGCCAAATTTGAGGTTGACACTGAGCTGGGAGGGAGGCCAACACATTGGCTGAATCAGGATCCCAAAATACTTTCACAGACTGGAATGACGGCCTAACACTAATGGGTGAAATTCAGTGGGTATCATTGTAAAGTCTTATATTTGGGCTAAAGAAGAAATGATTTGGAAAAGTAAAGGCTTGGGGGGAACCGACTGAAAGAAGAGCTTAGGGTCTTAATTGTCCACAAGCTCCATGGGAGCTGATGGTTTGACAACAAGCTAACAGGGTCTTCTATGGGTCTGTGTTCTTTGCTCCTGGGAGGGTCTTCTGGCCCCCAGGGACCTGCTTTCCCTACATCATCTACTCCCTTCCCTTTCTGGCATAAGCACCCTGGACAGCGGCTATCTTGAGTGATTGGTCATGGGAGGCCTCCTCACTCCTCCCTTGGGTTCTCTGTTGCCCTTTGGGATCTCTGTCATTAGAGGACTCCTCTGGGCTGGTGCAGATCCAGGAGGCACAACACTGGTATGTAAGAGGGAAAAGAGTAGTGTTAAACAGATGGGCATCCTTGGAAGCCCAGCACGACCTCCCTGCTGCTGCCTCGCTCCCTCCCCCTTCCTCGTAGGCCATCTGCCAGACCTCCCTCCCCCAGACACACGTGCTGCTCACTCCTTGCCTAGGCCTGGAGTGTTCTTCATCCTTCATCCTCACAGATGTGACTTTCTGTTGAACTCTGAAGCCGGGAAAATAAGGTTCGGCCTTAGGCTGCCTTAAAAGAAGCAGAGGGTCTAGGTCGAGGGAGGAAATTATGTCCCTGAGCCCTGCTCTCACTGGCCCCAGCAGGGGCTCTTGTGCTCAGGTTGGGCATCACTTGATAATAAGAACATGGACAAACTGGGGTGTTGGACTAGGGCGGAGAAAGGGGCCTGGGGTGTGAGGAGCCTGGAAATGTTGTGTCCAGAGAACAGAGATGGGGGAAAAGCAGAGTGACTTTGCATAGGGATTCCATGTGTGTAGACAGATGGCCGCCGAGGTCCTTTGCAGCTGTGATTCAGGGCCTGGTCTTGGGGACGCTTGTGTGGGTGGCTCCTGAGGACGGGTTGAGGGCCAGCCTCGGGGGCAGGGGTGTCAGCTCTGCCACACTCCCCACCACTCACATGGGTGACTTCCTGGGACACTGGAGAGGTTTAAGGAGGACCCGCATTTCTGAGTTAGAGACTGATGACATCCATTGTTGCAATTCCATGAGCTCGCTTTGAGGCTCCCTCACCCTTCTCCTTTTCCCCTTTCTTTGGTTGAGCTGCTGTGTGGCAGATGGTTCCCCTGAGGGGCACTTTCTGCAGAGCCCACGGGACGCCTGCTCAGGCGGCAGCACACCGTAGATTTGGTGCTGTTGAACTTGTGAATGAGGGTGCAGTGAGCGTGTTCTGGGTCTCACTGAACAGCGTCCAAGATGAAAATTACACCCTAGGAACAGAGATCGAGAGCTGAGAGGGACCTCAGGGCTCTCTGAGCCAACCCCCATCTCCTGGTATTACAGAAGGGGGAACTAAGGCGCTAAAGGTTAAGTGACTTGCCCAAGATCACACAGTAGTAAGTAAGCATCAGAGAGGCAAGATTTGAACTCAGGTCAGCTGGCTGCTGACCAGCATTCTTCCCACTGACCTCAGCAGCCTTCTGGTCCAATCCATGCATGACAAACCCCAGCGCCCTGTTTGCTGCCTCCTCAGCTTGGCATAGAAAGTCCTCATGCCACCCCTTCTTCCCTCGCCTTGTCACTAGGGCCATTCATAGGCTCAGAGATTCGAGGGAGGGACCTTAGAGGTCAGTGAGTGAACCCCCCATTTTGTCAGTGAGGGAGCTGAGGCTCCTGTTCCCCTTCATGCCCTCTCTGATCCAGGCAAACTGGCAGCCCCCTCTGTTCTCTGGGCCTGGCATGCCATCTCCTGCCTTCACCCACAGTTGGGACGCATGTTCCTCCCTTCCCTGTATCAAGCCCTGTCCCCCTTCAGAGCAGGTATCTCCTACAGGATGCCCATCCTGATTCTCACCCCCTTCCCCCAGCTCTGGGGTGTGGAGATCAGCCTCTGTGCTGTGACTCCTACTCTTAGAGCTGCTTGGGACGCTGAGATCTGGAGCAGCTTGCTTGGGGTCAGGCAGTGAGGACAGGTCAGAGGAGAGACTCACACCCAGGTCTTCCCAGTCCTGAAGCTGGCTCTATCTACCATGCCACACTTCCTCTCCCAAGGATGATCATCCCTGGTTTGTTTGGTTTTTTATATGAGGAAATTGCTGTCCTTATGGAGACTCGGGTCAGGTTTTGCCATTCTGCCACACTGATGTCACAGGGTCAGTTCAGTGACCCGCCCTCTGGCGTTAGCCCCTGCCTCCTCATTCCTTGTGTATCCAAACTGGGAATTGGACAGAGGACACAGAAGCAGCCTCTAGAGTGGAGGCGGGTGGCCCCTGCCAAGGGGTGGAGGAGACAGAGGATGAATCAGGCTGGCGCAGCACCAGCAGAGGCACACGGGACCAGGTCAGAAACATGTCACTGCTGGGTACCTGCATTCATCCCATCAGGGCATGTTTTTCCACAGTCCTCCCTGGATTATCCACCCATAGGCCTTTGTGGTGATGCCAGGCTGTGTAGGAGCACAGCCAGCACAGGCCTGGGCCCCTCCTCCACACTGGAGAGGCCCCAGGGTGCTGCCCTGCAAGGTATTGTGAGAGGCTCCCTCTGTTTTGCAGTGAGTAACCTGTGTGGGAAGTGCAGCCTGGACCACGTGGAGATGCTGCTGTCCTCCTTCAACTTCCTGTACTGGAGTCTCCACCAGACCACCCCTGGCAGCCGGAAACGAGGTACAGGAGGATGCGGGCTGGGGCTGGCCTGGGGCAGGGAGGTGCTCCCTCCTGGGGGCAGAAAATACCAGCCTTGCTCAGGAAGGCCCTGCTTAAAGCCTGATGCCCAGCTCTCTGGGCCAACTTGGCGGAGCTTTCTGAACCCTTGAGGGATGTCAGTTGTGAGTGTGGCGACTCAGGGCTATATAAGGGAAGGAGGAATTGGAGATCTAGTACCTTGGGGAGAGAAGGGTCGGGTTCCAGACTCTCACAGACTGGAGCCCTTTTAACTTTGGCAAGAGTGCACCTTTGCCTTTGAAAATGGGCACAAAGCTGGGGATCTGGGGGGTGCCCTGGATAGAGCACCGGCCCTGGAGTCAGGAGGACCTGAGTTCAAATCCGGCCTCAGACACTTGACACTTACTAGCTATGTGATCCTGGGCGAGTCACTTAACCTGATTGCTTTGCAAAAAAGTAAGAAAGAAAATGATCCTGAAGGAGGGATGCCATGCGTTTGCACTGAGGCAGAGGCGGGGAGCAGAGGCTTTCTAGGACCAGGGTTCCAGTTGAACTGTGACCATGAAGGCCAAAGGGGAGGCCGGCAGAGTGAGGGGGGAAGGATGGTGGGAGGCCTTGAGTACTGAGGCCCTTGCAACAGACACTGGGGAGTGAAGGTGGGTTTCCTGCTAGAGCATTTTGAAACATTCTGGAATAATAGTGAGATATAACAGAAAGACTTCTGGAGTCAGTGTCAGAAGAGCTGAGTTTAGATCCTAGTTCCCTCACTCATGAGCCCTGAGACCATGCTTGAGGTACAGCCTCTCTCTGGGCCTCAGTTTTTCTCATCCCTAAAATGGGACTAACAATATTTATACTCCCTAACTCATAGGGTTTATGAGGAAAGGGATAAAGATGACGCCTCTGATTTCATGGGCACAGGGCATTCCCACATGAAGACGCTCCCTCCTCTAATACAGGTCAGCACTTTCTTGGTAACTTATAAACTTGGGGAGTTACTAGAACACTGAGGGGGTAAGTGATGTGCCCAGGGTCACACAGTCAGGATACGCTCGAGGCAGAATCTGAACCCAGCTCTTCCTGGCTCTGAGGCTAGCCTTCTAGCTGCTGTGGGCATACAAGCTATGACTGTGTCACATGACCTTGGCAGAGCCCTCCACCCAGGCAGGCAGGCAGGCAGGCTTCTCACCTGGAGGATGAAGACGGGCTTTGGAATGCTTCTTGGGCTTATTCATTCATGTAGTTACATGTTTATTTAACCAAACTCAGGCTATCAGAGCTGGTGGCTAGGGAACAGCTACTCCCACAGCTTTGTTTTTCAAGCGAGGAAACTGAGGCCATGGAAGTGATGGGATTTGTCCAAGGCCACACAGGTATTAAGTGTCCGAGGTGGGATCTGAATCCAGGTCCTTGGATCCAAACTCAGTGCTCTTTCCACTGTGAAAACAAAGGCATAGGGAGTTTGGGACATGAGATATTAGTAAAGAACATTTGGTTTGAAGACAGAGAACTCAGGTGAGATTCCTGGCTCTGACCATACTATCTGGGATGACGAAGAGGGAACTGGGATTGAATCATCTCTCAAATCTCTCCTAACTCGAACCAACCTTCTCTCCTCCCTCCCTCCTTCCTTTCTTTCCTCCCTTCCTTCCTTCCTCCCTTTCTTCCTTCCCTCCTTCCCTCCTTCCTTCCTGCTTTCCTTCCTTCCATCCCTCCCACCCACCCTCCCTCCTTCTTTCCTCCCTTCCTTCCTCCCTTCCTTCCTTCCCTCCTTCCTTCTTTCTTTCCTTCCTTCCATCCCTCCCACCCACCCTCCTTCCTTCTTCCCTTCCTTCCTTCATTCCTTCCTTCCTTTTTTCCTTCCCTCCATCCCTCCCACCTTCACTCCCTCCTTTCCTCCTTCCTTCCTCCTTTCCTTCCTTCTTCCCTTCCTTCCTTCCCTCCATCCCTCCCAATCTCCTTCCTTTCTTCCTCCCTTCCTTCCTTCTTCCCTTCTCTCCCTCCTTCCTTCCTTCCTTCCTTCCTTCCCCTCCTCTTCCCTCTCTCCCTTCC
>NW_020943070.1:309931-312241 GCF_900497805.2 Vombatus ursinus | reverse complement strand
CCTGCTCCCTCCCTAGTCCTGGGTGCTTTCTCTGGCACCTGGTGCCTGGCGGCTGTGGCCTTGCTCTCTTATGACCATGTGGGGCCCACATTTTCCCCTTGCAGCGGTGGCCGTGCTTCTGTCCAGCACCCCTCTCCTCACACTGCTGCAGAAGACCCTGGGGCTCACGTGGATGGAACCGGCCCCTGCCTCTGCACTCCAGGGCCCCCCCACGAAGGAGACGGCCCTCCTGTGCTCAGGCTGGCTGCTCACGGCCTCCCTCTCTGCTCAGCAGCACCTTGGAGGGTTGCAGGTGAGTCTCTTACCTTGTCTGTAGCTGTGGGGCTAGAAGGTGAGCCCTGGGAGAGGAGAGACGTGAGGCTTATCTCAGAGGACCAGCCAAAGACAGCACAGGGTCCCAGAATCCTGGCTTTAGAGCTGGAGGGGCTCAGAGGTCCTGGAGTTGGAACAGCGAGGGCTGAGGGAGGGCCAAGGACTGTGGCCTGGAGTTGTGTGGGTAGTGGATACTGAGGCAGGCTTGGGCCTGTGTCTGGGCCCCAGCCATAGGCTATTAAGTACGTATTTGGTGCAGACTCGTGGTGCCCGGTATTCCAGGCGATGTCTTCAGGGAGCTCCAGGATGCCGCATGTATAATGCACAGCCAATACTTCAAGGGGGTGATTTCCTCTAGGGTGGGTGCGTGGGCCAGGCTGCAGACTGCACATCCCTCTGTGGGCTTAACCGGACGTTCTCAGAGGTGGTCCATGGGCCCCTGAGTGTCCCTGAGACCCTTCCTGGAAATCAAAACGATTTGCATCATGATACCAAGACATTATTTATCTAGTAAAATGCTCCTTCCTTTTCCAACTCCTTATCAGCATGAGGCTGGGTTTTCTTCCTGTACTTCAGCCAAAACAACCCATCCCGATAGACTGAAGGCAGAGGCAGAGAGAATACAGCTGGCTTCTAATAAGTCAAACGTTAGAGAGATTGGCAAAAATCAGTGAAACAGTGTGACTCTTCTCACTGAATTTTGTTTATTTTGGAAAATATAGTTATTTTTCATAACAGATATGATCTATGGTAACACATAATAGATTTATTATCATTTTAAGGTAAATAATACATAAATATTTTAAAGTATATCAGTTTTTATTTCTAATATAGTAAATAGCAGTTGTATAACCCATATGAACAAAAGTTCATTGGGGTCCTCAAGTTTTTTTTTTTTGTTTGCTTTGTTTTGTTTTTTTGCTAGGCAATGGGGTTAAGTGACTTGCCCAGAGTCACACAGCTTAGTAAGTATTATGTGTCTGAGGCTGAATTTGAACTCAGGTCTTCCTGACTCCAGGGCTGGTGCTCTATCCACTGCACCACCTAGCTGCCCCAGGGTCCTCAAGTTTTAAGAGTGCAAAGGAGATGTCAGTAATTTTAAAAGTGTAAAGGGGTCCTGAGGCCTGCTGGTCGAGAAGATGGTCTTTGGAACACATTTGGGCTGAAAAGTTCATCGCTGTGTGACCAAGATGGTAATGAGCCTCCAGGCATCTAGGCTGGTTCTCAGGGCAAACACGGAGTCCATCATTGGGCTTGTGTCCAGACTGCTCCAGCTTGGGAAGGCCGGCCAGAGCTTCAGCTTAGTGGGCGTCACCCACAAGGACCCAGGGTCACTTGTTAAGTGCTCACTCTGTCCTGAGCCCTGTGCTGTAGGGATACCAATAGAAGTCAGGCTAATCCCCGCCCTCAAGGTGCTCGCTGCCTCTGACAGCGGTGCCACAGTGGTGGCTATGTGGGAGAAGCACTTTGACCGGACCTTGAGGAGGGCCTTAAAAAGACTCCCAAACCAAGGGCTCTTTGAGGTCCAAAGGGATTACTGTTTTTGGTTTTTTTTTGTTTTTGTTTTGTGAGGCAATCGGGGTTAAGTGACTTGCCCAAGATCACACAGTCATTACGCTTCAAGTGTTTGGTCTGAGGCTGGATTTGAACTCAGGTCCTCCTGACTTCAGGGCTGGTGCTCTATCCACTGTACCACCTAGCTGCCCCGGGGATTACTGTTAAAGACCAGGGGGAGCAGGGAAGGTTTCCTGAGTGGGGGGGGCAGGGATGGTCAGGGCCCAGAGAGGAGTCACATGGCACATCTGGAACCCAAGGGATGCTGGGGGTCAAGCTGGGGGAGCTGCTGCTTAAGGGACACATAAGGAAATCCACAAGGCATCCTGTTCATACCAGACCCTCCTGAGAAGAGGTGAGCAGTGCCGAATGGCATTGTACCTGTTGGGCATCCCAGCAGGTGTGCTTCCTTTTAGGAGGGGCAACATAAGAGCTCCTCCTATG
>NW_020943070.1:284851-309831 GCF_900497805.2 Vombatus ursinus | reverse complement strand
TCTCTCTCTCTCTCTCTCTCTCTCTCTCTCTGTATATAGATAGATAGTCTGTGGTGGACATTGTGGGGGATACATATTTTATTTCTCTATTTCTATTGCTTGTTGAATTGAATACAATTGAATTTTAGGCTCTGACTCCTGGGACAGCCAGCATGCAATGGTTTCTTTGACCTCGTCTACTGTGCTGTTGTGGAAAGTCAGTCAACAAGCATTTATTAAGCCCTTTTATGGGCTGGGCAGGACTTGAACCCAGCTCTTCTGACTCCAGATCCAGAGTTCTTCCTGGCAGCATTGAATTGCCTCCCTAACAAGCATGAGAGGGAGGCTCTGAACCTGGGTCTTTGTGATCCCAAGTCCATCACTCTGTCCTCTGCCATGCTGCCCTGACGTGCTGGTCAGTGGTCCTAGATGCTGGGGGGAATAGCTCTACAGCTCTGTCTTTGGGAGCCTAGGTGGGGAAACAAGGCTGCCGCTCAAGGATTAGACTGAACCCCCAGGAGAGAGATGGTCTACCTTGGAGAGACTCTGTGGGAAAGCAGCCAGGGCCTTGAAGGACGGGCCAGTCTGGGGGGCCATAGAGAGGGGGAGTGTGTTCTAAGACAGGACGGAAGGATGGCTCACTGGGGAGCACCCAGAGATGGAGGAGTGTGTGGGCAGGCTGGGGCCTCTTGGCTCATTTCTGGATTCTCTTTTGTCCGTGTAAGCAGAAGGGAAGGGAAGCAGAGATGTGACCCCTGATCCTTGTGGCTTAAAGGCTCCTCTCCCCTCACCTGGTCTGACTTTCCTCCTTCTCCCCCGCCCCCACCTGCCTTATGTCCTCCTTCCCTGTAGAGGGTTGTGTTCCACTCCCCCTAGCCCATTTGATGGACAGGGATGCTGTCTTTTTCCTCTGGATAGTCCCTTCCCTGCCTTGTGCCTTGCACATAGGAAGCACGCCCCTTACTCCCTCTTTGTGGCTGGGTCACTGTCCTCTTCTCTCTGCCCTGGGCAGGTCCACCAGACGCTCACAGTAGAGTTGGATAAAGTCCTGCACGCCCTCACTTGTAGGAAGAAGAAAGCCGCCTTGTTCTCAGGTGCGTGGTGGGAGGAGGGCCATGGGGAGGAGCCTTCTGTCCTGGGCACTCACAGTAACCAGCTGGGGTGGAGGTTGTCCGGTCTGGGGGTGGATGTGGGGCGAAGTGTGGAGCCGAGGATGGAGGAAGGTGTTCTCTGTGCAGCCAGCATTCTCAGATTTCTTCGGACGGCCCTGGAGCAGAATTTCTCCTCTGCCCTGGTGATGCTGGTCAGCTCAGACCCAGGGCGGTTGCCCTCTCCAGAGGATTCTGCCCTCTCCCCACTGTCACTTCAGCAGGTCCTGTTCCTCGTGGTCAGCCTTCAGAACCTCCTGGTGCAGGTATGTGCCTGGCCCCAGAGGGTGAACCCAGTGGTCAGAGAAGACCTTTAGGGCTCGTGGGAACTGCAGGAACCCTTGCTAATAAGCTAATGACTCAACTTTGGAGCTTAGAAGTAAGGCTCTGGGTCAGGGATATATTGGGAATGGAGAGGTGTTGTTCACCATCCTCCCTGCTGATGTTGACTGATGAACACCTCCTTCTTAGACATCCCACAAGCCACTAGAAACCACCAAACATTTCCTCTTTCGACTCCCCCCCCCCACGTGTCCCTGCTGCTCTTGGCCCTTGACTTCCTGCTCAAACCGGGGTGAGGTCTGCCCTCATCATGTCCACACCACAGAGAAAGCTAGTTGGTGGGGCACGAGACAGACTGTCTTGTAGAAGGGGTGTGAGACATGCTCTGTTGGGCCTCAGAGGCCAGAACGAGGAGCAGCGGGGCTGTGGAAAAGAGTCAAATTTGGGCTGGAAGTCAGGAAAAATTTCCTAACAATGAGAGCTGTCCCAGAGTGTCTAGACTGCCTCTGGGGCAGTGGGCTCCTCCTCCGAGGCCATGAAGCCCAGGCTAGAAGAGGTGTCCCAGAATGGTGTGGGCTGCCTCTGGGGCAGTGGGCTCCTCCTCCGAGGCCTTGAAGCCCAGGCTAGAGGACCGTTTGTTCTGGTTAGGGGTTGGAGCAGGTGACCACTGGGGTTCCTCCCAGTTCTCCAGTCCTGTGATCCTGAATCTTGCCCAAGGCCTGCTGGTGTGTGCCCAGCATGCCAGCCTGTTCAGCTACTCTCTCCCAGGGCCATGGTTATTATTCAGGTTTGATTTCTTCTAGGAAACCTTCCCTGGCTGCTGATTTTTTTGTTTGTTTTTAAAATCTCCAACTCATTGTCCTTGTCTCTTCTGTGCCTGGCCTGCAAAGAGGAGAGTTTCAGGGCTGCCCTCACTCTGTCCTTGGCATTAGGGACATTGTAGAAATGTGGAAAAGAGCACTTAGCTTGGCATTCTGTGAACTGGGTTCACATGCAGGCTCGGGTACTTTGGTGTAGCTGGTTCCCCTGGGTAAGATGAGCAGCCTGGGGCCTTGGTTTTCTCATTGTAGAGTTTTTGTGGTGGTTGTTTGGTCACTTTTCAGTCGTATCTGACTCTTCATGACCCTACTGAGGTTTTCTTGGCAAAGATACTGGTTTGTATCATAAAATTAGGAGGATAATATTGACGTCCTCTGCCTCAGAGCTGTTGTTCAGGAAAAAGTCCTTTGGAAACACAGGTAATTGTTATCCCTGGTGACACTGTCATGCACTAGCCCTCTTAGAGGCGATCCCCACGAGGAGCTGGTCTTTGGGGAGATGATTAGAGTGAGAATTGTTCGTTGTCTGTATTAGACAAAGTCTGTCCCCTGGGCCCTGCTCCTTTTCAGAACCCCTTAACCTGGTTCCCCACCACAGCCGCACACTCACCTCCCAAGGCAGCTGTACAGGTGTCCCAGTGTGTGACTGAGAGTTGTTATTACCTCAGCTCAGCTGTAGAGGTGTTTGGAGAGACAGTGGTTACTCTCCCCTGAGTCACCACACTGAGAAAACTATGCCCCAGGCTGCCTCCATCCCTGGATCCAGGAGGGTGGAGCTCTAATCTGGACCCTTCTCAGGAACTGGATTTGGAAACTTCCTCCCTCTAGAACCTACTGTGTGGAAGCCCAGTTTCACTGAACCATATGAAAAAAGGAACCGTGCCTTAGTTCTCTATAGTGCTTTTGAATTCATTCATTCCCTCATAAGCATCAAGCTTCCAGACTCTGGACTTGAAACTTCCAGGACTCTACCCATGACTGTTTGGACTACTGCCTGTCCTCTCCTTGTGAATTCCCTGCTCCTTGTCCTGTCCCCTTTCATGCCATGCCAGACCTCACGCTTAGGTGTCCTCCACAATCTTCCTTCTCCATACCTACAAATGTATTTCTAAACATTACTGGAGGAAGCTATCTGACTGGGCCTATTGAGTCTACTAACATCTCATTTTATCTCATATCAGTAGGAGTCTCTTCTCACTCTTCACAGCAGAAATTCAAACCCTTTTATCTGATCAAGCCTACTACAATATTTCCTCTTGCCTCTTAGATAGACAGGCTAGAACAACCACCCAGAGAGAGGTAGGGTTAGGTCATAGGTTCCCCAAGTGGGCAATACCACTCCCTGAAGGGCACTGGAAAGATCCAGGGGGGGCAGTAGTATCTGCGGGTGTAATTGGGGGTCATTGAGTAAAAATAAGGGGGTGGTGGAAGCATAAGGAAAGAAGAGAATTTTGAAAAACCATCGGGACATTTCATCTGTTGTGTAACAGAGTTAAAGTCGTAGTGATTACATTATTTTCCAAATAAACTCACAAAATACAAGTTATAACCAATCAGTGGTCAAGTCTGCCAACAAGTCTTAACAAGCAAGTATTGGCAGGTGAGCATGCCGTGCATTGTTGGGAAATCCAGAATGTATCAACAGGAATATGTGCATGTAATGACTTATTTACAATAAGATACTGTAAGGTTACATGATGCAATATTGTGTCATCAAAATTTCAATGAGGGAAGAAAACCACAAATTTACAATAAATTATTAAATTTAAGCTACGTCATTTAAAAAATTATATTTTTTAAAAATGACACGATTTTTTTAAACTGTTAAAGGGTTAAAGAAAGTAGATTTCTAGGGGGGTGCTGAGTAATTTTTTTTAAAGGGGGCAGTAGTCCCTTGGGAACTTCTGGGTTAGGTGATGGATCTTGGGCTAGCTGAGAATGGTAGAGAGCTTGTCACATCTCTAGCACTTGTCCTCAGCAGAGAACACCATCACTTCCAGGATGAGCTCCTGATCTTGCTGATTAAACAGGAGCAGGGTAGTGGTTAGCAGTGCCACCTGGTGTTCAAATGGGAAAATAGGGGCTATGTGTCATCAGCTCCTCTCCTATTCCGTACCCCAAAACCCCTCCACATCACTCTTGATTCTCTTCTTTACTTCAGCCATGGAGGAAGAAGTGATCCTTCTCCTTTCCACAACCATCCCCTCTACTTTGCCCTTGATTCCATACCTTCCTGTCTTCTCCAGAAGCTTGTCCCATCCATCAATCCCACCCCACCGTCTCTTTCTCTCTCTGTGTCTTTGTCTCTCTCTGTATGTGTCTCTCTGGTTTCTCTCTGTGTGTCTTTTTGTCTCCGTCTCTCTCGTATTCAATCTTTTCCCATCTGTCGGCTCCTTCTCTTCTATCTAAAAATAGACCCAGGTCTCCCCCATCTTTAAAGCCTTTCACTTGACCCTGCCATCCCCATCCTCACAAGCTATCATTTTACGCCTCTTCTTTGCTTCTTAGCCAAATTCCTGGGAAAAGTCATCCATACTTATTCCCTTGGCTTCTTCACCTCCCCCTCACATCTCAAATCCTTGCAATCCAGCTTCTGACCATGCAACTAGACTAAAATTACTATCTCCTAGGTTACCAGTGATCTCAACCACTAAAGCAGATGGCCTTTTCTTAGTCATCTTTTCTGCAGCTCTGGACATTGCCAGCTGGCCCCTCCTCCTGGCTACCTTCTCTCTTGACTTCCATGACATTTTTCCTTATTCTTCTCCTGCCTGTCTGACTGTTCCTTCTCAGTCTCCTTTGCTTTTACTTCATCCATCTCTTACCCCTTACATGGGAGTGTCCCACAAGGCAAAGTCCAGGGCCTTTTTTTCTCTCTACATAATTTCTCTTGGATGATTTCCATAGATTCAGTGGTCATCGTCTGATCTATGTATTCAGTCCTGGACTCTCCTGAATTTCAGTCCCACTTTGTCAGCTATCTATCTGGTAGAACCACTTAGATGTCCCGTCAGCATGCCAACCCAACATGCCTACACCTGAATTTATCATCCTTTCCCCTAAACCCTTCCCTCCACCAAACTTCCCTGCTTCTGTTGAGGATACATATCACAATCCTTACAGCCACTCAGGTTTGCAACCTAGGAGTCATCCTTGGTTCTCCTCTCTTCCTCAGCCTCTATAACCAACCATTTGCCAAGTCTTATTAATATTATCTCCACAGCTTCTCTCTTCTCTCACTACTCTTATTCGGGATCTCATCACTTCTTGCTTGAACTGTTGTTTTAGCTGCCAAGTAGCCCTGCTAGCCGCTAACCTAAGTCTGTTCAAAGGAAGGCTCAGGAGCTGGGCTTGACCTATGCTCACCCTCATAGTTATGTGCTTTGCCTACTCTCTAGCCAAAGTGTTGTGCAAGTGCCAAGCTTACTTTAGTTCTCAAAGAGTAGACTACTTTCTTTCCCCTGATTTGATCTCTTCTGTCCATATGGCTATGACAAATCATCAGGCTGGGGATATGTTTAGTGTGCCTTTAACTAATATGCATAGCTCTGAGCCCCCATCCTACCAGAAATCCCACTACCTTCCTTAGATTTTCTAAATTTCACTGAGACCTAGTCACAAGATCTCAGGATAATGGAGTCAGCTCTCCCTCAGGAACAAATAGCCATGCTCTTATACTGTATGTGGTGTTTTATTCTTTCTGCAGAATCAATAAAATCATTAAAACAGTAAAAAATTTAAAAAATCTATCATACATGCCTGCAACCTCTCCAAACTCATCCAACTTACAGAGAGTTTGAAGGCAGCACTGAGTCAAAGAGTTCTAAGGAAGGTCTTTCTTGCCTATGGGCAAAGAAGTATGGATAATACCATACCTGTCCCAGATGGTGTTTGACTTGTGCCATTCAGAAAGCATCAGGTAAAGATTCAGGGACTCTGGGTCCAGAATGTGACTTCTTCTACAGTGAGAAAGAGGATGAAGGGGGCCATGGACTTGGGATCTGAGTACAAACTGAAGGGTCATCATAGCCATCTCATTGCTTCTAATGTGAAATACCCTATATTTTATTCTAGTTTTTTTTTTCTCTTTTGACTTTGTTTTAATATTTCTTCTTGTCTCTTGGAGTGACTAACTTCTGTTTGGTCCATTATAATTTTCAAGGGGTCTGTTGCTTGGGTAAAGTTTTGTACCTCTTGAGCCAAACTGTTACTTCTCTTTCTTCCATAGTTCTCATTTCTTTTCCATTTTCCCCAACTGCTTTCATTTCTCTTCCATTTCTCTCTTCTAGTGCTCTCATTTACAAACTCATTTTAAACTCTCTTAAAAAAACAAACAAACAAACAAACAAACAAGCAAACAGCTCTTCGTCTCTTCTAGGAATTTCGGTTGAACTTGTGCCCAAGCTGTGTTTTTCTTTGAAGCTTTGCCTGTAGATGTTTTAGAATCATTCTCTTTAGGGTTTATGTCTTGAGCATCCCTGTTACCATAGCAACACTCTGTGCTGGGATTCTCTATTCGTTGTTTGTTTGCTCGTTCTTCTAGCCTTACTTCCTGATTGTGGACTTTATATTAGGGCCAGGCTCTGCCCACCTCTGCAGGGAATGTGCAGTCTGTATTTGGTCTTGCTTTGTGTTCTCTTTTTTTTGGGGGGGGGTGGCTAGGCAATGGGGTTAAGTGACTTGCCCAGGGTCACACAGCTAGTAAGTGTTATGCATCTGAGGTCTGATTTGAGCTCAGGTCCTCCTGACTTCAGGGTCAATGCTCTATCCACTGCACCACCTAGCTGCCCCACTTTGTGTTCTCTTGAGGCCTGTTGCTGCTTTCTTAGGGTATTGAGTGTTGTGTTATTCCAGGACCTCAAGGATAGCTCAGCTTGGAGACTTTCAGGCTTTCAGTGCACCCAGAGCAGTTTGATCCTGGGTGAAGTCTGAGTACCACCCTCCTAGTCTGAGTTCTGTACGTTCCTGATGTGGGTTTGTACCTGAGCAATACAACTGTGGGCTTGACCTGGTCAGAGCTCCAGGAGACTGGCTGCCAGATGGAAGGCCTTGCTGGCTCTCCTTTGGTCTGGGCTTCCTGCCCTGGTTATTCTGCTGCTGGCTTCAGACCAAGCTGGGGGCTGGACCCGACACCCTGTTCTGCTCCCACAGTTGGAGTCACACAGCTGATGCTTTTGCACTTGCAGCATAGGGCCATTCGAGGTTCTTTGCCCTGGACTACCCTGCTGTTCTCCCCATCTGACACGTCTCCCACTATGTGCACGTCCCTCCTTCAGGCCGCTCTGCCTCTGAGCGGCAGAATGGCCACTTGGCACTTGGCCCTGCTTCTTGCACGAGATCAGGGCCCTCTGTGGGTCTGAGACCTCTTCTTGCCTTGTGCACAGCCATGGGAAGGCCCCTCTTCAGTGCCTGAACTGGAAGGCTCTGTATGACCACGCTGGGCTTGGACCCACAGTGTCCACTGACCTCTCTGTGCTAACCTGGGCAGGAAAATGTCTCACTGTGATTTTTTTCTTGAATTTTCCCAGCAGGACTCAGGCTGGTGCTTTTTCTAGCTTTTTGTGGAGGAGTTGTGGGGGAGCGCCGCACTGAATGTCTTCCTGTACTCCACCATCTGGGCTGGTCTCCCCGGCTCGTTGCTTCTGATGCTGGCGGACAGACCCTGCTAGGAAACTCCTCCCGTCCGCATCTCGCCCTGGCATCTCCCTGACCTTGAGACTTTGCCTCGAAGCACCTTCGTCCTGCTGAGTCATTTCTGCTTGTCCTCTTCCTCTCCTGCTCCCCCATCTCAGAGCCAAAGTCCCCTTCCTGCTCAGAAAAATAGGAGAGGCAGGCGGTTGGGGGAGCACTCCGTCTGAATTCTGTAGTTGGTCTCTAAGGAGTTCAGAATCTCTGCCCTGAGCTTCCTTATGATTTAGGGTTAGAAAATCCTTCTGATAATGCCTGTTTAACTCCCTGATGAGCACCTCGTGTCTCCAGTACCATTTTAGGAGACTCTGGCAACGCTCCCCAGGAGCTGTAGGGGTCTGAGAGCCTCTGGTTTATCCTCACCTCAGCTCCCATTTCCCATTCCTGCTTTTATTGTGCATTTGTGGTTGGCAGCACGCTTCCCAGGCTTCAAGCCCACCCGTACTCATCTACCATCCTGGCCATGTTCCTTTCTGTCCATGGCCCAGAACCTCCAGGTGTGGCCTGCCCAGAGCAGAGCGCGGCCAGTCTGTCCCCTCCCTTGTTCTAGACGTGGCACCGTTGCAGTCTGTGATCCAAAGGCTTCCTCCTTGAAGAGCCTGGGCGTGCCCATTCCTTTGGCTCATTGTCCCTATCTGAGGGAGGGGGGCCCTTCGGCAATCACTCACGTGGGTCAGTTTTCCAGGCTGGGTCAGGTTGTGTTGACTCCATCCCCATTACCACCTCTTTTTTTTTTTGCCTATCCTGTTTGGTCATCACCTGTCACTGAGGCCTTTGGGCACATCTGGTATCTCTCCGTTTGTGCTCCATCTCCCAAGCGGTTCTGGGGAAGCCGGGCTGGGCTGTGCAGACAGCCTCCAATGGCTGCTTCTGAAAGGTCTCCAAAGGGAGCGGGAAGCTTGGGGTTGTGAGCAGCTGTTCCCCTGAGCTAGGACTCCAAGGTGGGGCAGCCCTGCCCCCACCTCTGTGGTGCTGAAGGCACAGTAGCTGCGGGGTCCCACAGATGGCTCCTACCTCTCCCTCCACCCCCAGGCTCCTTGTTAAGCGGGGACTCGCCATCCTTTCCTTGTTACTGACTTCATCTCCTTGACCCCCTCCTTTGAGGTGAAGAAAGTTAGGCAGAAGTGATGTTGGTCCTGGGGAAGTTGTTCCCCTCTCTGAATACGGATCCTCGTGGTGCTTTCCCAGGTGCCGCTCTCTCTCCAATACTGTGTTGGATGCTACTTGAGGGCAGGGCCATGTCTGTACCTTTCTCTCCATCTCCCAGCGGCTCCTGGTATAGGGCCTGTGTGGCACTGACTGACGCTGCCAGAGGGGGAATTTCTGCTCAGCAAGGGCTTGGAAAGCTGCCAGTGCATACGGACTGGGAGACACCCCGCAGAAGTCATGGGGCGTGGCAAGAAAAGTGAGCCAGTCAGGGGTCCCAGAGAGCTAGCCAGCTGGGCCGAAGGGACCTGCCTGCCTGCCTGCGCTCCTTGGCTTCGGGGCCTCGCTTCTGGCTTCACCCCGTTGCTCTCCTCCCCTGCTGAGAAGCTGACTTCAGACAAGCAGAGTCAGCTCCTGTGAGCTTTGGTCAGGGCTGCCTGTATGCAGGGCCCTGGGCCAGGGCAGTGGAAGCAGAAGGAAGGGCTTGGGTTCAGATCCTGACTGCCTCTGTGACCTGGGGCGAGTCATGCAGCCGCCTTGGGCCTCCGTTTCCTCTTCTGCAATGAGGGTTTGGCCGGAGGTACCTCCAAGGTCCTTTCCAGCTCTAACTCTGTGATCCCATGAGCCCATGCCAGGAGGAAGTACTCGCTTCCTTGGTGTGTACCTTCAGAGGGATTGCTTTCTCTTGGGCATGCTCATGAATACACCCAGAGATGATGCCCAGAGCACCAGAGGGCATGTGCCCGTGCACCTTCAGAGGGATTGCTTTCTCTTGGGCATGCTCATGAATACACCCAGAGATGATGCCCAGAGCACCAGAGGGCATGTGCCCAGCGCACCAAGCAGGGCAGGCTGTGAGAGGGAGCTTTCAGGGCCCCAAGGGGAGCCTTTCTGGATGAGGGGCTGGGGGGATGGAAGGCACTCCAGGGAGACACCCCCCCCCCCACCATGCCGTGTAGCCTCTCTTTGACCACTTGCGCTGGTGTGTGAGTGAGCCTCTCCAGGTCTGTTTGTGGACAGCTCTGATTGTTAGAGAGCAGACAGGGACCAGATTAGAGAAAGTCTGGAGGCCGGTCCAGTCTGGCCTTTATCTGATTGGGCAGTAGGAGGCACTGAGCATTCATATAAAGACATGTTTTAGGAAGATGAATCTGTTGCCTGCGGATCCGTGTGACTCCTGGAAGTTCATTTAGTCTCTCTGGGCCTCAGTTTCCACATCTGTAAAAAGAAGGAGTTGGGTCAGATTCTTTTCAAGGTCCCTTCTAGCTCTAAAATTTTGTGATTCTGAATATCCATGGGTACTTCGTTCTGAATGTAATGCTGAGCACCAGAGCAGGCCCTGGCTTTTGGAGGGTTTGGACTTTCCAAGACAGACCCTAGCACTGTGCTGAGGGGCATTCCATCTTACCGGCACATCTCCCTCTCTTCCTCACCTCCTCCACACAAGAGAATGTAGAGGTGCCCACAGTCTGGGGACAAGGGAAGAAGGTGGCAGGGAAGGACTTAACTGGGACATGGGCCCTGGAGAGAAAAGGATCCCACCCGACCTTTGGAAAGGCGGATACAGCCCGGATTGAGGCCCTGAGCTTGGTGGCGACAGTAGGACTGGGCCCAGTGTCCTAAGGAGAGGAGGTGAAGCTCCTGGCCTAGCACCTGGCCGATGCTGAGCTCTCACCATGCTGCCCAGGTTGGTACAGGCAGCCCTGGGTCCATCCCACGGGGTAGAAATTGGCAGCGAGTACCATGGGGAGAGCTCTGGCACTGCTGCCTGTGTGATCTCAAAAGTCACCTGGCCTTTTTAGATCCCAGGTTCCTCATTTGGAAAACAGGGGGAATGGACTAGAGAATCCTTGGAGTCCCTCCCAGCTCCGAGCCTATGAGCCTAAACTTGCCTTGTGATACCTGAGAGCCAGGTGTTTCTTAGGGAGAGATGTGGCCTTTAGGGGAGAGGATTTCCTGTGTGAGGGTGTCCTGGAGTTGGCCGTGACCATAAAGGGACTGCCCTCTGCCCCACACCCTGCCTAGGGAAATGCAGGTTTGTGGGCACCCAGCGAAGGAGCCCCTTCCTACCCATGGCTCTGGCCAGGTCGTTCTGGGTGCATTTTACGTCTTCAAAGAGTCCCCTTTCACCAGTTTAATTGGTGTCCACCTAGACTCGCCCAGTGATCTTCTGAGAAAAGGAAGGGACCAAGGGACATTGTTGAAGGTGTCTTTCAGTGATCTTCTGGGAAAAGGAAGGGACCAAGGGACATTGTTGAAGGTGTCTTTCAGAAGCTAAGGGACTTGAAGTTCCCTTGTCACATGGACCGCAGAGAGAGGTCTCAGGGTAGGCCCAGGAAGGAATCCCAGCAAGCCTGGCATGCGTCACCTCTGAGCAACCTGGCCGGCCCAGACTGGCTTGAAGTGGACCTGCGACTCTGGCTTTCTTCCAGGGTGAGGTCAGCCGGGCCCCCAGGCCCCTCCCCAGGGGGAGCTGCCACCTTGTGGGTTGTGTCTCTGTTAGGGCGACAGTGTCCCAGCATCCTCTGCTTGTGTTGGAGTAACCAGGGCCCTGAAAGGGAGAGGGGCCTTGGCTCACCTCGGTTTCTCCTGGGGACTAGAAGCTCTTATTTCACATGCTCGCTGGATGAAGGATAAAAGAAACAGTGTCTTCAGCCTGCCTCGTTGCGGGGAGGGTAATCATTAGAGGAGGGTGCCTGCTGGTGAAGGGATGCTGGATGTTGGAAAGGTTTCTCTGGTAATCATCTCCCAGGGTTGTGTGGCTCAGGCTACCCAGCTTTCTGCATGGACTGACTGGTAGTTTAGAGATGTTGGAGTGGATCTCAGAGTAGCCCAATCAGAAGAGACCTCAGGGGTCATCTGGTCCAATCTGGTCTGAGCAGAATCTTCTCAACAACATTCCTGACAAATGGTCATCCCTCTTTACTTAAATGCCTCTAATGCAGCCCATCTGGCTTTTGGATTGCCTCAGGTACATACCAAGGAATTCTGTGGGGGAGATAAAAGCGTTGAGAGAATGTTTGACAAGCTATTTCAGGGAGACAGGGGACAAAAACCCATGGACACCATTGTTGCTCAGTCACATCCAACTCTTCGTGACCTCATTTGGGGTTTTCTTGGCAGAGGTACTGGAGGGGTTTGCCATTTCTTCTCCAGCTCATTTTTATAGACAAAGAACTGAGGCAAGCAGAGTTAAATGACTTGCCCAGAGTCACACAGCTAGTAAGTGTCTGGGGCTGGTTTTGAACTCAGGCCTTCCTGTCTCCTGGCCCCTGCTGTATCCACTGTGCCATCTAGCTGCCCAAGGACACTATTAATACTTCTCAAAATGCAATTTTGAGGACATCAGTAATTACCCTGCCACCCGCCTACTTTCTTGTTTTTATAAAATTTTTACAAAGACATTCTCTGTGCAAATCAGGGATGGCCTAGGTGAAAATATAAAGGTGACAGACAGGCTTTTCAGCAGCAAATGCCAGAAAGGTGTCAGAATACAAGGCCCCACTGTGTTCGTTGCTTATTGATTACAAAAAAGCAATCGATTCAGGAGACCTAGTGAGGACTGCCTTCCAATAAGGAACCGCTCGTGTGGTGTTAAAATAATACAAGATTCCTTGGAAAATGCCAGTCACTGGGATCAGTCAATCCACACACAATTACTGAGTGGCTGCTTACCTCCCAGGCACTGTGCTAGGCTTAGAGAGACAAAAGAGAAAACAGCCCAGCCTTCAGTGAACTTAAGATTCTGAGATAACTGTCTTCAGTGACCTTCTGATTAGTCATACTAAGTGAGGCCTAGACAGGAAACCCTATATATGCTCATTGAAGGCATTTAACACTGTTGAGGAGGTCTTATCCAGATAGAAGAGGGATTCTGTGTGGTGGGCAAACCACCCCAGTCTCTTTGCCAAGAAAACCCCAAATGGGGCCACTGAGAGTCGGACACAACTAAACAAATCTGTAGAGTTGGGAGGTCCCCCAGATGTCTCTGTCTCCAGATGGTTTCGTGCTGATTGTATTAAGCCCCAGAGCATGACGGGGCTTTCTCAAAGATATCTGGACTCTCGCCAGGAGACCTAAGGGGGGGGTTCGGCCTGCCCAGCACATACCAATATGTTGCAGCTTTGGTGAGGTTAGTTTGCCTGCCCATTAGTGGCAGTGTGGGTGGACTGTGGTCTGCTCTGTTTGAAGGAGTGCCCCCACTGATGAGATCGTGGGTCCATGGGAGTATTGCGGTAGAAGGAAAGGCTCCCCAGTAATCAGAGCTGACTGAGAGTAGACTGGGCCAGCTCGGGAGGTGGTGAGCTTCTCTGAGGTGGATGGGTCAGGGGTGTTGTAGAGGGCATTCTACCCAGGATGAGTTGGACTAGAAGTCCCATAAGTCCCTTCGAGTTCTTAGAGTCTAGGAAGGGCCATTGGAGGTTTGGAAGAGAAAACCAAGGTCCCTGTCCAGTGGACCCAGAATTATTTAGGCCCAAAATAGGACTGGAACCAAGGCATGCTGGGTATACCGACTCCCAGGCTGGCGCTTTTATCCTTACTACATACCTCTCTAGTTCCTTGGGATAGCCAAGAGAGCTTGATGGGAGGGTGTGTGGCTCAGGAAATCCCTCAGCATCAGAGAAACTCTTAAGTTCAAAGGCCCCAGAAGAGAAATTCCAGGGAAAAACAGAGCAAGGTTCTGTCAAGACAAAACCAACAGCATTTATCTAGGGCCTTCAGGGCCCTAACTCCTGGTTTACACCCCTATGAGCCATCCCTTCTCTAGCAAATATTTTTTAAAATTTGTTATTAATTTGTTTTGATTTATCAACAATCACTTCCATAAGCTTTTGAGTTTAAAATTTTTCTCCCCCTCTTCCCCCTCTCCCTCCCCAAGACAGCTCACGATTTGATATAGGCTCTACATATACATTCCTATTAAACATTTTCACATTAGTGATGTCGTAAGGAAGAATTAGAACCAATAGAAGGAACCACAAGGAACAGGAAGCAAAACACAACAGAAGAAAATGAAATAGCAAATAGTCTGCTTTGATCTGCATTCAGACTCCATGGTTCTTTCTCTGGATGTGGATGGCATTTTCCATCATGGGACCTTTGGAGATGTCTTAGATCCTTGCATTGCTAAGAAGGGCTAAGTCTATCAGCATTAGTCATTGCACAATGTGACTGTTACTATGTACAGCATTTTCCTGGTTCTGCTCATTTCACTCAGTATCAGAACATCCACATCTTTCCAGGTTTTTCTGAAGTCAGCCTGTTCATCATTTCTTATAGCACAATAGTATTCCATTACATTCATAGACCGCAACTTGCTCAGCCATTCTCCAACTGATGGGCATCCCCTTAACTTCCAATTCTTTGCCACCACAAAAAGAGCTGCTATAAATATTTTTGTACATGCGGTTCCTTTTCCCATTTGTATGATCTCTTTGGAATATAGCCCTGGAATGCTGAGTCAAAGAATATGCACATTTTTATAGCCCTTTGGGCATAGTTTCAAATTGCTCTCCAAAATGGTTGGATCATTTCACAACTCCACCAACAATGTATTCGTGTTCCAATTTTTCCACATCTTCTCCAACATTTATCATTTACTTGTCTTGTCATGTTGGCCAATCTGATAGGTATGATGTGGTACCTCAGAGTTGTTTTGATTTCTAGCAAATATTTTTAACCCAGGCTTCTGAGAGAGTCTCCTTTCTTCTTTGAGGGAACGTAACTCTGATTTTAAAATGGAATGGAAAAGTCATATTCACTTTGTCCCCAAATAGCTTTGTAAGTTGTTTTGTTAAGTAAAACAGAAGATACTTCAGGAAGCAGGTGACCAGATGAAAGGGAGGGACAAGTTTCAGAATCAGAGTAATGGGAATCTTCCTTTCTATGCGGAGTCTGGAGTACTGCGAACTAGGAGCAGCTCTGGGCTCTGCCACTGAGAGATGAAGGCTTCCGGGTTTATATCCACTTCAGGAAGTGGCTCATTGAGCAAATATCCCCAGTTCCCTTTCAGAGTAGCTCTGAGCCTCTTGCCATTTGGAAAAAGGGATAGATGAGTCAAAATGGAGCAAGCCAGTCTGTCCATTTAGCCATTAACCACCACCAGACTATTTGTGCCTCTGTCTTCCCACTCTCAGAGAGCTATATAAATCAGATGGTGTGTCCTCACAAGCCAGTCTGTCCATTTAGCCATTAACCACCACCAGACTGTTTGTGCCTCTGTCTTCCTACTCTCAGAGCTACATAAATCAAATGGTGTATCCTCACCTTTTATTAATTTTTCTGTGAGTCAAGGTGTGAGCTCCAGGGGCCTGGACTAATTCTAATTGGAATAACTTCATCTTGTGATGACTGCTGAAGATATACTTACTGGTGATTTTTAGGACACTGTGTTCCTGACTTTAGAGATTTCTGCTCAACTCAACGAACATTTTGTTAAATGCTTACTCTCTTTGAAGTCCTACCATGATCTAGGTGCTAGGGATATTCCACTGCAATAATGGATCCATGATATCATTGATGTAGGCTTGCCCATCGCCTGTGGGTCTTGTTCAGGTCCTCCCATGAACCCAACCTGGGATCCCCTGAGGTGCTGTGGGGCCCAGTGGGCACTCATCTCTCATTCTAACTCTGTAAACAGCCTGCCTTTTTTTTTTTTTCTAGTCACACATTTTTGTATCTCCACCTTATGGTGTGGAAGATAAAGAGACAAAACCAAAATGGCCCCTGCCCTCCAGGAGCTTATGAACAGGGAAGGTCTTTGGGCTGGAGCTCCTGGCAAACTCCTTAGCCTGTCATTTAAGAGGCTCCACCTCATAGCTTACCACTCCTGTTTTACTTAATGTTGTCTCACTGTTGTAGAGATTAAGCTCCTTGAGGGCAAAAGCTGATCTTTTTTTGTGTTTGTATCCCCGGTGCCTAGTACGGTGTACTATAGGAGACCTGATTTACAGTAGGGCCTGTTGACTGGTTATCTCACAGTTAGCGAAACATAATGGGGTTTAATTGGTAAAATGCTGAACTTGGTATCAGGAGACCTGTCTCATTTATAAGACCATGGGCAAGTCACATCTTCTGTAAAATGAAGATAATACTTCTTACACTCACTTCATAGGGTTGTTGAAAAGAAAACATTTTGTGAACCTCAAAGTTCTATGTAAATGCTTATTATTAGAATACCTTCCCTTGGGATTCACTTTCCTAGCTCACACGGCCACTGGGAGGGGTGGCTGTTACTAGGGGTAACCTTTCAGAGCTCTCCTCTAAAACACTAGCCCATGAACCTCCACCAGTGGGCTTCCTCTTAAACAGCCAGTGGGCCCAGTTCTTTGCAAAGACAGATACTCAAATGACATGGCAGGGACAGTAGTGACAAAGAATCTCTGCCCAACATGGGGGATATACTCTCTTACAAACACTCAGAGTCCTGGATGGGGGAGGAATGGGCCTTGAGAGCCTGGTCATTGGATTCACTGTTCAACTAGAATCTCCAGCTACCTTTCAGACATCTTGAATTGGAGCTTAAGTTCAATATGTCCACAACAGAACTCATTACCTTTCCCTCTAAACCTTCCCCATTCCTACCTTTCCTATTTCCTAAGAGAACAACACCATCCATCCTCCTATCCCTCAGGCTCCCACCCTTGGAGTCATCCTGGGTTCCTCATGCTCTCTCACCCCCCATGTCCAACCTGTTGCCAAGGCCTGTTGATTTCACCTCTTCAGCATCTTTCAAGTATACCCCCTTCTTTCCTCTGACACTGACTTCACCCTATTGCAGGCCTCATTGCCTCATGCTTGGATTATTGCAGTAGCTTGCTGGGGAGAGGTGACCCTGTCTGTCTGCCTCAAGGCTCTCCTCACTCCAATCCATCCTTCCTTCAGTCACCAAAGTGATTTTCCTAAAATGCAGGTCTGATCAGGTCACACATACCCCTCCCCAACTCAATAAACACTGGTGGCTCCCTAGCACCTCCAGGAGCAAATACAAAATGCTCTGTTTGGCATTCAAAGCCTAGTCCCCTTCTACCTTTCCAGTCTTCTCACACCTTACTCCCTTACATATACTCTTTGATCCAGTGACATTGGCCTCCTGGCTATTCCACGATCAAGACACTCCTTCTCTTGGCTCTTGGTATTTTCTCTGGCTGTCCTCCATGCCTGAAACACCCTCCCTCCTCCCATTAGTTTTCCTTTAAGTCCCAACTAAAATCCCACCTTGTACAGGAAGCCTTCCCCAACCCTTCTTAATTCTATTGTCTTTCCTCTGTTAATTATTTCCTATTTATCCTGTCTATAGCTTGCTTTGTATGTATTTGTTTATATGTTGTCTCTCCAATTTGAATGTGAACTCCTTGAAAGCAGGGCCTCTCTTTTGCCTTTTTTTGTATCCCCAGTGCTTAGCATAGTGCCTGGCACATAGTAGGTGTTTAATAAATGTTGATTGATTGATTCAGCTAGGCTGCCTCTTTGCAGAGTTAGCTCTTTTCAGGATAGTGTCTCTGCTAAACTGGCATCTCTTCTTTCTAATCTGTAAGGACCATTCTGCTACTAGGCTAGATCAAGCAGGTACTGAGTGGCTGCCCTGCTGCAATGACCTGGACCAGACAGGTTGTTCAGCCCCTGGGACCAGCATCTCTGCTGGCCAGGTAGATCCAGTGATTGCTCTTCAGGGGGCAGTAACAGTCTTTTCTTTTTCTTCTCTAGCTTCTGTTACTGGCAGGGCTGGAAGCTATTGAGCTTTCTTCAGCTGGAGTGTTAGCTCACCAAATACAAAAGCTTCTTTCCTTTGATGCCATTAAATCCTTAGCTTTGAAGTCATTTGTCACCTGGAGGCTGGAGGTAGAGGAAGACTTGCCTCTCCAAAGTCCCTCCTTAAGGCTCTGGATATTGGGTTAGCTTGATTCATTTTCACTTCCTGTATTCCAGTGGGAATGTTACCTAGATAAGTGGCTAGGGATAAAGGTGTGCCTGGAGTCTGTGCCCCAGAAATGTGTTTATTGTCTTCTGCTCATAACCCTTCCCAGGGTGAAGAATGTTTATTGTATTTGCATCAGAATTTGGGCTAAGAAAGCTTTTGCCTTTACCTTAGTCTTATCTTTTTTGTTGAAGTCTTGCTGGGGCATGGATCACACCTTGGGTTTTGGAAGCCACCCTTCCACATGGGTTGCAGTGGCCAGACACAATGGAGAAGATCCATTGAGCATAGAGGCCAGGTTGAGAGAATGTTTTCTATGAATGGAGAAGTCCTTTAGATACTGCCGTTTGTGGGTGACATTATGTTGATCACAGCAAACCCTAAGACACAAAGTTCCACCATAGAATTGTTTAACAGGATGAGAAGATGAACTGGTCACACGCAGAAGACAGCTAGAGAGCTCCAGCATTCGTGATGTTAGGAGAAATTGAGGAGTGCCTCCAACATGATGAGCAAACCCTGAGGGTGGTGGGGAATCATGGACGAGAGTAGAACCAGATGGGCAGGCATGGACAGGGTGTGACCTTCACTGGAAGGATCTCCTGATTTGGCAAGATCAGGGATCTGGGATTGGATTCTGAGCATCGCCTTCTCTTCCATTATATTTCAGTCAGACTGAACTCTTAGCTTGTCCCTGGCCTTTCTGACCATCTCTCACATGTGGAACACAACAGCCCCATTATTATATGTCTACTGGTCACAATAATAACTCACGTTTACCCTGTGTTTAAAGATTTACAGGCACTTTCTTCTGATAACAGGCTTGTGAGGCAGTTAATGCCACATCATTACTTTCATTTCAAAGACGATGAAATAGGCCCAGAGAAGGGCAGTGATTGGATAAAGATCACACAGCTAGTGAGTAGCAGAACTGGGATTTATTTAAATCCGCATCTTCTGATTTTCAGTTTTCTGGATTTTCAAAAGGGGAAGAGAGTAGATTCTGTACACCACCGGCCAAGTAGGTTAACTTGAATTCCTAATGAAATTCTAGAATGTATCATTCAAGAGATGGTTGGTGACCATTTGGAAAAGGCAGCAAAAATCCTAAAATGCAGAATGGCTCCATTGAAAATAGGTCAGATAGACTTGTCTCATGTCTTTTTAGACAAGCTTACTAGACTGAGATTAGGGGAGTGCTGTACACAGAGTTTACCTGGATTTTTGAGAAGCCTTTGGCCAAATCTCTCATGTTCTTTTTGTGGATGAGATGTCAGTATGTGGACTAGATGACCATTTGGTGAGGTGGACTCAGGACTGGTTGGATGGTCCATTGGAATCAAGTATTGACTTGGAAGGAGGGCTCTGGTAGAGTGGTCCAGGATACTACACTTGGCCTGTGCTGGTTCCCATTTCTAATGGTAACTTGGGTAAAGTCTTAGATGGTGTGCTTGGCAAACTTGCACATCACATAGAGCTTGGAGGGATAGTTAGTACTTTGGATAATAGAGTCAGGATCCTAGCAGGTATCAACAGGCTGAAACACTGGGCTGAATCTAAGAAGATGAAATTTCATTGGACTAAATGTAAAATCTTACACCTAGGTTCAAAAATTCAACTTCAGAAATACAATCTGGTGAGCAGGTGGACTTCAGAAAAACCTGGAAACAGTTATATGAACTGATAGTGAGTGAAGTGAGCAGAACCAGGAGAACATTGTACACAGTAATGGCCACATTATTCGATGACTAACTTTGATAGACTTAACTCTTCTTAGCAATGCAAGGATCTAAGAACTCCAAGAAACTCAAGATGGAAAGTGCTATCCACATCCAGAGAAAGAACTATGGAGTCTGAATGCAGATCAAAATGTATTATTTGCTGTCTCTCTCTTTTCTTCTTCTTTCTCATGGTTTCTCCTGTTGGTTCTAATTCTTCTTTAAAACATGACTAATATGAAAATATGTTTAATAAGAATGTATATGTAGAGCCTATATCAATTAACACTCCATCTTGGGGTGTGGGGAGAGGAGAGATGGGGAGAAAATTTGGAACTCAAAATCTTATGGAAATGAATTTTGAAAACTAAAAATAAATAAATAAAAATAAATTAAAAAAGAAAAAAAAGAAAAAGAAAAGAAATACAATCTGGGAGAGGCATAGCTAAACAGTGGTCCCAACTACTGGATAAAGTTCTGGGGGTTTCAGCGGAGGCAAGTTAAGTGTAAGTCTGGAGTGTGATAGAGCTGCCCAAAGAACATTTCGAGAGGTTGAGTGTCTGACATGAGGGATGTATAGAGAGGGTTTTAAAAATGATTATTTATTTACCTTTAATATTCATTTTTCTAAATTTGGAGTTCCAAATTCTCTCCCTCTCTCTCGTCCCTCCCCCACTCATTGAGAAGACAAGCCACGTGCTCTGTGGAGAGAGGGATGGGGCCGGCGGGATGGTTTCTGAGGTCTCGTGCAACCCTGAGATTCGATGGCCTAGTGTAATTCTCTCCTGGCTTAAAAAGCTTGTTGGGGCCCTTTTCTTGACACATTAATCATTTCAGGAAGAAAATCCCCTGCCCCCTCCAGACTGAAAGCTGCCTAATGTCGATAAAAACAATGAAGTGGAAGCATCTGATTGGGTGTCTGTGTCTGACGATGCGGGTGGCTTCCTGCCCTGTGAGGAAGGAGGCGGGTTGCACGATCTTAGCTTCCTCTCCGTGATCCCTTCATTTATGTCTGGGTGGTTGGCATGTATGTTGCCCTCTTGTTTTTGCTTATTTCACTCTGGGTCTGTTCACACAAGTCTTCTCAAATTTCTCCCAATTCCCCCCATTTGTTATTTCTTACTGCACAGTCATGTTCTGTTGCTTTCATGTATCTTAATTTTTTGAGCCGTTCCCGTCCTGATGGGCACCTACTTTGTTTCCAGCTCTTTGCCATCACAAAGGGGCAGCTAGGAATGTTTTGGTCTATGTTGGATTCTAAAGCTAGAGATTTGTTAGTCGCTTTGCTCGCACAATTCCAAATTGAAATTAAGGACAGGAGCAGCTCACAGCTCCAACGGCCGACTCCTGAGCCTTGCCCCCCACAGCCCCTCCAATGTGAACTTTTCTATTTTTGTAACTTGAATCCTTCCAGTCTGGTTTTACATTTTGTGTCCTAGTATGGAACCTCTTTTCAAATGGTCATTTATTGTTTGTAATTCTTTTAAAATCACAGTCTCCTTCAACCACTTAATTAATTAATGGGACAGGAATGGTTCGCTTTCTGTTGCAACAGTTCCATTCACCAATAAGCATTTATTAAGCCCCAGCATGCCAGGGACTGTGCTTGGCCCTGGGGATACAAAAAGGCAAAAGACAATGGAGCCCTGTCTTCAAGGAGCTCACAATCTAATGGGAGAGACCACAAGCAAACAAGTACATACAAAGCTCACTATAGGTAGGAAAAGCAGGAAATAATGAACTGGGAAGGCTTTGCCTCTCGTCACAATCCTCTTCCTTCAAATCCTCCCTGAGGTGCCGAGAGTCTCTGAAACCTTTCTGGATCCTCCCAGATAGAAGTGGTCTTGCCCACTTCCTTCAACTGCTACTTCTGTGACATGGTCTCCAGGCCCTTGACCCTCCTGGTAGCCCTCCTCTGGACACTCTCCACCTTCTCTGCAGTGCCCAGAACCGGGGGCCCAGTCCTCCAGATGAGGGCTGACAGAGGCGGAGGGCCAAGGGACCCCTATGTCCCCCTTCTCAGAAGCTCTGTCACCCAAGATTGCTTGTAAACTTGGCCAAGGCCATAGTGGTAGACCCTGGTCTCCAGGCCCAGAGGCGAGCATCTGCAGTACTTCCCTGGAGGTCCAACCTTCTGCCGTCCATCTCCACCCCTCCCCACCCCCGTACCGTGTGCTGCCTGTTCTGTGTGCTGGCGGCTGCTTTAGATGCCTGGAAGCCTTGGGATGTCCAAAGTGCCCTCCGCCTGTCCTGGAGGTCTCTGACCAGGGCCCACAGACCACTCTGTCTCTATTCCAGAAGGACCTGCTGCTGTCACAGGCTGTGGTTGGCTGCCTGGAGGCCCTGGTGAACTTCCTGCAAGCCAGGAGCCCCGATGTAGGTAAAGCCCCTTTGCCCTCTGCCTGTCCCCTAGGCCTCCGGGATCAGAAGGACGCAGTGAAGGTGCCCCAGACTCGTGCTGGGCAGTGATTTCAGCTAGACTGGACTGGCCCCATTGTCCCTGAAGATGGCTGGCTTCCCTTTATTTTGGTCTCTTTCTCACTTTCGTTGTGTTTTTTCTCTTCTTCCCTGTCACACTTTTGTACTCGCCGTTGCCCCTTCCTTCTGTCCCCCATTTCTCCCATTGCTGGGAGTGGCTCTGATGGGGGAGCAGTCTTTCCCCGGGCTGTGTGTAGCCCTTTGGCCTAAAGGGCAGGAGGAGCTTCCTGTCTACCTCGGAGGTGAAACTAATCACCTGCAGTCAAGGGGGTGCTGGAAAGAAGTAGAAGGCAGGACCAGAGGACCTTAAGGGTCTTCTAACGGGGGGGGGGTATCTGCACCTGCGGTTTCATCACTGTGTGCAACCTCCAGTGTGGAAACCCTCCAGTGCCCCAGCTTCTTAGAACGTCATCAGGGACACTGAGAGGGGCGCTTTTCTGGATCATGGATCACAGACCTAGAGTAAGCCCCCAAACGGGAAGGGGCTGCTCTGGGCCCCCGGGGTGGCAGGCTTGCAATGTTGCTTCCTACAGCCCGGCATGTGGCCGCCCAGCCCTGGAATCGGTTCTTGCTGTTTACCCTCTTGGATGCTGGAGACAATTCCTTCCTCAGCCCGGAGATCCTGAGGCTCATGACCCTGGTGAGTGCAGAAAGGACCGGCCCAAGGGCCCCAGGGCACTGGGGCAGGGCATCCTGGGCACCCGGGGGAAATGGCCCTGTTTGCCAGGAGTAGGAGGTGGGTTATGGTCCCGGGGATCTCTGAGCAGACTGCCCTCGCTTCGTTTTTGTGGGTGACACCCCTCAGTACTGAAGACCATGGCCCCCCAGTGCCTTGGGATACCATTTTGGGGGTGACCACAGCCAGAAATATTCAGCACCTGCCCATGGTCTCTGCTCTCAGTGGCTCCAACAGCAGACCCAGGGCCCTGGGCTCCAACCCCGCTCCCCAGCTGGCCTTCCATTGGCAGAACCTTCATTTGCTGCAGGACCAGAAGAACTTAGAATTGGCTAATAAATGCTAAGGCGAGATTCAAACTCAAGGCCTTCCCGACTCCAAGTTCAATCCTCCATCCAGCCTTGTTTAATATCTAAATTCAAATAAACCTTTGGGGGAAACTTATAAAGTGACCTCCTGCCATACTCATTCTCAAGCCCTTTGAGGTTTGGAGATACAGACAAATGGCCCGGCCTCTGTCGTGGCTGGTTGCCGTTTTGTATGTTAGCCAAACCAGGCACTCAGTGGCTGGCTCACTCTCCCTCCCGAGCTCAGGTTCTCAACCTTTTTGTGCCACAGACCCCCTGGGCAGTCTGATGAGACCTACGAATAATTTTTTAAAAATTCATAATCAAAGGAACTTCTAAATTTCAGTTAGAAGTTAGTGAAAATAAAAGTGTTTTTTTTTTTCTGTCCAAGTTCATGGACCCTTTAACTGAGAGGACCCCAGTTAAAAACCGCTGCTGTAGAGTCTGGGGGTGGGGTGAGCCCAGCCAGCCAAGAGAAGGGGAAGAAAGGACTTGGGGTGGACCATGGAGGGCTGGGGCGATGACTCCATTCCTGGGCCACCTGAGAGCTTTGCTGCAAAACCATTCAGATATTTGGTTATAAAAGGGGGCCTGGTCTGTGGGCCCTGCATTCTGGGGCAGAGAGGGTGAGGGACACCAGGCTGAGAACACAATCATGGATGTCCACCTCCTCAGCACTACTGGGATGACTGGGGGTCCTGGCTGCCTTTATTGTCCTGGGAGCCGGGAAAGGTATCAAACCAGATATATGATCTCTGCCTTCTCTGGGAGAATCAGGCACCACACACGTTACTATAACACACAAACATACAGGATGGGTAGGTTAGCGAGGTGTAAACAGGGTCCTGTTGGAGGGAGGGGAAAGGTCAGTGCCAGTGGGGCTGAAGGGGATCATGGAGCTGCCTTCCCCGTCTGCCTCCAGGGTTGGTTGGGAGTGAGTAAGGCCTTCCTGCTGTATCAGCTTTTATTATGTGTGGCCTCTGGCCCCCAGCCCGGCCAGAGAGCCCCCACTTACTGGAAGGTGTTTGGGGCTTTCTTTCTGGCACAGTTTGTGAGGTTCCGGAGTAGCAGCATCCTCTCCCAGGACGACATTGGGTATGTTCTGCAAGAGACAGCCAAGGTCACCTTCTCTGAGCTCCCGACGGCCACCCTGCAGGCTCTGTCCTGCTTCCTCCTGCAGGTGTGATGGGGTGGAAGTTCTAGAGAGGAAAGGGTCAGCCGAGAGTGGGGGGTAGGGTGGGAAGGCTCTGAGAGCTGACAGGACACGGTAGCTGCATCCTGTGACTCCGCTGCCTAAAGCCAATGGGGTAGGGACGGAGGGGCAGGTGTGCTGGGAGGAGGGGGCGGTCTCTGCAGAAACGGGGGAAGCAGATGATGGCTGCTGTGCAGTGGATGAGACCTGTCCGAGGTAGTGCCTGTGTGTGTGTGTGTGAGGTGTGTGTGTGAGTGAGTGTGTGTGACTATGTATGTCTGTGACTTAGTGTGTATCTGTGACTGTGGACTGTGTGTGTGTCCGTGACTGTGAGTGTGTGACTGTGTGTGTGTGTTTGTCTATGACTGTGTATGTATGTCTGTGACTTGGTGTGTGTCTGTGACTGTGGACTGTGTGTGTGTCTGTGACTGAGTGTGTGACTGTGTGTGTGACTATGTGTATGTGTGTTTGTCTATGACTGTGTATGTATGTCTGTGACTTGGTGTGTATCTGTGACTGTGGACTGTGTGTCTGTGACTGTGAGTGTGTGTTTGTCTATGACTGTGTATGTATGTCTGTGACTTGGTGTGT
>NW_020943070.1:284288-284841 GCF_900497805.2 Vombatus ursinus | reverse complement strand
GTATGTCTGTGACTTGGTGTGTGTCTGTGACTGTGGACTGTGTGTGTGACTGTGAGTGTGTCCGTGACTGTGAGTGTGTGACTGTGTGTGTGTGTTTGTCTATGACTGTGTATGTATGTCTGTGACTTGGTGTATGTCTGTGACTGTGGACTGTGTGTGTGTCTGTGACTGTGTGTGTGACTGTGTGTGTGTGTGTTTGTCTATGACTGTGTATGTATGTGACTTGCTGTGTGTGACTGTGGACTGTGTGTGTGTGACTGAGTGTGTCTGTGACTGTGTGTAACTGTGGACTGTGTGTGTTTCTGTGACTGTGAGTGTGTGACTGTGTGTGACTGTGTGTGTGAGAGACTTTGTGTGTGTGTTTATGACTGGGTATGTATGTCTGTGATTTGGTGTGTGTCTGTGACTGTGGACTGTGTGTGTGTCTGTGACTGTCAGTGTGTGACTGTGTGACTGTGTGTGTGTGTAACTGTGGACTGTGTGTGTGTCTGTGACTGTCAGTGTGTGACTGTGTGTCTGTGACTGTGAGTGTGTGACTGTGTGTGTGACTCTG
>NW_020943070.1:271877-284278 GCF_900497805.2 Vombatus ursinus | reverse complement strand
GACTGTGAGTGTGTGACTGTGTGTGTGACTCTGTGTGTGTGTGTGTGTGTCTGTGACTCTGTGGTTGTGTGACTGTGTGTTTGTGTGTAGCTGCCATTTGCCAACCTGTGACAGGAATGACAGATCCTGCAGAATCAGAGGCAGGCAGAGGAGCCCCCTCCCCACCTGCTGTGAGCCGTGCTCCCTGGGCAGCCTCCCCTGCACTGCTCTGTCCTGCAGAGCCAGCCCCCTGCGCAGTGAGCTGCCGGGGTCTTCAGGCCCACTCACAAGGCAGGTGTCGGCCTCCCGGGACAGTGCCAGCTCCATCCTCCATAAGGCTTTCTGCGTTCTCCCTCATTGGTGTCCCGGCGTCTTAGCATCCTTCCCTCGCTGCACGGAGGGAGCAGGCCCATCAGATGTGGGTCTCCCTCGGGGAGCCTCCTGACGGTCTGCCCAGAGAGCGGTGCAGGAGGCTTCAGGGCTGGGATGAGGGCGGGCCGCTCTGTAGGATACCCAGTTCTCGCTTGTCGTCCCCCTCAGGTCCAGAGTACAGGCTCTCTGTCCAATCCAGCCCTGTCTACAACAATTCAGACCTTAGGAGAGACTCTCTCAGAAAGAAGTTCTGCCCCGCCACACCATCAGGATTTGGTGTATCCTTTTCTGCGGTACAAGGGGGCTAGGCCTGGGCTCCTTTTCCCAGAGGGCCCTGGATTTACAGGGAGCCCCTGATTTGAGGCTGGCAAATCCACGGCAAACCGGAGGATCCTGAGTTCTAGGCCCAATATGGGTGGATGAGGTCTGTGGTGCCAAGCGGTGGGGCAAGAACTAGGGTTCATGAGATTTCTATGGGCAGAGGGCAGAGTAGCATCCGTGTCTCCCCACGCATTACTGAGGTATCAGTGAGGATGGAGCCCATGGCTTCTCTGACAGAGGAGAGGCAGGAGTTGGTTGAGACCGTCCAATCAGGTGCCCTCCCCAGGACACTGGGCTCTGGAGAGCGTCCCACAAGAACATTTGGTCCAGAATGCCGCCTTTAGCCTCCTTTAGTTAAGTCTCGCTTGCTGTGAAGTAGGAACCAGGCTTTTTGCTTAGCCCCGAAGGACAAAACCAGGAACGGGTGGGGGGATGCAGGTTTCAGTCCAACAGAAGGAAGAACACTCCTGAGGGTCAGAGCTATTGCGAGGTTTGGAGGCAGCCCTCCCCCGCATCCCCAGGTCTCCAGGCAGAGGCCGGTGTCTCCCTCTCGGGAACGTTGCCGAGAGGACCCTTGCACTAGATGCTCTGGGGTCCCTTCTGATTCTGCCCAGCTGGGAAGGTGCCAGGGGAGCTCCTCCAGGCTCCCACCCCCACCAGGCACCTTTGGCAGAGAGGAGAGCTCTCATGGGTTTGTCCTTGGAATCCCCTCGCTCCCTCTCAGCCCCCCCCCCCCCCCCCAGGACTGCTCTTCTCGTGGTTATTCTCTCATGCCCCTGCTGTCAGATGCCTGGGAGGGGTGGCAGTGTCCTTCTCCCACATCCGAGACTGAGCCACAGATGAGGAAAGGAGATGAGGCCCAGCGCCAGGTTCTGGGAGCAAAGGGAAGCCTTCGCAGCTTGGGCTATTGTGTATTCTGTTATTTGATGGCAACCAGGAAATAAAAAGGAGACATTCTTTTCTCTTCCTACAACGTCTCTGGTTCTTTGAAATCGCTCTCTGGGGTTAAGGGAAAGCCGCAGGTGTCTCTGAGAGCAAGTTTCGCCTCAGTTCCCTACTTGGCCAGGTTCTGAGCCTGTGAGGTTAGGGATAGCCCTAGATATCATGCATCTGGATTCCATCAAGGCACAGCACACAGCATCCCCCAGTATCCTCCCAGACATGACAGGAAGGTGTAGATTCACCGCTCCTAGATCTCTGAAGGGCCCTTGGAGTTTATAGGATTATAGATTTAGACCTGGAAGAGATCCAGCCCCCTCATTTTACAGATGAGGAAACTGAAGCTTGTATAGAGCTGAGGTGACCTACCTCGCTTGTCCTCAGTCCTCTGATTGGACGCCCCAATGGAGGTGTTGAGTAATGGACCCATAGCAGCTTCTGTGATATGTCCTCAAGCGGTGTGCTTGGACCTGTCTGCGGCAGGATGAAGATGCAGCTGACTCGCCTATCCAGCTGTGGCTGACCCAAAGCTGGGAGCTGGAGCTAATATTGAGAATGACAGAGACAGGATTTAAAACCGTCCTGACCTGTGCTTTCTCGAGTCTCTGTAGGAGCTGTGATTTCCGGGGGTTCTTGGCCCTGGACCTTCAGATTGCAGACTAGGAAGATGAGGAGGGGGCCAGAGTAGGAAGGGGCCTCAGAAGCCGCTCCTCTGACCCCCTCATTTCACAGACCGGGAAACTGAGGCCCAGACTGGGTAAGGCCCAATTCTGCAAGGCCAGCACTGTTTTGATTCCTCCGTGCTGCCTGGCAAGCCTTGCCTCAACTCCAGAGACTGTAGCTGGGGCAGATGGAGAGCTCCCAACATCTGTGAAGACCATTTTCTCCTCACCTGGGGGCTTCCGTCATAGCAGCTAACGGTGTGCCGAGAAGCCGAATGCAGTTCCTAAGTGAAGTCCATTGTCCCGCCATATTGGGGGATTCTAGCCAGATTCTCCCTGAAATGTTGCTGCTGATTCTGTGCCCCATTTTAGGAGGGTCTGATTGAGTAACTATCAGTTGTCCAAGGAGGGGGACCGTAACGATGAGGGATCTGCAAGCGCTGTGATGTAGGGACACAGTAGGGATGATGGAAGCAGCCTAGAGTGCTCCCGAGCTCTGCGACTCTGGACAAGTCACTTTGGCCTCCCTGTGCCTCGTTTTCTTCATCCGCAAAATGGGGATAATAACATGCACACTACCTACCTCACAGATTTCCCCCTGAGAGTACTGTGGAAATGGGAGTCCATCCACTTCACGGGGGAGAGAGTCAGCGTGAAGCGGGGACTCAGAGGGAAATGGCTGAAGACCCGGATACTCGGATGCCTGTCACGCGGAGAGATGCTGCGGAGGGAGGCTAGCGGCAGGTGACTGCAAGGAAAAAAGATCTTCAGCTCATTACGAGCAGTAGAACTGCTCCGAGGTAGCACAGGATGCCTGGAGGAAGCAAAGATGGCGGTTCTGTCCTTGGAAATTCAAGCATGAAGCGCCTACTATGTGCCAGGCACTGTGCTAAGCTTTTCTCTTTTCTTTCTTTCTTTCTTTTTTTTTTGGCAAGGCATGACTTGCCCAGGGTCACACAGGTAGTAAGTGTCAAGTGTCTAAGGCCAGATTTGAACCCAAGTCCTCCTGACTCCAGGGCAGGTGCTCTATCCACTGTGCCTGCTAAGCACATCTCATCGGGGGATTCCAGACTCTGGACTAAACCGTGACGCTCCTGGTGTCTGAGCCCACAGCTTCCCTGACTGAGAGGAGGCAGGAGCTGGGGATGGCCAACCCTGCCCACGGCCACCTTGGCTACGTCAACACGAGGTGGAGATGGGTAGCACAGCCGACCCCCTCGGATTTTGCAGCTCAAAAGAACCCCGTCCTGACTTGGCCCAGCCTTTGTCTTAGGACTCTCGCTGGGCCTGACCTCGTGGCCTTCCCTTCCTGTTTCCTCAAGCAGTAACCGAGCCTCCCCACCCAGATGTTGTGCTGTCCTGCCTGGAGCGCAGCTGTGATTAGGCAGCCTGCCTCGTACACGGAGGCCGGGTCACATTCCCATGGCGGAATTTGTCCACAGGGAGACCATAGAACAATGCCTGAGTGTGTGCAGTCGAACATAGGGATGGCTAGATTCAACAGTTAAAGCTGGGGCCAAGGGGACCTGCCCACTGGTGCTGACTTTCACAGTTTCACTGGAGAGTCAGCCCCCAGCCGTTCAGACCCAGGTTTAGCTTCTGCTTTCAGCGTGAATCCCTTCCCCCTGAGTCAGGACCACAGGCCTCTCTTGGAACTTTCATAGCACTGACCACAAGCCTAGGATCAGAGAATGCCGGAGCTGGGAGGGACCTTAGAACATGGAATGCTAGAACTGGGCAGGAGTTGGGGTGGGATGGGAGTGAGTGCTTAGAACATGGAATGCCAGAGCTAGAGGTGCCTTAGAGCAGGGAATGTCAGGGCTAGAAGTGCCGAAGAACATGAGATGTAAGAGCTGGAGGAGACCTTAACGCAGAGGATGTTAGAGTAGGGGTGCAGGGGTGGACCTGGGAACCTGGAATGCCAGAGCTGGGAGGGACCTTAGAACATGGAATGCCAGAACTGGGCAGGAGTTGGGGTGGGATGGGAGTGAGTGCTTAGAACATGGAATGCCAGAGCTAGAAGTGCCTTAGAGCAGGGAATGTCAGGGCTAGAAGTGCCCAAGAACATGAGATGTAAGAGCTGGAGGAGACCTTAACGCAGAGGATGTTAGAGCAGGGGTGCAGGGGTGGACCTGGGAACCTGGAATGCCAGAGCTGGGCAGGAGTTGGGGTGGGATGGGAGTGAGTGCTTAGAACATGGAATGCCAGAGCTAGAAGTGCCTTAGAGCAGGGAATGTCAGGGCTAGAAGTGCCTAAGAACATGAGATGTAAGAGCTGGAGGAGACCTTAACACAGAGGATGTTAGAGCAGGGGAGCAGGAGTGGACCTGGGAACCTGGAATGCCGGAGTTGGGGGGGCTTTAGAACATGGAATATTAGGTGTGGGTCGGGGGGACGACCAGCGCTGGGCTCAGTTTGAGAGTTCACGCCAAGTGGTAGATGGTGTGAGGGGTCAGAGCGTCCTAGGCCTGGGGAACAGTCAGTGAAGACGAGAGAGTGTGATGGAGTCAGGGCCAGGATAGCTGGATTAGAGAGTTCATGGAGGTGAGTGGGAAGGTAGGAAGGGGCCAGGGTTGGAGGAGCTTTAAATGCACAACTTTCTATTGGGTCCTGGGAGTGAGAGGGAGCCATGGGTGTTCATGGAGTTGGCAGGTTTGCGGTCGGTCAGACCGCTTTAGGCAGATTCCTTTGACGTGGCAGTGGATGATGGGTTAGAGGCTACTGCAGCGGCCTGTGGCACAGTCCAGTTGTAAGGAGATGAGTGGTGCCCCAGGGTGGGGGCCCTGGGAAAGGAGAGAAGGGAGGGATACCTGCAGAGGTAGAGATGACAAGACTGGACGAGATTGGAAACAGGGTCAGCATGAGGGAGGAGTGCAGGATGAAGCTGAGGTCGAGAGCCTGGCTCCCGAGGATGGTGGCGCCTGCAGCAGGAAGAGGGAAGGAGTGGAGTGCTCTTTTGGACTTCTTGAACTGGAGATTCCAATTCACTCCTCCATGGCCCAAAGGCAGTTGGTGATTGTGGATTGTAACTCAGGAGAGAGAGTTGAGCTGGACGTGGAGGTCTGAGAGTCACCGGCATAGAGACGTTCGCCGACCCCATGGGAGCTGAGGAGGCTGGCAAATGAGAAAGTATCCACAGAAGGAAAAGCGGCCCAAGACAGAGCCTGTGGGGAGAAGCCAATGAAAAAGAGCAAAGAAAAAAGAGAAGCTGAGCCCCCACCCCAGGCCCCACCTGGGATTTTAGCTACCAAACACCATTGTAACATATGCAGTAGCCTGCCAAGAATGTTCACATATGCTGTCCTTGTGTGAATCTCACATGGTCCTGGAGGTGGGCGGGGCACAGCAGGCATCAGCAGATGAGATCATTGTTCCAAGTAGAGGTCCCCTCCCCAATCTGGCTCATATAAAACTTTGGTATTATTTTTCAAGATTATATAGCTACATTTTACTCCTAAAGAAATCTTATTTTATGTGCATACCCTTTGACCCAGCAATAGCACTTCTAGTGTCCTAGAGATCATACAAATGGGAAAAGGACCCACATGTACAGAAATATTCACAGCAGCTCTTTCTGTGGTGGCAAAGAATTGGAAATTGAGAGGATGCCCATCAATTGGGGAATGGCTGAGCAAGTTGTGGTGTATGAATGTAATGGATTACTATTGTGCTATAAGAAATGACGAGCAGGCAGACTTCAGAAAAACCTGGAAAGACGTGGATGTTCTGATGCTGAGTGAAGTGAGCAGAACCAGGAGAATGTTGTACGCAGTAACAGCCATGTTGTATGATGACTAATATTGATAAACTTAACCCTTCCCAGCAGTACAAGGATCTAAGACATCTCCAGGGGCCTTGTGATGGAAAATGCTGTCCACATCCAAAGAAAGAACTAACCCTAATTGAATTTTTTTTTTTCTTCTCTTCTGTTGAGTTTTGTTTCCTCTTTCTGGTGGTTCCTCCTATTAGTTTTAATTTTTACTTATAACATCACTAATGTGAAAATATGTTTAATATGAATGTAAATGTTTAGCCTATATCAGATTGTGCACTGTCTTGGGGAGGGTGGTGGGGAGGAAGGAGGAGAAAAAATTTTAAACTCAAAAACATAGGGAAGTGATTATTGATAAATCAAAATAAATTAATAAAAAAAAGAAATCTTACTTTAGGGGTATGGTCTTTATTTGGCCCCAAAAGATACATACAGAGCTTTGTAACCATCCTTCAAGGATCAGCAAATCGGTAAAATGTAAGCTCCTTGAGGACAGGGCATGTTTCATTTTTTTCCAGGGTGTCCCAGTGCCTGGCACTTTCCTTTTTGTGTTTCGGCCCTATGATTTCAGAGAGCTGGCAGTGAGGAAGCTTCCGTTACCTCCAGAGTGGTAGCAGCTCTCCACAATCTCTGGCCCAAGAAAGTGTTGTGGGGCAGGGTCAGTGACTTGCCCCATCCAGTGCCCAGGGTCATCAACTGGGATGTGGCAGAGGCTGGAACTGAGTCCAGATCATCCTGACTTCGAGGCCGGGGGGGCCTCTTGCCCACCACCTAGTAGGTGCTTTATACATGTTCGTGGAATGGCATTTTCTCATAGTAGGGCTTTTCTCCACCAATGCAGATTCCACCCCCTCCTTGACATTCATGGTTGGACTTCTTGTGATATCCTAGATGACGAAAAGTAAAAGTTTTGAGTCTGCGCAGTAGGACGTAGGGAAGTTTGGAGTAGTGGAGCTGGGAGCAGATTTGGGTACACAATCCTAGGAGCCCAGTGAAGGTGGGGAGAGGAGAAGGAGGAAGTGCATTCCAGGCATGGGAGAGACAGAGTAAAAAAAAGTGCCCAGAGCCAGCCTCTGTCCCCTTTACCCACAATTCTGAATGGTTTGTGTTTTATTCTAGAGCCGGGGTTCTTAGCCTGGGGTCCTAGAACTTGTTTTCTGAAATATTCTGATAGCTGTATGTCAGTGCAGTTGGTGACCTTTGCCATGCTGTCTTTTGTTTTCTTCATTTAACTACGTGTTCTGAGACAGCATTCACACGCTTCACTGGAGGGGGCCGGGATGCAGGGGAAGAGCCCCCCTGCTCTGGAGGGAGCCCACACAGGCTCTGGGGAAGGTCGAGGTGCTTAGACCTGCGTTTGAGATTTGAAGGTTATTTTGGCAGCTGGAAAGAGCTGCAATGCCCAGGATGAAAGGTGAACAGAGTCTACTCTCAGAGTGACGGCAACAGTGGAGGGCAAAATCAGAGAGGGCTTTGCCTGGATTCGGCCCTGCCTCCCAGAGCACAGGGCTCCAGGTGCGGCCTCTCCAAGCCTGGGGCAACTCTCCCCAGCTGGTCACCAGCCAGAAGCTGATTTGCATGAGCAGGAGTTTCTGCACAGGGAGTTTCCCACACTGATGAAATTACAGGCCCATGCCCCAAGAAGGAACCAGTCATTGCAAGAGAGAGGTGGGCCCAGAGTGGCCTGGAAACATGGAGGGACCAGAATCATGCTTCTGGTTGGGGAGATGGAAAGGATGCTGGACTGGGGCTTGTGACTTGTGTGTAAGCCCTGCTTTTTCCCGAACCCCCTCGGTCCCTCATGGCTCTGAACATCTTCTCAATGTCCTGATTAGGGAGACTGCATACAGGCCGTGGTAACTGAGCAGGCCTTGAAGGAGGCCGGACAGCTTCTGGCAGCCTGGTGTTCCAGGCAGAGGACGAAGGGAGGGAGGGTTCAGCCAGTGTCAGTGGAGGGGACCCTGGGAGCCAAGATCTGGAGGTGGGAGGGCAGTATTCAGAACTGGCTTGGTGATGGGTCACACTGATAGTGCCTGGAAGAGGTGGCATTTAAAACCTCTTCCTCTGACACCCCCACCCCCACGCCCCAGCCCCAATCCTGCTTCTGGGCTGAAGCTTGCAAGGGCAGGGAGGGGGCGCCTCGGGGGCGGGGCGGGCGGCCTCGGCCCGCGGACTACAAACCGGGGGCTGCCGGGAGGAGGAAGCGGGCGGAAGTGACGCCCGGGCGGGCGGGCGGCGAGGAGGCTGCACCGGCCGGGAAGGAGCGGGAGCGGGTCCGTGGCACAGGCAGCAGCGGCAGCACCGCCCCCCCCCCCACAGCGGTGCCCATGCCAGCCCCCAGCGCACCCGAGTGAAGGCGCCCCTTTGGCCGCGGCGACAGCACGTGGGGCGGCTCGGGCCGGGGGTAGGTGGCGGGCGATCGCCCCGGACTTGGGGGGGAGGGACGGGGTGCCCCGGGGTCTCAGGCTCCGGGTGTCGGGGGGCTGGGGCTGCCGGGGACCCCGACCCCGAGCCGAGCCTGCCGGAGCGACGGGACAAGTCACTTCCCCGTCTGGCCTCAGTTTCCTCATCTGTAAGGAGGGGCTTGGAGTGGGTGACCTCCAGGGACCTTCCCAAGATCTGCTAATGACCTCTGGGGGCCCCCTGCTTCGGGGAAGCCCCCCTGCGCTTGATCTCCTGGTGGGCTGGTCCTGGGGGGGGGGTGGAAATCAGCCGAAGAGAAGAGGCATTCAGGAAAGAGCTGGGGAGGAGCCAGCCCCCCTCCCTCCACATCTCGGCCGGTGCCAGCTGGGACCTGGCAGTGCCAGGGCGGGCCGGGCATGCTGCTCGGGGGCCCCAACCGAGCTCCTGGGAGGCTTCGTCCTGACTGCCGAGTGAGCGCGGGGGGCATCTTTCCTAGGGCCGTTGGGGTCTTGTCCTTGTACCCCCGCACCCGGCGCACAGTAGGCGCCTCCTTGATGCGTGCCGCTGGCAGCAGTGGCTGAACGGGACCTTTCTGCGGGAAGCATCGCCTCCCCTCCCCCATCCCCCATCCCCTACCCCGCTGCAAGGCCCTTCAGGGCCGCAGCCTGGGGGCTCGAGCCCGCCGACCCCTTCGCCTCCTTGCCGTCCAGTCCAGGGCTTGCCGACAGCAGGCTCTGCTCCACCTCGTCTTCCCCATCTCTGTGCCTCAGTTCACTCATCTGTAAAAAGGCGGCGGTGGCTCTGTAAACGCTGCAGAACAGAACCTCCGTCTCTTCCCGCTTCCCTCACCTCCTGTGATAATAATGGTTACTGACCCGATAGTAGCAACACCACCTGACGTTTAGGTAGCACCTTCTGCTTGCAAAGCACTTCCCCGGAGTTATGACCTGATTCCACATGGCTGGGCCTCACTTTCCTCTTCTGGAGAATGGGCATTATTTGTGCAAACCTCCTGGGGCTATTAGTGTAAACTACTTTTGTTATTATGTCTTTGTATCCTTGCCACCCTGTAAGGAAGGTACCGCCAGCCGACCAGCTCCTTTCTGATTATAATAATAGCTCGAATTTGCATTGCACTTTTAAGATTTGCAAAGTGCTTTTCATAGGCAGCTCAGGCTGACAGAGGTTAAGTGACTTACCCAGGGTCACATAGCTAATTTGGGGCCATATTTGAACTCAGGTCTTCTATTGACTCGTCCCTTTGGGTGATTTAGGTGATGATAGGTAAAGGAGGAGGTAGGATTAAGAGCTGGGGACTTTAGAATTCATCTAATTCCACCTTTTTACAGCAGAAGAAGCTGAGGCCTAAGGGAAGAGAGTTGCCCAAGGTCCAGCAGCTTGCGTGTGGCATGGTCAGGATTCAAACCCAGGACCTCTGCAGCAGTGGGCTTCTCCAGGAGCCCTCCTCCCACTGGGGCTGGGCATCCCAAGTCCACGTTCCCCAGGGCCTCCCTCCTGACCTCACTCACTTTCTCTGCCTTCCAGGGCCTCCACCATGGACCTCTCCCAGCTCTGTGCTTTCTGCTTGATGCTGCTGCTGGCCAACTCAGGTGCTTCAGATCCGTCGAGGCCAGACCCAGACCGGAACTTGGAGATCTGTATCCTTCCTTCTGTGGTGGTGGCCGGCCTGGCCCTGGCTGCGAGAGAGGCCTGGTGGGGAGGGTGGTCAAGGACAGCCCCAGGTATGTGAACCTCTCCCTCTCCGAGGAGATGCCCACATTGCACAGAAGGGAAAGTGAGGCCCAGAGAGGGAGGGATTTGGCCAAGGTCAGGAGGCCCAGAATCCCCCGCGTGAGTCAGTCCCAAGGTCTCATCCTGGTTTCCCACCACGGGGACGGTCTAGCTAGGCCGTGCTCCTCAGTACGCTCGGTCTTTTAGGGAGCGCCAGGCAAGGGTCGGCTCGGGCTGTCCCAGGCACGGATGGGCATCCTGTCTGGGGGCTATCGCTGTAAGTTTACCCCAGTGGAATGAGTCCAGAAAGGATCACTGGAAGGAACGTCAGAGGCCATTTTGACCAACCCCATTCATTTCATGGTTGAGGGAACTGAGGCCCATGTCCGGGGAAGTGACTTTCCCAAGGTCATGCAGGTAGTGACATTCAGGTCCTTAGACCCTGGAGCTCTCAGCTCTTTCCCCTCTACCACACTGCTTCCTGTGTGCCAAGATTCAGAAAAGAGCATGGCCTCATGGGCAGTGGGGTAGGGAGCTCTGTCTTCAACTTTCTCTTGCCGCTGATGAGAGACCCTGGGTAAGTCACATCCTCCCCCTGGGGCTCGGTCACCTCATCTGTGGGCGTTTCTATGGTGCTCCAAGGTTTGCAAAGCACTTTAAGAATGCTATCTCATTTGGTCCTCACAACAACCCTGGCGGGGAGGTGCTTTTGCTATCTCCCTTTTACAGTTGGGGAAACTGAGGCAGGCAGAGATGAAGTGACTTGGCCAGAGTCACCCAGCCAGTTTTCCTGCCTCAAGTCCAGGCCTTTGTCCAGCACGGCCCCAGAGGGGGGCGGGAACAGCTTGGGTGCAACCCAAGCTGATGAAGAACAGCCCCTTCTCATTTATGTAGGGCTTTAAAGTCACGTGCTTATAGGCCAAGAACTGCTAGTCAGGCAGCAAGCTCCTGTGTGCCCAGGCCCTGTGCTCAGCACCAAAGAAAAGAGAGCCCTGCCCTTGAGGAGCTCACAGTCCAATGGGGAGAGCTGACCCGTAAACACTATGTACGCACAGGCAGAACTGGCCAAATTGGAGATAACTCACAGAGGGAAGGCCCCAGAATGAAGGGGGTTCTGTATCAGGGGAGAGTTTAGCTGGAACTTGAAGGAAGCCAGGACGTGGAGATGAGGAGGGAGGGCATTCCAGGCAGGGGACACAGCCAGGACAAATGCCTGGAGTCGGGAGGTGGAGGGACTTGTTCGTGGAGCAGCCAGGAGGCCAGTGTCATCTGGTTCAACCCCTCATTTTTCAGCTGTGTAAGTGGAAGACCAGAGGGTGAAGGAGTTTGTCCAAGGTGAGATCTGAATCCAGGCCCTCTGGTGACTGAACCTGTGCCCTTTCCAGAGCCAGGCCCATTCCGCCCTTCCCCACCCAGCAACCTTGTGAGGTAGCTACTTCAGGTATTATTGTCCCCTTCTTACAGATGAGAAAACTGAGGCTGAGAGAGGGAGATTGATTTGTTCAAGATCACGTGGCCAGGAAGTGTCATTCATTCAACAAACACTGTCTTCTCTAGTAGAAGCCAATAGGGAAGGCGGTGCAGAGAGCGCTGGGCCTGAAGTCAGGAAGACCTGAGTTCAAATCCTGCCTCAGACACTAGGTGTGAGACCCTGGGCAAGTCACTTCACCTCTGCCTGCCTCAGTTTCCCCACTTGTAAAATGGAGATAACAGCACCCCTGTCCCAGGATTGTTGTGAGAATCAAGTGAGGTTATATCTGTAAAGCTGTCAGCACGGTGGCCGACACATAGTAGGTGCTTCGTAAAATGCTTGCTTCTTTCCTTTCTCCTGAGTGCTGGGGGGAGACGTGGGAGCTTCAGCTGCGTGGCCTGACTCAAGTCACTCTGAGCCTCAGTTTCCTCCCCTGTAAGTGGTGATATCTGTAGTACTTGGGATCCTTGCTTCAGAGCTGGGAGGGCCCTTGGAGGCCCTGGAGTCGTGCCCTCGTGTAGAGGAAGACACTGAGATACATAGAGGACACACGGCAAGGACGCCGGGGTTTGCGCGGTTGCTGTCTACCCTGGCTGCTGCTCTGGGGGCCCAGGACTGCCCTCCCTCTCTCTCCTTTTTCTTCCCTCCTCTCCTCTCTCTCTGTCCTGTTCTCTTCTTCTCCCCCCCTTCTCTCTCTCTCTCTCTCCCTCACTCATCCTCCTTGTCTTTCCCTCTTCTCTCTCTCTCCTTTC
>NW_020943070.1:267429-271867 GCF_900497805.2 Vombatus ursinus | reverse complement strand
TTTCTCGCTCTGTCTCTTTATACACACACACACACATGCACGCATGCACACACATGCATGTAGACACATGCACATATATCTGCACTCCGTTTTCTCGGTGCCTGTCCTGTGGGCATCTGGCAGTGTGGGGCCCGGGGCTCCGGCCTTAACCAGGGCCTCAGACAAGAAGCTGTTTGCAGTGAAGCGCAAGGACCAGATGAAGGCGCTGAAGAACCTTGTTGAGCTGAATGACATCCACCAGCAGTACAAGATTATCGATGTCATGCTCAAGGGCCTCTTCAAGGTGAGCCCCCAGATCTCCGCCGGCCGCGGGTCTGGGAGCGCCCCGCCCCGTCGGGCCCAGGGAGTAGCTGGGGAATTAGCGGGAGAAGGTTTTGAAGGTGCAAGCTCACAGGACGGTGACTTTGTTATTATTGTCCCCATCTAATGGATGAGGAAACTGAGGCCCGAGAGGGAAGGGGCTTGCCTAGGGAGTCCTCTGGGGGGTCCTCTGACTCTAAGCAGCCCTGCTTCCTTCGGGACAGGCTCAGCGTCAGGACTGAAACCCCCCTTAGTTCAGTTATTGGGCACGTCCTCTTTGCCAGGAATTGTGCCCTCAAGGAGCTTGGGTTGGGGGTGGGAGCAGGGAGCACCTGGTGTAGGAGGTGGCCCCTCAGCTGGGCCTGGCAGGAAGCCAGGAGGAGGTGAGGCCCAGGTGAGTGGGGAGAGCCTTCCGGGCCCAGGGCAAGCTGGTCCTTCACGGAATGGCAGAAAGCTCAGTTCTGCTGATGTGTCCCGTCCGTGATAGGAGGGCGGTTGGGAAAGCAGCCTGGAAGGGCAGGATCTCAGTGGCCGGCCCATGCTGAGCTCTGCCTCTTCCTCGAGGCTGGCGGCTGGTGGGGCCAAGCTCCTTTGCTCCACTGGGGGTGTCCTGGGTGGTGCTCCCACCTTGGGGTAAGGTGACGGTCCTCCCTGAGCCCCCAGTGCTTCCTCTCTTCCAAATTACATACACAAGGGCTGGGGCTTGTGGAACAGTGTAATTTTTCCTGGCAGACTCCACGGCTCTTTTGGCATTTCTGCCTGTTACCTTTTACCCGTGACCTTAAAACCTACCAAAATGAGAGCTGTGATTGTCATCTGTGCTCCGAGTTCGAATCCATCCCCCCTGCTCCAGGGGCTACCATCCTGGAGAGCCTGGGCAGGGTGGGTCACCCTCCGGCTCTGGTTGCCACTCCGCAGCCTGCTTCCCCTACTGGGGTGGGGGTGGGGTGCCCAGAGGATTGGGGGTGGAGGGGAGTACCTGAGCCCCCCACACGTGGCCTGCTCTGGCTTCTTCACTGACACACAAGAAGCCTCGGGGTGTTACATTCAGGTGGAGAGGGAGACACAGTCCTGGATCCTGAGGACCTGCGTTCAGATTCTGCCTCTGAAGCCTACTGTCTATATGGCTCTGGGCAAATCATTCGGTTTCTGAGCCTCAGTTTCCTCCTTTGTAAAATGAGGGGGTTGGAGCCAGTGGCCCCCGCGTCCCCTTCCAGGCCTAGGTCTGTGTCCCCTCTACTAGAGCCCGGACCTCAGAAGAGGGGTCTGGGGCAGCAGCAGGAAGCTGGGGGTGCTTACAGAATCCCGGCCCCTACACAAGGTTCTTCTAGGGGGCCCGCGCTCCCTCCGCCGCCCAAGTCCTTGAGCGTTGGCCAAGATGAGGTCGTTCCTGTTGGCCACGTGGGTTTGTTTCCATGGCTTTATAAAGCTCCTACTGTGTGCCATGCACTGTGCTGAGTGCGGGGGATAAAAAGAAAGGCAGGAACAGGGACGCTGCCCTCACAGAGCTGACATTTCTCCTCCAGGAGGGGCAGTGACTGGGTGAGGCTGGGCTGGGGTAAGCCGTAGTTGGGGTGTCCAGGCGGGGTTGGAGGTGGCTAATCTTCCCCCTTGGAGAACAGACTCCTCCTCTCTCTCCCCCTCCTCTCCCTCCTCCCCCCTTCCTCCCCTTTCCCTAACCCCCCTCGCACATGTCTCCTAGGTGCTGGAAGACTCCCGGGCTGCCCTGCTGGCAGCTGACGTCTTCCCCGACGGGCCCTTCCCAGACGATGAGAAGCTGAAGGACGGTAGGAAGTGCCTGGGCCCCTGCACCCTCTGCGTCTCCTTGCTCACGCCTAGTCTGGGCATCGGCTGCGGGTCATAGGAGAAAGAGGGAGACTGAGGCTCTGGGCCTGGCTCTGCTTTGTGCCACCCCTGAGACCCCGGGCAAGTTATTGTGGTGACATAGAAATCTGGAGTCCGATTCCAGCTCTGACGCTTATTAGCTGGATGACTTTGACCTCTGTTTGCCTCCATTTCCTCATCTGTAAAATGGGAACGATAACAGCACCGACTGCACAGGGTTGTTGTAAGTGCCAAGTGAGATAAGATACTATTATTGCTACAGAAATACAGAATCTGGAGTCTGAGAATCTGAGCCCTCCTGGGAACTTGGGCAAGTCCCTTGGCTTCTCTGGGCCTCGGTTTCCTTTTCTGTCAAACAAGGGGGTTGGACTCCATGGGCTCTGTGGCCTGCCTGTCCGTGGTTCTTGGAGAGTCATGCCTGCTGGCATTAGAACGAGGCTTTCTGACCCCAAATCTAGCGATTTTACCACTTCCCATTCCCCATCCTGCCTCCCTCAGCTAGGATTAACACCTTTGGATAACACCCTTCCCCTGCTGCCCTGCTTTAAGGTGTAAAAGGTGTGGACGCATGTAGCTGGTAAGGCTGTAGGAGCCTGGCAAAGACAGACAGCGGGCCTGCAGCCACCTCTGTGAGGACTCTTGGCTCGGGTCCCATTCTCAGCTTCTTGGGTGTGAAGGTCTTGTGGGGTCAGAGCAGCAGCAGGCCCCCTCCCCCACAAGCTGGCTGGATGCTGCACCGGCTGGAGGGAAGAGCACAGAGTTACAGGAACAGGGTCTGTGTGAATGAAGCGGGTCGCGTTTCCCTGATCCCCAGTTTCCAGCCTCCTTTGGTGACTCTGTTCCTCCTTCATTTTACAACCTTGTTTTTCCGGACTTTTCCCTCTTTTAACCTTGTTTTCCTAGGTCCTCGTACTAAGTTAAATGTCCTATAAATAGCAATTAGGCTTTTTGTTAAATTTGGGTTCGTTATTAAAAATTGACTTTCTCTCCCTGCCCCTATTCGGGGGAAAAAAAAATACTGTAAATCCTTGTAACAGGTGGCATGGTCAGACGAAACAAACTCCTGCATTGGCCACGTCCGGAAGGATCGGGTTTATTCTGTCCCTCGGTCCCTCCCCCCTTCGTCTTCCTGGGTCTTTTGGAATGGTGGCTGTTGGTTGACCTGATCTGAGTCTCCATTTCTTGTTATTGTTACTGTATAACTTCTTGTGCTTCTGTTCTCCTCACTCTGCATCAGTGATGTAAGCCCTCTAGATTTCTCCAAATCTATGTTTCATCATTTCTTACGGTACAATGTTCCATAATACTCATGTGCTGTAATCTGTTTATTCATTCCCTAACGGATGGGCATCCCTTCAGTTACTAGGTCTTCGCTCTACAAACAGAGCTGTACCCACATGGACAAAAAAGAAAATAGAGATATATTTGTACACGTGTCCTTTTCTTCTTTCTTTAATTAATCTCTTGGGGGTGTGTGCCTAGTAGTGGTACCCTAGGGTCAATGGGTGTATATATAGTTGAATTAATTTTGAGTCATGGTTCCAAATTGCTTCCCAGAATGGCTGGATTGATTCACAGCTCCACTAGTAGTGCATTAATATGCCTGTTTCTCCTACATTCCCTCCAACTAATCTTATGGATATGAAATGCAACCTCAGAGTTGCTTTAATTTGCGTTTCCACATTTTAAAAATGTGGCTATATATAGTTTTGATTTCTTCCCTTGAGAACTTACACCATTTCTCAAATGGGGAATAGCTCTTATTCTTATACATGTGAATCTGTTCCCCATGTACCTTGGAAATAATATTAGACTGTAAGCTCCTTGAGGGCAGAGGCTATCTTTTGTCTTAAGCCCCAGTGCTTAACACAGTACTCATTTTATCTTCTGTCCTCCTATTTGGTGTTTGGTTGTGATTTCTTCTTGCTATCCTTAGATCAAAAAGTGAATTTCTTCCTTGCTACCGCTGATTTGTTTAAAATGTCACCCCTTTGTGTTTTCATTTGGGACTTCCTTTGGGATGTGGTGGGAGATGTTTAGTCTGTACCTAGTTTCTGCCAGATGACTTTCCAGTTTTTGTCAAATAATGAGCTCTTCCTCAGGAGGGGGTTGTCAGACACTGCCCCTTTGCTTCTGTATATTGAATGAATGAGTGATTTGTTAATGGCTTCCTGTGTGCCTAGCACTGTGCTCAATGTTGGGGATATAGATACAGAGCATCTTGGATGCTTTGGAGGAACTCCTGTTCTAATGATGGAGATGTGTGTGTGTGTGTGTGTGTGTGTGTGTGTGT
>NW_020943070.1:205101-267419 GCF_900497805.2 Vombatus ursinus | reverse complement strand
GGGGTGGCCCCTGTGTCCATCCCCCCGGGCTTTTGTTTTTTTTTTTGTTTTTTTTTTGCTTTAAGTTTTATAGAAAGATTTCTTCACAGCAGCACTGGAGGTGGCTGGGCAAGTCATGTTGTACCCATTTCCCGGAGGAGGTTCAGCATGGTTAAGTGGGGCCACCCAGTGAAGAAATTCTGAGCCTGGTTCTGTTCTCTGTTCAGGGGTTCCCAGCTCCCTGGTCCCAGGCCCTTCCTTGAGCTTTCGAGCTTAGCTTCTTGGATTCATCTCTGGGGTGGGCGGGGTGCCTTCCTTCCAAGCTTCCTGGGAGCAGGAATGGTGGGGGTCCTGCTTCCTGGGGCCTGACACACGGAGCTCTCAATCCCAGGCACCGAGAGGCGGCAGGTGGTACTGCCATTGTTGTGCTGGGACCGGGTGTCCCTAGCTCCCCATCCTCAGCAGAGCAGCCGTGATGGACTCCCCAAGGTGCCCATCTGCCGGGCTGTACAGCTGCCGGGCGGGGCTGTGTCCAGGACCCTCCAGCCAGGGCCACTTACAAAGCTCCCACTGTGTGTCTCGAGCTCAGGGACCTTGCAGTCCGGCAGGAGTGAGATGGAATAAAAGGCCAGTGTGCATAACTGGAATACAGGAGTGCGCTGGAGAGGCCTGAGACAGGGTGCCTCGGAGGGGGCGTTTGTCTGCTGAGACAGCCGCGGCAGCAGATCGTTTTGAAATTTATTTTAAATGGATGAGAACCAGCGGAAGCCAAGGAGGGAATATGGGGCGTTTAAAAAAATAGTTTGGTTGTTGAGTTGTTTCAGTTGTGCCCAAGTCCTTGTGACCCCGTTGGGGTTTTCTTGGCAAAGATACTGGCTGGTTTGCCATTTCCTTCTCCAGCTCACTTTACAGATGAGGAAACTGAGGCAAACAGAGTGAAGCGCCTTGCCCAGGGTCAGACAAGCTAGTGTCTAAGGCAGAATTTGAAAGCAGAACTACGTGACCCCAGGCCCAGCACTCTATCCACTGCACCACCTAGCCGCCCCATTTAAATAGTTGGATGTATAATAAAAGGCCCTGCTCTTGGAGTTAGATCTAGGTTCTGCCCTATGGCCTCTCTTTAGGGCTCAGTTTCCTTCTCAGTGAAATGGGGGGGGTTAGATTAGATGACCTTTGAGGGCCTATGGAGCTCTGGATCCAGGAGCCCAAGATACTGCGGGGTGTGACGCCCTCTCCCAGGACTGGCCCTACACTTAGGTGGAGTAGGAAGCCACCTCCGTGGGGATAGCAGTACTAAGAAAGCCTTGCCACCCGCCACCAAGGAGGTGATAGGCCCTTACTCCCCTCCCGTGCTACATCCTGCGAGTCTCAGGCCCAGAAGGCTGGACGTGCAGTTTGCCTCTGTCTGCACCAGCAGCAGCTTCGGGGCAGCACCGGGGCTCGTTGGGCCAGGGTTCTGCCGCTGGAGTTTCTGGACCTCTCTCAGGAACGGCTGGTTCTGGTGGTTCTGGTGGAAGCTTTGATGCAGGCTCTGAAAGGAGGTGACCCAAGCAGCACTGGAAAGAGCGGAGCTGAGATTCAAACCCACGCCCTCTGCCTCGCCCGCAGGGCTCTTTCTGCCACGCATGCATAGAGGGGCGCAGAGGGGCATAGAGGAGCGCAGAGGAGCACAGAGGAGCGCAGAGGGGCACGGGGGCACAGAGGGGCATAGAGGAGCGCAGAGGGGCATAGAGGGGCGCAGAGGGGCATAGAGGGGCGCAGAGGGGCATAGAGGAGCACAGAGGGGCGCAGAGGAACGCAGGCTTACGCCCAAAGAGACCATGGAGGTCATTCAAGCCAAGCCTCCATTTTTTTTTTTCAAGAGGCAATGTGAGTTAAATAACTTGCCCAGGTTCACACAGCTAGCTAGTAAGTGTCTGAGGTCAGATTTGAACTCAGGTCCTCCTGACTCCAGGGCCAGTGCTCTATCCACTGCACCAACTAGCTGCCCCCATTTTTTTTTAAGAGGCAATGGGGGTTAAGTGACTTGCCCAGGGTCACACAGCTAGCTAGTAAGCATCTGAGGTCAGTTTTGAACTCATGTCCTCGTGACTCCAGGGCTGGTGCTCTATCCACTGCACCACCTAGCTACCCCTCCAAGCCCCTATTTTTACAGATGAGGAAATTGAGGCCCAGAGAATTTAAGGGACTGGCCCAAGGTCACTGAGTGCCAGAGCCAGAATTTGAACCCTTCATAGAAGGGCCTGTGACGCTTCTTGTATTCCTGGGTTGAGCCAGCCTGGAGGAGACCGTGGGTCCAAGCATCAGGAGGTGTAGGGGGTCCTGGAAAGGAGGGGGTGGCACTTACCCCGACATCTTCTGCCAGCATTCTCCCACGTGGTGGAGAACACTGCCTTCTTCGGCGACGTCGTGCTCCGCTTTCCTAAGATCGTCCATCACTACTTTGACCGAAATTCCAACTGGAACCATCTCATTCGCTGGGGCATCAGCTTCTGCAACCAAACGGGCGTCTTTGACCAGGGCACCTACTCCCAGCTTCTGGGCCTGGTGAGTCGGGGCGGGGGGGTGGGGCCCAGACCGCCATCTTCTCCACCACGTGGGCTTATCCAGGGGCCCCTTCCCTGCATCACCCAAGGATCCAGCCCCTCCCCCCAATTCTGGGTCTCCTTTGACCCCAGTCTCCTCCTCTCCCTCCTCATCCCTTCTGCTGCGGGACGTGGAATCGAGGGGCATGACTGGCCTCTCTCCCAGCTCAGGTCTGGAGTCACGCATGCAGCGGCTAATAAAGCTTGGATTTGTTTGGTGCCGTAAGGGCTAAATCCTGGCTCTACCACAGTCCCCATTTTACAGATGAGGAGACTGAGAGCTAAAGGCAAAGAACAGGTGGGAAGATAAGGAGTCTGTGTTTGACCTCTGCTAATTACTAGCTGTGATTCGAACCCAGGTCCCTGCCTCCCGCAGCGGTGGCCTTCCTGCCTCTTATGGAAGGACTTCTGCTATTTATTAGCTGTGGGATTCTGGGCAAGTCACCTTCCCTCTCTGTGCCTCAGTTTCCTTGTTTGTACAATGAGGAGGTTGGACAGGGTGGCCTCTGAGGGCCTTCCTGGCCCTAGGCTGTGAGATCCTATGACCTGCCTGAAGTCACAGAGCCGGTAAATGTCAGGGTTGGGATTCGAACCCGTGTCCTGACCCCAAGCCTAGAACCATTTCCATTGCCCCATGATGCTTCCCAGTGTACGTTTACTAGGTGCAGACTCTGCTTGGAGGCCCCTGGCTGGGCTCTGCCTGCACGGACGAGTCTAGGCTCCTGGGCCTAGAACATCTTCTGCTGCCTGGCCCAGCTTCCCTGCCCTCTGGTGCCCTCTGTCCCCTCCTCTCAGCTGGAGTGAGCCCCTCCCCCCCCGCTCCCCCCCCCCGGGTCTCCGGCCCGTCCCCTTGGCCCCCCCCCCCTCTGATCCCCACCCCTGGGTCTCAGGCCTGTCCCTTTGGCCCCTCCCCCCTCTGATCCCCACCCCTGGGTCTCAGGCCTGTCCCTTTGGCCCCTCCCCCTCTGATCCCCACCCCTGGGTCTCAGGCCTGTCCCTTTGGCCCCTCCCCACTCTGATCCCCACCCCTGGGTCTCAGGCCTGTCCCTTTAGCACCTCTCCCCTCCCCTATTGGGATCCCTGGGCCCTGCTCCCCTGGCCTTCCCCCGCCTTCCAGCCTCCCTCCCCCAAGCTTATTAGGGTTATCATCCTGCATTTACTTGCTGGGCCTACACCCCTTCCCTCACTTCTTTATCCTTTGTATTCATGGATGTGCAGATTTTAATAGATAAATGGGGAGGGTCACCTGAGTTGAGGGGCCACTTTTAGGGCTGGGGATCTTTTAGGAACATCTTCACTTGAATCAAGTCAGAAGGGGAGAGATGGGCCCACAGATGGGAGCAGAAGAGAGGGCAGGTAAACTGAGGCAGACAGACTTAATGATGCTCGTTTGTTCTTGTGACCGTCAGATGGTTCAGGAGCTGGGGATTGGTGAGAGATCCCCAGATTACAGGAACCCCTTTACAACAGACCACTCAGAGGTGAGTGGGGGGGGGCGGGACTTGTGTACTGGGCTGTCGGGCCAGGCTTGCCCTCCCATGTGGGCTGTGGGGGAGTGAGGGTGGGGAGGGGCCGAGAGAATTATTTTTTAAAAAAAGAGAGTTCATTGACTCCAGTTCCCTTCAGGTTAAAGCCCCCTGAATAGGGGATAGTGAGGGAGCTGTGACTTCGTGGAGAGCTCCCGCAGGAGGGCATCCCTCCACCAAACCAGGGCTGGACCTTCTCTGTAGCTGCTGGTCCTTGAGAATTGCCCAGAGCCCAGAGAGGGTTGGTGACTGGCCCAGTGTGTGACAGAGCGGGGCTTCACCCCAGGGGTGCCGCTGGGGGGGCCTGTCTGCCTCGCTTCCTTTGGGGAAGGCTACTGGCGTTAATAAGCCCAGCCTCTTCTCAGGAGGGGAAGTCCAGGGGTCAGCCCCGAAGCTGACCACCTCTTCTTTCCACTGGTAGTCCTTCCAGGGTACTGACCCCTTCCAGAAGGCCCTGAAGGAAGAGGAGCGGCGCCGGAGGAAAGAGGAGAAACGGAAGGAGATCCGGAAGGGCCCCCGAATCTCTCGCTCCCAGTCGGAGTTATAGCCCGGGGCTTGCTCCCAGACTGGCAGGGCTAGGCTTCCAGAAGAGGAGGGGATGGTGTGTGAAGGACGGGCTCCCCTGCTTTTGGAGACTGCCTCTTACCTCAGGTGGATGGAGGACCTCCTGGCCCCCACCTGGGGACTCAGGCATCCCACTGCTTCCCAAGGGGGCAGACAGCCGAGAAAGAGCACTTCAACTTGAAGTGAGGACCAGAGGTCCCTGGGGGAGTGAGGACTCCACACCAGAAGGGCCCCATGCTGCCCCTTTCAAGCCCAGGACCTTAAGAAGCCCATTTCTCCCTGCAGAAAGTCTCACTCTGCCAACCAAAGAAGTGGGTGGGGCATCCTGGACCGAAGTGATCCAGGCTGGGGCCTCAGCCTGGCATCCCCTCGCCAAGACAGGGCGCCTGCTGGGTCCCGGGCACCACCGTGTCTTGCCAAATGAGCCACCAGCCCCTTTTGCAAAGACAATAAAATAAGCCACCTCTTTAGATACATCCCTGGCCCCTGATGGTAGATCAGGGAGGGGTGGGGATGGTTCCAGGAATCCTGGGGCAGAGGCGCTACCTGGAGATGCTTTTGAAGGCAAAGGGAGAGGGAGGGCATAAGCACCATAATCCTCAGGGTGGCCCGTGGAGGGACCTGGAGCTTCTGTGGTGTTTGTCCAACTGGTGAGGCTGGTCTCCATACGCCTAGCACCTCACACACTGCCTGGCCCGCAGCATGTTTAATAAGTCTTTATTCAGCAAAAGAATGAAGCGTGTAGGCGGCAGCTTGGTTCTATCCAACAAATGTTTTATTAAGCCCCTACTGTGTGCATGGTACCCAGGATGCAAAGATGAGAAACAGCAGCCCTGCCCTTCAGGCAGCTTACTGTCCAGGGCAGGGGGGCTTGGCCTGAAGTGCATAGACCCCTCAGGGGCCCGGGGAATAGATTTCACAGAAGTTCATGGGAACTTTGATGAGAAAAAAAATTAGATCATTTTCACTAATCTCTTCTGAAAGCTAGGCAGTCAATCCATCATTGCTTATTAAGTACCTACTGTGTGCTCGATACAAAGAAAGGCCAGAAACGCCTCTGTCCTCAAGGGGCTCACAATCTAACTTGGATTTTCCTTCCAGTTTTTAAAAATGGAGAAGGGGTCCGGGAGGCAAAGAAGTTGGTGTCAGGCGGCGGTTCTGAGTGCTCAAGATTTCAGGGAGTACACAACAACCCCAGGACTTTTCGATCTAATTGGGTGACCCCACATAACCTACGGAAAAGAGCATTTGCCCCTTGGAGGGTGTTCACTATGACCAGATGAAGTCCCGAGCTCCCTGAGCCGCGGTTTTCTCCTTTATAAAATGAAGAGGGTTGGATTTTTGGATCTTGGAGCCCGCAAGTGCATGGTGGGAGGGGGCCTTGCAGATTGGAAAAGATCTCCACTGGGCCAGACAGCCCAGAGGTTCTGAAGAGGGAGTCTGAAGTGCTGAGGCCACCTCTAGGAATTTACCAGTGACCTTTGGCCTTAAAGAGCCAGACTGTCTTCAAAAGTTTGGTGAGCCTGAGGGGCAGTGGCTGAGCTGGAGCTTGGGAGCTGAGAGCCCAGCCCAGCAAAGGCCGATGCTGCTTTTGGGGTGGCCTTGGGCAGATCCCTTCCTCAGTTTCCTCACCTGGACAGAGGAATTTGTACTGAGTTTAAGGGCCCTTCCCTCTCAAACTCTGCTCCTCATGGTCAAGGAGATCTGGGTTTGAGGCCCAGTGCTTACACAACTCACTTACAGGCTAGGACTCAGTTTTCCTATCTGTAAAGTGAAGGAGGTGGGATTAGACCCAGGTTCTAATCCTTCTTGGGGTATGGACTTCTCTGACAGTCTGGTAAAATCAATGGAGCCCTTCTCAGAATCTGGTTTTTACAAATAAAATACTTAAGTTTACAAAGGATACAAATTACACAAAACCCAAGTTCAGGGTCCAGGAAAGCTCCTTCTCGAAGGACTGTGTCCACCCAGGCATGACCCAAGCCTAGGTGCTCTGGGATGCAGAGATCTGGGATTGCTTGGTTAGTGCCCTCCAGGAATTTGTGATCAGTGCCAGAGCTCAGAAAGTGTCCTTGGGACTGAGGGGCCACCCTGGTGGGAGATGCCCTTGGGTTCCCCAGGGATCGGACTCTGCAACGGGACCCATAGTGAAAGGTGCTGTTTTTGGGGGAGTCAGAGGACCTGTGTGTATTTCCTGGTTCTGCTGCCTGGGTGACCAGGTGACGGGGGTGAGTAAGTCACAGGGCCTCAGATTCCTTCTGTGCAAAATGAGAGGGTGGGATGGTTTCTAAAGTCTAAGTCGTGGGTGTCCTCGATTAAGGTGGGGAAAGGGGGTGGTAGGTTTTGAGGGGGAGGGGCTGAGGTTGACGGAATGCCGGGGGAGGGGAGGGAATGGCACCATCTCCCAGACCAGTGCCCTGCTTGGGTCCTAGAGGGTCCGAGGCAGTTGTTTTCTGCTCAGTCAGTATTTCAGGGGAAGGTGGGAGGAGAAGAGCGTGGGATGATTTTGGGCTCACAGACCGAGACCCCACTGGTGACCATCAAGTCTAGCTCTATTGTTTTACAGAGGAGGAAACTGAGGCGCAGAGGATAAGTGACCTGCCCAGGGTCACCCAAGTAGCAAGTACCAAGTTAGTTGGGGTTCTTTGCTGACCCCTTCCCAGATCAGAGATTGTCTTGGAGGTTCATGGGCTTTCAGTGGAAGCCTGGTGGTAGGGCCTGGAGTCATAGGGTCATTATATGGACACACTGTATTTAAAAATTATCATCTATGACATACATATGTATATATGCATTATGTGTCTGGGCATGTAGATGGCTGTGGATTTTGAGCCAAAAAGTACTTCAACACCCCCATTTTACAGAAGATACTGGGGCTCAATGAATTTAAATGCCTTGCCTAGAGTCACACAGCCCTTAAGGGCCAGAGGCAAATTTGAACCCAGGCTGTCCTGACTCCAAGTCTCCCACACTATTCCTCAGCTGCGCTGCTTCTCTGTTCTTGACCAGGCCTAAAGTCCTTCACCTTTGTAGACCTCAGTTTCCTTATCTGCAAAATGGGAAAATTGACACCTGCACTTGTGAAGAAAATAAAGCTGGTGGCATGAAAGCGGTTCCTCTGAGGGCTGTCCTGCCATTGGCCAGAGGCAGAATCCTGTCAGAGCCTTGGCGGGGCCCTGACTCAGGACTCAGAGCAGGCTGGATCTAGAATGGGCCAGACCCGTTCCCTTGTTCTTCAGCGGGGGCCCAGAGAGGGAAGGGGACCAGCCCCACATCACACAGGAGGGGACTGATCTGCACCCCTCCAGTCTGGAGCCAGGGAGCTTAGGGGGTATGTGTTCAGGAGGAAGAGCAGAAGGGGGTACCAGGAGATGCCGAGGTGGGTTGGGCAGAAGGAGCCATGAGGAAAGGAGAGAAATGATGTTTCCAAATGCTGGGGAGGGAAATAGAGAGAGAAGGAACTTCCGTGCAGTATTCCTCTCTAGAACCTGGACTGTGGGAGCTGGGAGGGAAGCTGGAGACCTGCCATCCCCACCTTTGGGGCCCAGAAAGGGGGAGAGCCTGTTAGCAGCCTTCCTCTCTAAATGCCCTTGGGGATCAGCCAGGTCAGCCTCCCTGCTTTCACAGAGGAGGTAACCAAGGCCCAGGCAGGCAAAGTGACTTGCCCAGGGTTACACAGTGTCAGAATCAAGATTTAGACTGGGGGTGGGGGGGCCACTGGTTCCAAATCCAGCCTGAGTTTTCATGATACCACATTGCATCATAACAGTGGGTAATCAAATGCATCAAACCAAGCATATTTTAAAATAATTTTTTTCAATTATCAAGCATTTATTTTTTTCTCCTTACCTCCCCCCACTGAAAAAAGAAAAGAAAAACAGTCTCGTAACAAATCTATAGAACGAATGGGGTACTCAGGCAGGAGCAGCACCTTGGGTTTCATCCAGCCTTCATGTTCACCCCACTCTAATTTGCGGTTCCAAGAAGCTGTAACACAGCCGCCACACTCCATAAACTGTCTCAGCAGATGGGCTAACTCAGGCTGAGGGCAACTGACAGGCCTCAGGTCTGTGGGTGAGTTGCGGGGAGTGTCTACCCCAGGCATATGAAGACTTCCTGGTGGAATGGGTGGGTGAGAACATTTTGTTCCAATGGCCGAAGGCGGCTTAGAGCTGGGTCAGACACTGAAGACTCCACGGTCACCTATTGCATCCTGGGCCGTCGCCAGGGGTCCTGACTTTTGTCTGGCCCCTGGACTGTGATGACTCAGGAAGAGAGAGTGAGACTGAGGCCTTTGCCGAACTGCCTCTCTTAAATCCAATTTATGAGCAAGTCAAGATATCACCTGTGCTGTCACTGGCCCTCTTCAAAATTGAACCTCCAACAACACAGAGTCAAGCAAAACAAGATTTGCACGTTGGCCAAGGGCACACTGCCCCCAGGCCATCAGTGGTCAGGAGCGGGAGAATGCTTCATCTCCGGGATTCTGAAATTGTGGTTAGTTATTGGTTCATCAGAGTTCTTAGGTCTTTACAGGGCAGTGCTTGCTGTACACATTGTCCTGGTTCTCACTTCACTGTGAATCAGTTCATATAATTATTCTGAAGTTTCTCTGAAACTTCCTTTTTCAAGTGGGGCATTTGTAAAGCACTCAGCACAAAGCCAAGCATGTTGTAGGTACTTAATAAATGCTTGTTTTCTCCTGCTTTCCTCCCACTCTTCTCTCTTCCTCTCTCCCCTATTCCTTTCCTGCCTCCCTTCTTCCTTTCCTCCCCCCTTCTTTCTTCCTTCCTCCCTCTCTCCTTTTCTTCTTTCCTTCCTTCCTCCCTCCCTTTCCTTCTTTTCTCCTTCCCTCTCTTACTTCCTCCTTCTCTTCTTTCCTTCCAGCAAAATAGGGAATGATCAGTGATCTGGGGACTTGAAGAAGAAGACTCTATCTGCTATTATAGTGACGCTGAATCTTTGTTAAGGGCATCACACAATCTCTTTTAATAGGAATGGCAAAGAGTAGTCGAGTTCTGAATGGGAGATATGGGTTCGATGCCCAGTTCTCCTCTTCACAGCCTTTATGGCCATGGGATGCTTCGGCTCTCCAAGGGGCCCTGGGGGGCCCACTATAACCAAGCCCCATTCAGATGCCGATCCTCTTCATTTGCGTGTGTCCCTTACTTTCAACATCCTATGAACCTGTTGAGGGAGGCAGCTTAGCCCCAGGGCTTCGGGGCAGAGCTGGGCCCCACAAATCAGAACCAGGAGTATTGAAGGGACGGTGCAAAGAGGCAGATTTAGGCTCCAAGTCATGAAAACCTGGTTAGCACGAGCGAGCTGCCCCAGAAGTCCCGGGCTCGCTCTCTCCCACCCAAGGGAGGATGGATGACGGATGACCACTTGTCGGCCGTTACATCGGAGACTGCTTTTCTGGGTCTGGCTGGACTAGAAGGTCCCCGAGGGCGCTCTGACCCAAATTCTGTGCCTCTGAAAATAACACCGAGTTGGGAGGGGTTTTCGAAAACCGGGGTTCGTCCCGATTTGCACCCCATCTTTTTTTTTCCCTCCAGGTAATCAATGCTATGTTAGTTTCAGGTCGGCATCCCCTTCCCCCCCCCCGGAGAAATCCAATGCACGAACCCGTAACAAATACGCAGCGTCGAGCAAAGCCGTCTGTCTCCCCCGTTGCCCAAGCCCCCCACGCCCCAAAGGGGCCTCCATCTGCACTTGAACCCATCAGCTCCGTCGGCCCGCGTTAGGGTTCAGCTCCGCTCGATCTGGGACCCCCGAGGCCCCTAGCAGGGCTACAAAGAAAACCTGGCGCATTTGGAGGGGTTAGTGACTCACTGTCCCCATCTTACAGATGAGGAAAGTGCCCGGTCCCGGGTCCCCCGCGAGGAGTGGCGGGGCTGGGGCTGGAAGCCTGGTGGGCGGGAGCCCCCCATGACACCATGCCCCGACCCGCGGTCCGCCCAGGTAGCCACCGCCTGGCAGGTGTACGACTCGCGGGGGAGGGGCAAAGGACTGCCGGTTTCCAAGACGAGCTACGGGCGTATCCCATCTTCACTGGGGTCTGGGGAGGGGGAGGGGCGAGGAGGGCGGGGTGCACGGAGCGTGGGAGCAGAAGGAGCGCTGAGCTCACGCTGCCGCGTGGGGTAGGAGGAGAAGGCGGAGCGGCCCCTTTAAAGCCGGGCGGGGGCGGACGGCCGAGCCCCAGCCGCTTCCCGCTCTGATTCGCTGCGGGGGGGATGGGAGGGTGGTTCCAGAAGAGGGCGGGGTCCGGCCATGCAAATAGGAGCTGCTGATCGGTGACGCACCATCACCCCACGCGCCGCGCCGCCAGCCCATTGGCCGCTGCCAACCTGGTCTCACTGACAACAAACAACGGAGCGCGCGGCCGCTGGGCGGGGCCGGCAGGGGGCGGGCCCGGGGAACCCCGCCCGCGAGGCCCCGCCCCCTCCCCGAGACATCCTGGGGCCGCGCGAACATGGCGGCGGCTGGTGTTGACCGGTGAGGCGGTGTCCGACTGGGACAGAGCTTGGGGACATGGGCGGCGGCCGCGGCGGCGCCGCCTCCGCGTCTCGCTGAGGACCGGGCGGGAGCCGAGAGCTCGGCGTGCAGAGCCGGGAGATGGAGGCGAGCGGCGGCGAGCTGGGCGCTCTGGAGACCATGGACACCCTCACGGAGCTGGGGGACGAGCTCACCCTGGGGGACATCGACGGTGAGTGGCGGCCGCGACTGCGCCTGCGCGCCCCCCCCCCCCCCGGTCCGCCCTGCCCCCTCCGCTACCCCTCCCTCTCCCCCTCCCCCGCGGCGGTCCGGAGCAGCGGTCTGCTCTGCTGCCTCTGTCCGGCCCCGCGGCGGTCCCCACGCCCACGGAGCCTCGCCCCCCGGCGCCGCTCCCCCGGCTCCCGCCCCCCACGTGCAGCTGTCACGCCACGAGCGCCGGGGCCGGGGGCGGCCCCGTTTCAGCGGCGCTTTTGCGGGGATCCAAGTTGACAGGAGTCGGTGCCCCTTTGCCCGGGGTGGGGGCGATCTGGTGCCGACCCCGGCCTCGGCCGTCGGGGCGATGCCCAGTGCCGGGATGCCCAGCCCCGAGCGCTGCTGGAGGCACCCCAGAGCCGGCGCCTAGTTGGGGAGGGGGACCCTGCTGGGGGTAGGGCGCAGTCCGGGGATCGCTCCCGTGCTTGGGGGCCGTGGAGAGGGAGGCCGGCCGCCCCCACATCCACGTGGAGACGTCTTAACATTTACCGAGTCCTCTAAGTAAGAGGCGAGATCTTAGGTGAGGAAGGGGCCCCTGCGTGTCCTTGGGGCGGCGGAGCACAGGACTGAGCCCTTCCGCGGAGATCTTCATTTGACAGATGGGGACACTGAGGCCTGGAGGGGCACACAGCTAGAATTTGAACCCAGATCTTCGGACTCCCAAACCTGGAGCCCGGATTGTGCACATGCCGGTAGAGGCCGTAGGTGTGAGAGACGTAGAGAAGAGTCTTTGAGGAAGTTGGGGTGGGGGGGGGTCAGGTTACTTTTCGACTTGTTTTTAGGAAAGGGAAATGTGAAGCCGGGGCCTGCCCGTTGGGGTGCGTGGGTGAGTGGGCCCTCAGTTATGTCTGGGCGGGGCCAGCAGCTGTGGCTGATGAGCCCCCCACGGGAGTCCTCCCAGGTAGCCCTGGGTGCAGGTAGAACGGGGGCTCGGAGGGCAGGACTGCTTCTCCCCTCCTGCTGGCCCAGGGTCTGGCATGTAGCGGGGGCTTCCCGTTAGAGCGTTTTTTAGGGCGAAGGGAAGTAGCCAGGAGGACGGGGAGGAGGGCTGGAAGGGGACTGGCCCCGGGTGAGGGGGGCCTCGCCTTGGAAGGCCGAGGGATGAGGAAGAAAGCCGGCTCTTGGGCATCGAGGCAGGCGAGGTGAGCTGAAAGGAGCCTCACTTTCACCACGAGTTACTTGGGCTGCTAGGGGACCCCGCACATGCTGGAGACCAGAGGAGGGAGGGATTCCGGCTGGGGGCCTGGAGAGGACAGCCACCAAAGACTGACTGCAGGTTCCAGGCCTGATACCGGACCCAGCGCATTGCAGAGGAGTGGGTGGGCTGAAGCTCTGGTCTCAGGAGTGAGATGCAGGAACTTCCAGGATGAGGTTTTGTGGGTGAGAAAGTCCCAGAACATGATGGTAAACATGACTGAGGGGAGATCATGGGGGAAGGTAGCAGGGTAATGTGTCGTTGGAGACTGGGGGATGGCCATCATGACCCATGATTAGGACTGGGGGGGGAGGGAGAAGGCCAGCAGCCACTTTCTGCCATACGGCCTGGCCTTAGAAGAAAAGACTTCTGTTCTTCTGAGCCATCTTCTCCCTGTTCCTGCCTGGGTGTGTGACCCCCCCCCACACCTTCTCCCACACTGCTGGCCACCCCAGTTCCAGCCCTGGATCCTTAGCCAGAGTGGATACTGGGCGTGGTAATCCAGGTCTGTTGGGCCTGGCCACACCGGCTTTCCCTTCTTACTTTCACCCACTTTGGGGCGGGAGTGCCCCGGTGTCTTGGGACCACATCTCCTCTTGTCCAGGCCTTGGCCTCCCTAACCTCGCCCTTGACAAACATTTCCCTAAGCCACACCTCTCCCATTGGTTATTCCCCCCCCAGAGGGGGATGGGGATGAGGATGAGGACAGGCCCGGCTCTGGGGAGCTCTCTTTAATTAGTCTTTAGAGCTGGCTGGGTACTTTGTCCCAGTGCCTCATTTACACCAGAGAAAGCAGTCTCAGAGAGAAAAGGGGAGCTTGAGAGACCAGGTGCAGGGAATGGAAGCAACACGGGGTGGTGGGAACGAAGCAGAAGAGGCGGTCTCTCCGGGCCTCTGCTTTCCCCTCTGCAAAATGGGCTCCCAGGCCCTTGACTAACTCAGCTTGTCCTGTTAACTCTGGTTCCGTGCAGGGGGCCATCCCCCTCACTTTGCAGAGAGGGAAACTGAGGCCCAGAGAGAGGGGAGTCACGCAGGTAGTTAATAGCAGAGCCAAGCTTTGGGAGGCCTGTCAGCATTCAGTTCATAGAACACAGATGTAGAGCTGGGAAGGGCCTCAGGTCATGGCAGGTGAGGTGCCAGCCACAGGGCTCAGGGCCGGGACTACCTCCCACCACCCTCCACTTACTTACTGACTGTCAGAGGTCGGTCATTTTTTTAACTTGGGCCAACAGGTCACACAGCCTACCTAGATCCAGCGCCCTCATTTTACCAGTGAGGAGCCTGAGGCCCATCCAGATAAAGGAAAGACTTGCCCTGGCACCCGTAACTGACACAGCACCCTCAGGCCTTTCGCACAGCCGTGTAGAGCTGAAGCATGGATCGGCTCCTTTGTTTCTACCCAGAGTCTGGAGGTGATATCTGTCAGGGGCCTGATAGCCCATTTTAGGGAGGAGAAAGTAGAGACCCAGAGAGGCCACCTCTTCTGCTGGGTCCCCACCACCCCATGTTGCTTCTGCTCTCTGCTCCTGGGGCAGCAGAAAGAGGTTGGTTTTCTGGCCTCTCTGTTCTAAGTAGGTCTGGGCTTTCTTCAGCCTTCCTGGAAAGGACGTCCTACATTTGGCCCCCCTCAAGGTCTGGATGCAGGATCTGGGGTTGGAAGGGGCCTGAGAGCCTGTCTGGGCCACCCCTCTCTCGTTTTCCAGAAAAGGAAGCTGAGACCTGGGGAGGGGCACAGGGTTGGCAGGTAGCAAGGTGGAATTCGAACCCAGGCCCTCTTGACTCCAGAGCCAATCCCCTGTGCCATGTGGCTGTGTGTGAGAGGGAGGGAGCCAGACAGACACTGCCTTCTGGATGGGCTTTCCCAGTGCAGCCCTTGCTGGGTGAGGACCACCATTGTCCTAAAAGGGATTGTCTTTTCTTTTTGGGGAAATCCAGTCCTAGGATCTGCTTTTATGCCACTGCTCCTCCAACTCCTCAGGCCTGCACACTCCACATGCCCCTGGCAGTGGAGGGGAGAAAGCCCTGGACTGGGAGTCTGGGAGACCCCAGTTCGTATTGCGGCTCACGCAGTTACTAGCTGTGTGACCCTGAGTAAGTCACTTCACCTCTGTCTGCCTCAATTTCCTCATGTGCAGAAAGGGCTGTTGGGAGGATCACAGGAGATTACCTATGTCATGTCCCTTTAGCAAACCTGAAAGGAAGAATCTCCTGTCACTTAGATTGTAAGCTGTGGGAAGGCAGGCACTTAGACCTGTTTCTTGGTAACTTGGTGGCGTTTGGATTTCTGTTATTGGGGGGAGGTGTGGACACTGTCCTTAAGTTTGCCGCCCTTTGGGTAGGTGAAATCTGGCCGTGAGCATGTCTAGATCGGGACAGTGTGACCAAACCAGCTTCTCTTGGAGGTGGGTTTTTAAGCATGGCCCCTCCTTGCTTGGTTTCCCGGGCCTGCTGTGTTAGGGGAGGGGGGCCGACCCTGCGTCCTGGGTTCACAAGCGCTCCTGGATCTTCTGGCCACCCTCTCATCATCCTGAGGCCCTGAGGTTAAAGTGGCCAGCCTGAGAGTCAGGGAGGGTGAGGCAGAGCCAGAGGCACCCCCGGCAGCTGACTCCCCTACCCCACCATGCAGCAGTCAGTCAGCAAACACCCTCCCATAAGTGCAGGGCGAGCCCTCAGGGGCTCCTAGCCACTTATTAAGCCAGGTGCAGCCTGGGCCCTCCAGGGGCTTACTATTGGGAGTGGGGAGAGAACCTGCGGCCTTAGAACAGAGAGCTTCAGTTCCCAGAGACTCGTCAAGTCGGGCCCTTTTTGTCGAGGACGATTCTAGAACAAGCATTTATAGTTTAGCTTTGGAGAGAGGCCTGCCTTTGGTGGGGCTGGGTGGGGGAGCTTGCTCACAGAAGGCCTAGTCACCGGGAGACTGAGTCTCCTGGGCTCTGGGTTCTACCCGTGTTGACATTGTGGGATTCTCAGGGAGTGGCTCCAGCAGCAGCCTGGGTCTAAAGGTGGAGCTCACAGGGAGTCTTGTTCCAGCAGGGAGCCTTCCCTTTAAAGCCACAGCCTCTGAAAGGCCCTCTGATCAGTGAGCCCCGCCTGAGAGGAGGGTGGGGGTCTTGTAGGGCCTTCCACCTCTGAGGTGAAATCACTAGGCAGCGCAGTTCACTTGGACCGGTTTAACTCTGGGTCGTGCATCTGGGCTCGTCCGGTGGAACAGGTCTGCCCAGGGCGCTTCTTGTTCTTGTTTTGGAGCATGATACAAATTAGAGGTAGTGAGGAAGCAGATTATGAAACTCCTAGTGATACTCAGGGCTTTCCCTCAGGCCTCTCCCAGCCCCTGCCAGGGGTGGGGAAAGCAGCCTGGGCCAGAGAAATGTGGGGGCCATCGGTCTGGCCCAGGAAGCCCCTGGGCAGGTAACCCTTCTCCTTTCACCACTCCTCAGAGACACTTTTGAGGTGGGAGAGGCCTTAACCAAGGTTCCTTCCCCCTCATTCTGTGGATGAGGAAAGTGAGGTGGGGGAGCGATCCTCCCAAGGCCAGGCCTCCTGACAGGCAGTGAATGTTCCCTTCCCCACTCTTTCCCTTCCCATGTGGTGCCTAGAGACGCTCCCTCCCCCAGCACTGATTCCAGGCATAGACCCTCCAAGGCCAAAGGGACCTGAGGGGTCTTTTTGTCCAGTCCCCTGCCTCTCCTCTCATCTCCTTGAGGAGGCCTCTCTGGTTCCCTGTGCTAGATACCTTACCAGACCAGTGAAAACCAATCCGACTGCAGGACCGGGCCCTCATTGTTTGTCAGAAGGCTCTCCTCTCTTGGTCTGTGCTTTGGCCTCCCTGCCAGCAGGATGGCCAGGGAGGCCCATGGAGGCCGGGACCCTGGGAAGGCCCAGCGGCTCCCTGCTGGTGTCTGCACACAACATTTTCCCAAAGGCAGGCAGTGGCAAAGAAAGCCACATTTGGGTTCCTTGTGAGCTGGGGCCTCTCATGAGCCCAGGGGAGCTTGAAGTTGGTTTATGCCTTTATGCCTCAGTTCCCTCCTCTGTAAAGTGAGGGGATTGGACTTTTCTGAGCCTGTGGTGTGGCCAAAGAGAGCGTCCAGTCCAATCCCATTATTTTATGGCTTGGAAAACAGAGGCCGGGGAACAGAGACAAGAGGAGGGACTTACTCCAGGTCACCCAGGGCATTGTGAGGGATGAGCTGGGAGGAGAGATTTTCTCCTCTTTCAGGAGACGAGAGGAGAAAGTCCAGAGTGGAGGAGGATGCATTGCTGAAATGCCTGATGTGACTGGGTCAGTCCAGACCATGAAGGAGTCTGAGGCAGAACGGGGAGAGATGAGAGGGTTTGGACTGGAATGCGCACGGAGGCACACCGAGTCGAGTCGGGGAGAAGAGGCTGAAGGGAGGGGGTGGTTAGAGCTGGGAGCTGTGGGGGAGACGTGAAGTGGTTCTGAATGATGGGGAGGCCTAATGATGACAGTAACAACTCCTATATAGCTAGAGCTTTTTAAGGTTTGCAGAGCCTTTGACACGCCTACTCCCCTTCAGGTATTATCATCCCCATTTTACAGATGTAAGAACTGAGACCCAGGGGGTTTAAGGGACCCCCATAGCTAGTGAGTGTAGCAGTATCTTTGAGTCTTGGGTTCCTGCACTCTCCCCTGGGGGACCCTGCCTCCTCAGGACCGGACTAGACCTTGGGTGGCTAGAATCGAGTGGAGTGTGAGGTGCTGGGAGGAAGGTGCGGAGCTGAGGGACCAGGGTGCTACAGAGGGCAGCACCAGCTCCAGCACCAGGGCCAGGGCCCCCTCCACAGTGCCCATGATTGAGCAGTGACATGGGAGGATGGGGGAAGGGAAGGCAAGACAGGGACCTAGAGGGGAGGAGAAGGCTGAGAGAAAATCCTCCAGCTTTGGAGTCACTCTGTCAGCACGAATTTATTAAGCACCTACTATGTGCCAGGCACTAAGCTAAGCTTCTGGGGCTATACAGAAAGGCAAAAAGATGGTCCCTGCCCTCAAGGAGCCCCCAGTCTAACGGGGGAGACACCATACACCCGACGATGTACAAACAAGCTAGGCACAGGAGAAGGTGACGATGACCAGAGAGAAGGCATGAGATAAGGAGGACTTTGGGAAGATGGAGGGCATGCTGTCAGGTCCAGCTTTCCGTTTTACAGATGAGGAGACTGAGGTTTGGAAGGTTTGGGTGCTTTCCTGGCAGTAGCGCAGGTAGGAAGTGGCAGAGATGGCTTTTGAACTCAAGTCCAAATCCGGATGGAGGATGGGAAAGGTCACCTAGAGATGAAAGGTGTGTGGGAGGAGAAGGGCGAAGGGCGGAGCCAGGATTCCAGAGCTCCTGCCGGCTGTCTGGGGAGTGGGCTTGCATTGGCTGAGCTGGCCCCCACCATGATGAAATCTTGAGTCTGTCACAGTCAGGGGCCTTGGGCCAGGGGATGTCATTGCAGCAGTCATTTATTAAGTGCCTACGGTGTGCCAGGCCCCATGCTTAAGTGTGTGCCTTGGGGCCCCAGAAAGATCCAAACACTGCTCGTTTCTGGAGGTCTTTTAGGTGGTATCTGAAGACCCAAGGCCTTGCCTACAGCTCACCGAACAGGCCGTGGCTTCTGTCTCTCTTTGTACCTGCTAGAAGCAACTTGGCATGAGGGGATAGAAGGCTTGGGTCCCACCTCTGCCACTTTCCGGCCTTGTGACCCTGGGCAAGTCACTTACCTGTTCTGAGGGCCCTAACCGGGTACAGAACAGGTGTTGATCTGCATTTGGTAAAGGGCAGAAAGGAATCACCAATCTAGACTTAAAAGGCGCATCTGTGTTGGGATTCATTACTACCTCACACACAGTAGGTGCTTACTCATTGTGTTGGCTGCTGAACCAGTGGGTCCCCTCCACATCGTGTTCCTGTGCCTCAGGCAGGCCTGGCGGCACCGAGGGGCTGACAAAGGCTCACACTCCGTTCTGTCCCAGGAAAACCTGCTTCTGAGTGGGCTTGTTTATTTAAATTGAATTTTGTTTTATTTTCAAAGGAAGGCCCACCTTCTCTCCCTTCTGCTTCCTCCCCCCCACCTGGAGGAAGCCAGGTCCAGGGTACAGATGCTGGCGGGCCTGCTTGTGTGCCCCTGGCGAGCCCTCAGGAGTGGGCTCGCGGGTCCTCCTGGCCAGATGTCTGTCTTCATTGTGTGAATCTGTGAGTTGTTTCCCTGAGGTTCTGTCAGCTTCTGCTGCGCACAGGTTGGGCCCGGCCTCCTTTCGGGGCTCTGATGTGCTGGGGCCAGGGCCGAAGACCCATGGGCACTGAAGTCATTCTTGCTCCTCCCGTGTCCTGCCGGGCTCTTCATGACTCACTTTGTTTTGGTTTGGTTTTTTCTAGAGGTGCTTGGGGTGGCGGGCGGGTGATGCTTTGTTTGGGGGCTGCTGAGTCTGCCCAAGGAGTGGGGAATAATAAGAAGCAGTTGAACATGCTGTGTGCTGCGTGCCCCCTAAAGGGCCAGTTCCCCACCTGCCCGAAGATGCCCGCCCAGGCAGGATTAAGAAGGAGGAAGGGTTACTTCAGCACCTGAAGAGCAGAGGTCAAACCCCAGTACAGATCACAGCCCTTCACAAAGGCTGCACCAGGAACAAATACAAAACCCTCTGCTTGGCCTTCCCGCCCTCTCCTCCCTCTCCAGTCTCCTGGCCCCCCTCACTCCCCTGACACATTCTCTTTGCTCCAGGGTCACGGGCCCCCTGGCTGCTCCACAAACATCTCTGGGCTCCGACATTTCTCTGCTTGACCTCCTCCTCCCCTCCCCATCCTGGTCTCCCTGGCTGCATCCCACCTTCCCCAGGAAGCTTTTCCCAGAGTCCCTCAAGCCAGTGCTTGGCCTCTGAATTATTCCCTGCCTGTCTGCTTGTCTTGTCCTCCTTTGATTGTGAGCCCCTTGAGGGCAGAGACTGCCTTTTGCCTCCTTTGTGTCCCTAGCACTTAGTAGAATGCCTGGCACATAGTAGGTACTTAATAAATATGTGTTGACTGACCAGCATGGGACTTCTGCCTGGCCTTTGCTGGCAGTTTTCACTTTGCAGTGTGAAGCCTTCTTGGGGGGCCTGGTCCTGGGGAATCGGGTTCTGAGAGTCTCAGTATGTTGGCCGGCCCCCAGCTTTGGTCCTGGTTCTGGGGCAGCTGCTCCGGGCCCTGCCGGGGGCTCCTGAAACCCTGAGCTGACAAGGAAATGGAGGGGCTCTGTCAGAGAAGCCCTTTGTGAGCTTGTGGGGTGGGGGTCAGAATATGTTTGTATAGAATGTTTGTTAACTTCAGGGCCTGAGTTCTAATCCTGGGCTCTGCTATTTCTGGCCTCTGAGACCTTGGATAAGTCCCTTTCCTCCCCCAGGCCCCAAGTTCCTCATCTGTAAAATGGGGCGGTGGAATGAGACCACCTCTGGGGTCCCTTCTATGACTCTGTGGTTCACCTTCTTTTGGGGTGATCCAGTTTGTTCACCCATGTCAGCCTGCCCTCTTGGCACACAGTGGGACTAGCCTACCTTGTGGCCACCTCGCTAAGCTTGGGCTCTGGTTGGGAAAGGCGGCCCACACTGATGAGCTCCATACGTTGTATTGACTCCTCTGGCTGTCAGCCCCAGCTCTGAGCCACGTCTGGGCCTGTGTGTGGACTGCCTCCCAGCCAGTCTTACTTGCTGAGGCCAGAGTACTCCAAGTTTCAGGAGATTTCCGCTCGTTCCTCGGGCTGCCTGCTGCGTCCTCTGTCCTGTCCTTGGCTTCCTAGCTGCTCCTCCAGGCTTCATGTTGTCTGCTATATCCTTGTATGTCGTAGAGATCCGGCTCAAGGCCGGAGCCCGGTGGCCCCCACGCAGACCTTCCTCCAGGGTTACAGGAGCCAGCTGGGAGATAAGCAAGAAAGCAGCGGTGCTCAGCCACCCCTGGCGGCCCAGGAGGTGCAGTGCACCCACCGGGCCGGGGCTTTGGTCTCCAACTCAGGAGGAGCCGTTAGTGGCCAGAGCTTTGAGGCCGGTTCAGTCCCCAACAGCTGCCTCTGAATCACAGGCCGACGAGACGGGTCTTCCGAGGCTCCGTGAGAGGAGAAGCCCTCCTGGTGAGGGTGGTTAGATGGGCGGAATTGGGGAAATGTGCTGTGGTTTGGGGATCGGAGAGAGGACAGCAGGGAATGAAGGCTAGGGGGCAGAAGCCAGACTGGCCACTCCATAGCGAGAGGTAACAGGAGGGCCGGGTTCAAATCCAACCTCACACACTGACTGCACGACCCTGGGCAAGGTGCTTCACCTGTCCACAAGCAGGGAGCTTTCGTTAAGCACCTTCTGTGTGGCAGGCTCTGTGCTAAGTGCTGGAGATGCGGAAGGGAGGCAGCCGGGGGATGGGGAAGCCCCAGGTTGGTGCAGCTCAGCTGCCTCGTCTCTGAAATGGAGGCCTCGTCTCTGAAATGGAGGCCTCGTGATGGCACCTTCCTGGCTCCCAGGCTGTTGGGAGGGGCCAGGAGAGTACGACGGCAAGCCACCCATGTTTATTGTTGTTGTTATAAAGGAGATGGTCAGACCCCCGAGCCTCCCGGAAAGGGCAGGATTCCCCCCACCCTGGAAGTTCTGGGCTGCATGGCCACGGCCACGAATGCCAGACTCAGCAGCCCGGCCCACCTTATAGCCAAAGGAAAGCAGGGAGGGGCCAGCTGCCGGCACGTCTTTACTTCTGACATTTAAGTCAAGTCCTAAAAGCACCAGGACCCAACAGAGCTGGCCTTAAGCAGACACATTTCAGGGCCTCTTCTCCAATGTGTACTTCTCCTGTCTAACTCTTCCCAAATTCGAGCTTCTCCCAGATCCCCTCTCGTCCCTCGTGTCAGGAAGCCTAGCGCTGTGTGCCAGGCTGTGCGCCAAGCTCTTTGGACAACTCTTACTTCGTTTTCATCCTTTTCAGCAGATGGGTGGTAGGTGCTATTGTTATCCCCATTTGATAGTTGAGGAAACTGAGGCAAACAGGTAAAGGTGACTTGCTCAAGTCCTTCAGCTGATAAGTGTCTGAGGCTGGATTTGAACTCAGATCTTCCCCACTCCAGGCTTGGGGCACTATCCACTACACTGCCGAGCTGCCTCTGGTGAAAGGAGGGCTACCTCATGAAAGTGTTTGAAAAAGTGTGTTTTGCTGTGACCAGGGCTGTGTTTCACATCATCCAGGAAAGGGGTAGATTGAGAAATACGGAAGAAGTTACAGGGCATGGGGGGAAGGCGGGGTTAAAACTGGCTCCAGACTGAGTCCTCTTGTGGCCTGCCCTGGTCCCCTGAGGACCCCCCCCAGCAGGGCAGAGATGGGCGGCAGGGGGTGGGGGTGCTGACCTGGACAGAGTTGGGGGACTCGGGACAAGGCCCTCGTCTAGAGGCAACCTGGCAGTTTCTGGACAGCCAGACTGGGCTCGTGCTACAGGCTGAACTAGTGACATTTACCCATGCGGAGAATGAGGGCACCGAGGGCTGGCCTCCGGCGTAAGCAGACGAGATTTCCCGGCAGCTCGCCTGCCCCTTGCAGCAAGTCGGCAGCACCCCTCCCCCCACTGGACACGGGTCTCTTAATTTTAAACCCTGATCCGAGGGCAGCATTGAAGCTGAAAACCGCTCTCACGTTCATCCACGCCCAAAGAATTTCAAGACGCAAATGTTTAATGCTAAAAGGAGCAGGTGGGGGCCGGGTCCCAGGAGGAAGCTGGAGGGCTCCTCTAGCGCAGGCCCCTTCGGTTTTGTGCTGGGACGCGGTGTTAGTGCTTTCCAAGGTGTAGCGTGCACGCACTCCGCAGTCTCACCAGCCTGGACGACTGGCCTGTTCCCCGATGGCCCTGGAATGGTCCCTGCCCCCATATCTCCCTGCTGATCCTTGCAGAGAGGTGACCTCCCTCTCCTGAAGTCTCCTTTACAAGCACAGCCGCTTTGGTTTTTGGGTGCATTTGTAGACATGATTTCTGTCTCCTGATAGAAACCTCCTCAGCTCCTTGAGGGTCCACCCTGGGCTGTCTTCCCACACCTAATAGTACTCTCTGTACCTTTGTTGGCACCAGGCTTTTGGGCTTTTTTATTTTTTTTGAAAGAAGGACCATGGATTCTTTGTGTCCCTCCCACGGTGCCTAGAAGAGTGCCTTGTACCCTGGGAGAGCGCTCCTGGAACCAATGACTCGCGTCGGTCTTTTCCCAGCCTCCCCACGTGCCCTCGTCAAGTCCTGGGCTCCCGGGTACTCAGTTCCACCTGGGCAGCCCCCTGTCTGTGGCTCAGTGGGCGCTTCCAGCTCTGGGGCTCCGTGTCCTCGGGGTGATGACCAGGTTGCCGCACCTGTCGGCCGGTGTCAGAGGCGGGGAGTTGGGAAGGCAGCTCAACGCTGTTCAGCCCCAGCTCCACGCAGCACGTGCGAGTGTGCCTCCTGCGGGCCCGGCGCCGCACTGCAGCGCCTCTCTCGGACATCTCTCGCGTTGGGGAGCTTTCTCTGCGTGGAAGCAGCCACGTTTGAGAGCCACCTGTCCCCGGCTCATCCCTCCTTCTTCCCTCGGGGGCCAGGCTGAATCGTCGAGTCCGTCCTCCAGGGCCAGCCCTTCACATTTTTGAAGACGACTCCTGCTTCATTAAGGTCTTCTATTCTCCGGCCTAAATGCCCCAGTGCCTTCTCTTGGTCCTGGTCTGACTCGGTGGTCTGCTCCTTCCTGATTCTGCTTCATTCCAGCTCATTGATGTGGCCCCCAGTGCTGCACACACCGCCAAAGGTGGCCTGACCAGAGCAGGCATCAGAGGGACTCTCCCTCCGCTCCTGTTGGACGCTGGTAGCCTGGCGGCCCGTGAACCTTTCTGGCCACCACGGCGGCATGATGCTGGGCTGTAGCCTTGCTCTCGGCAGGGAGGTCTGGCCTGGCCTCTCCCTGACCCGGCTCACACAATCTAGATGCGTGCCCCAGCCCCCGGATCGTGCTCTCTCCCCTTCCTCGGTCTTCCTTTCCACCCCGGCTCTCCCCATTAGACTTGGGAGCATCACTCCCAGGCTGGCGGCCCCTCCCCTGCAGCAGATGCACCTCCGTGACCCAGAGCTCTGGCATTCCGCCTCGTGCCTCCTTGTGCTCTCCGCCCTCTCTTCACCGTCTTGACCCTGTGGCTCACAGATGCAGCCAGATGTTACCAGAAGTCATGTCGTGTTAGACACGGATGTTGGTGTGTCCTGTCTGCTCACGTTCTGTGAAAGTCCCGAGACCAGGTCGGCCGAGTTCCTTGTGAATTTGCGTTCATTCATCTCAGTTGAGTGCTTCTCACCACATGGCAGGCCTTTCCTCGCCCCCTCGGACCTCCAGGGTCTCAGCAGAGGAACTCGCCTCCTGCTTCTCTAAGGACTCAGAAGCTCCCTCTTCTCCCCCACCCCCCACTTCAGAGTCCCTTTGCATCCCCCTCCCCTCTCTGGTCCCTGAGGAGGATGGGGCCTCCCCTCGCCAAGGCCAGCCCCTCTCCTTGTGCTCCTGACCCTCCCTTTGAGAACTGTCCTCACCCAGTCCATTGGTTAAACTTCTGTCTCTCCTGATCTGTTGGCTCCTTCTTTGCTGCCTGTTCTGACCACCAGGCTCTCCTTCACCCTTTAAAAACCCACGCTTGGTCCGGCCAACCCCTCAAGCTGTTGGCCTTCATCTGGCCCTCCTGTGAAGGGCCATCTCTGCTCTGTTTCGTTTCCTCGGCTTCTCCTCCTCACTGCCTTGCAGTCTGGCTGCTCCCAGACGCCACTGCTCCAGGGTTACCAGTGATCACTTAACTGCTGAATCCGCCAGGGCGAAGTCCTCATTCTGCCTCAACTTCCCAAGGCTGTGGACCCCTCGAGGCTTTCCCCCATTGTAACACATTGGGTTAAGTGACTTGCCTAAGGTCATACAGCTTGTAAGTGTTATGTGTCTGAGGCCGGGTTTGAACTCAGGTCCTCCTGAATCCAGGGCCGGTGCTCTATCCACTGTGCCACCTAGCTGCCCCGAGCTCATCTCTCTCTGCTTCCCTGCTTCTGCGCCTCAGGAATCCCTCAATTTCTTCAAAGTGTGGGTCAGGGGCTGCCTTTCTGACCTCTCCAGTTTCCCTTTGGAAATTCCTTGGTATTTACTTATTGGTATGTATAAATGAATGAATAAAAAGACATTTATTAAACCCTCCTTACTTGTTAAGTGCTTGGGTAACACAGTAGGTGACTGATGGAGACCAACTCAGATAGAAAGGATCAGCTGGAGGGGAACTGGAAAGGCCTGGTGGGCCTTGGGGAGCCGTGGCAGGGAGTAGGGTGAGATTAAGGGGCAGCTGGACATTCAGCCTGGAGGGGCAAAGGGGAGAGCCCAGTGTGATCCAGGCAGGGGGAAGGGGCAGGGCTTCCAGGAGGCCTGGTCTGCCTGGTCACCACCCTCCCGTGCTGGTCTCCAGCTACACTAGGGTATCTCCCTACCCCCCTCCTATCTTTCCAGGCTTTTTGCACTTCTGTCTCTCTCTGTCTCTGTCTCTTGTTAGTTCAGTGAAATGGGCTTCTTTGCTGTTCCTCTCTCCATCTCTCATCTCTGTACATTTTTACTGGCTGGCCCTCATGCATGGTATGCCCTCCTTCCTCTTCTCCACCTCCTGGTTTCTCTGGCCTCCAAGTCCCAGCGAAAGTCCGACCTTCTGGAGTTGTGAACTGGTCCAACCATTCTGGAGAACAATTTGAAACTATTACCAAAAGGCCCAGCAATACCACTACTAGATCTGTGTCCCAAATAGACCAAAGAAAAAGGGGAAGGATCTGTTTGTACAAAAATATTTACAGCAGCTCTTTTTGTTGGTGGCAAGGAACTGGAAATTGAGTTTGGGGAGTGGCTGACCAGGTTGTAGTGTATGATTGTGATGGAATACTATTTGGCTATGAAAAATGATGAGAGGTGTGGCTTCAGAGGAACCTGGGGAGACTTCTGTGAACTGATGCAAAGTGAAGGGAGCAGAACCAGGAGATCATTGTACACAGTATGAGCAGTATTGTGCGACGATCAGCTGTGAAGGACTTAGCTCTTCTCAGCGATACAATGATCGAAGACAATTCTGAAGGCCCCCAAATGGAACGTGATGGAAAAATGCGACCCATCTCCAGAGGCGGAACTGTTGGCCTCGGAGTGCACGTTGAAGCACTTTTTGCTTTCTTTGTTGCTTGCTAAATTCTTTTTATTTTTGCAACATGGCTAATATGGAAATATGTTTTGCATGACTTCACGTGTATAATTGATATCACATTACTTGCCTTCTCAGTGGGCAGAGAAGAGGTGGGAGGGAGGGAGAGAGTTCAGAACTCAAAATTTAAAAAAAAAAAGATCATTAAAAATAAAGAGAACAAATTTAGAAAATAAAATCCCACCTTCTCCAAGAAGCCTTGCCCCATCCCCCTTAATGTAAGTGCCTTCCCTCTGCTGGTTACTTCCATTCATGCCGTACCCCGCTCGTCTGGGCTGAACTGTTGGCTTGTCTCCCCAGATTAGCCCGTGAGCTCCCGGAGGGCAGATGCACAGGGCCTGGCACACAGTAGGTGTGCTGACTTACACTGTCTGGTTCATGGTTGTTACACGGAGATTTTTCACCCATCGCCCGGTTGATGGGCACCCCCTTCATTTCCCATTATCCACTAACACAGAGAGTGCTGCTTTGAGCATTTGGGTGTATCTTTACTTGTGTCTTTGACTTCTTGGAGTGGAGGGACCCAGGATTGGGATTAGTAGGTCAAAAGGGAGGGACTGTTTGGTCATTTCGGTTACGGGCTTCCAAATTGAAATCTAGAACGGTTTGACCAGTTCACAGCTCCACTGTCTGTGCAATAGTGGGCCTGCAGCATTGGCTATTCCCATTTTGGGGGTGTCTTTGAGAATTTGCTGGGTAGTTAGCCAGAATTTGAACCCAAAGTGGTCTTCTGACTTTGAGCCTATCTCTCTGCTGCCCAGCACCGGCATCCCCTTCATGGACGATCTCAGTCTAGACTGAATATCCCAATAGAGGGTTTGGGGGACTCTTGGTTAGGTCTTTTAAAAATGCACAGATGTGGTTTCTTGGGGCATCATCTTATTAACTGGCTTGGGCACCTAGAACCAGGAATGTGACGTTGTAAGGGGTGGGGACCCATCAGCCTGGTGTTTCTGGCAGGTTATCTTGGGACTTTTAGCTCTCTCCTCAGGTGGGCCCTCTTTGGAGGAGGCCAGGATGCATCCCTAGTAGAGAGTGCCTCTCCCCCAGCCCCTCCCAGCAGGCCCAAAGTACTTTACGTGTGAATTGAAGCTTAATTTTAAAAGCTTAATAAAATCAACTCCTTTCCCCCTCTCCCTGGTTCATTCATGCCTCTCAGAGGAAATTAAAGAGTGTCTGTAATAACCACACACAAGTGTGCAGAGCCGGGAAGGGCAGGCAGCAGTCATTCATTCAGCGGGCTGGAGTTCTGGGGGATGCTGTGCCTGGTGAGCTGAGCCAGAATTGATTCTCCCTGACTTGGTCTCCCAGGGCTCAGAAGAGGCCCTGGGGAGGTGCTGGACCTCAGCTTCTCTGGGTCTCAGAGGTCAGCCCGGCAGGAGCAGCGCTGCGGCTGGGCGGCTGGAGCAGGTGCCTGGTGAGGGAGTCTCTCCCGACTCATTTCTTCACTTACGTAATCTGGCTTAATAGGAAGGTTCTGGCTGTGGAGCCAGATGCTTGTGCTCTGCTCCCCTCGAGCCTTGCTGCTGCTGGGAAATGTTTTCAAGTACGTGAATCTGGCAGATTGCTGTTTCCAGAAAGATTTTGTAAATAAACTTTTCTTACTTTAAAAACTGTCTTCACCGGGCAGCTAGGTGGCGCAGTGGATAGAGCACTGGCCCTGAAGTCAGGAGGACCTGAGTTCAAATCCGGCCTCAGACCGAACACTTGACACTTACTAGCTGTGTGACCCTGGGCGAGTCACTTAACCCCAATTGCCTGAAAACAAAAAACAAACAAAAAAAAACTGTCTTCACCGTAACTTTCATATTTACAGAATCTTAGGTGCCTATGAGCAGCCAAGTAGCTCAGTGGATAGAGCACTGGGCCTGTAGTCAAAGTCCTGAGTTCAAACCCAGCCTCAGACACTTCTTAGCTGTGTAACCCTGGCAGTTCACTTCTGTTTGCCTCAGTCCCTCATCTGGAAAGTAAGCTGGAGGAGGAAATGGCAAACTGCTCCAGAAAACCCCACGGACAGCATCGGCGTGCTAGGGTCCAAGGGGTCACGAAGAGTCAGACGTGGCTGAACACCAGGAGCCTGTAATGCCGTGGCTCGAGACCTGGAAGGGGTCTCTGAGGCCATCCTGACCCGCGGGAGCCGGTGAAGGGATAAATGTGCTTTTGGAAGAGGCCTGAGGCCCTTTGGTGCAGCCCTCTCCTATAGATGAAAAGCCTGGAGCCCAGGGAGACCCAGGGACTTCCTCTCAGCGCGCAGCTGGGGAGCGAGCTCCTTCCTGCTTCCGGCGTCTTTCTTTGAATCCTGTGACCTCTCGTGGATGTCACCTGGGGGACTGGGAAGGCCCTGCCTGTGGCAGGCTTTGGGCCAATTTTCCTCGCCTTCCCCAGTGGGAGGCTCTGTGAGAATGAAGCTGAGAATCAGCGTCTGGGGGTAAATGGTCCTGACTGTTGGTATGTGCTAAGTTAACTTTGCCAAGGCTCTTTGGCCCATCAGCTTCCATCCTTGGAAGCAGCTGCTTGAACCCCAGATCCCAGCATCTGATGTGCCGTGTGGAGGGCTCACTAGGGAACCTCCAAATGCCCCCCCCAGCCATCAGAATCCAGGCCCCGCCCCCATCAAAAACGTGGTGCCTCTAGACAGGAACTGTGTAGGCCTGTCCTTGGTGTAGGGGTGACGGGCCCTCATCTGGTGAATTCATAGTGTGTTCTTGGGGGAACTAATTTAGTTGGGGGTGGGGGGGACAGCACTGCAGCCACTCTCTTTTCCTGGAGCCCCAGTTTCTAGGTATTTGCTGTGTGATGAGAAGGAGGAGATGGAAGGAGGGCACTTTGGGCCCAGGGATCCCAGGGACAGAGCAGGGGAGAGGGGGATTTCAGACAGGCTTGAGGTGGGGAGTTGCCTGGGAGGAGGAGGGGAAGGAGCCAGCTACGGGGGGGAGAGGGGAGGGTACCCTGGCTCCCTGGGCAGATAAGCTCAGAAGGGCTGTGTAGCATAGTTACCATAATTAATAATGAATTCCTTTAAGATGTACGAAGCAGTTCCCTTAGAGTACCTCTGAGTTAGGGTTATGTTGGGGTTATCACCCCATATTATAGATGAGAAAACTTCTCCTAGAGTTTAATGAGCTGCCTACCACAGTTGGCAAATGCCTGGTGCAAAGCCTAGTGCTCATTCTGCTAGAAGGCAGCTGTTACCAGCCTTACCATGTGCTTGCCCTGCCTCGGGCAAGTCCCTTCCTGGGCCTCAGTTTCCCCTCTGAAGCTAGGGCTTTGGACTGGGTGAGGCCCCATCCAGCTCTTAGCTCGTGGATGTTGTGTTGTTTCAGGCACTGTAAGTGGCTTTGCCTGATACCGAGTGAGTGAGTGCACCAGACCGTGTGCTCAGCACTTTACAGTCATCCCATTTGATCTGTACAGCAACCCTGGAGGGAGATGGGGAAACCAAGGCAGGCAGTGGCTCAGGGACTTGCCCAGGACCACCCAGCTGGCAAGTGCCTGAGGCTGGATTCGAGCTCAGGTCTTCCTGGTGCTCTGTCCACTGAGCCATTGTGGGTCTTTAGGAAAATGACTTCATTTTTCCCCCCACGCCTCTGTTTCTAGCCCTTGATGGCCACATTAGACACGGCTTCTGTCTGTTTTGTTCACAGAGATGCTGCAGTTTGTCAGCAGCCAAGTGGGAGAGTTCCCAGACCTCTTCTCTGATCAGCTTTGCAGCGGCGCTTTCCCAGGAGGCAGCGGGAACAATCCTGGCGCCGGCGCCAATGCCAGCGCCGGCACTGGAACCAACGCTGGCACCGGGGGCACCGTGGAAAGCCCCTCCTCGCGGCCCTACAGCCAGGCGCCGGTGGTGGCGGCAACAGCAGCCGCATCGACGGCAGGCACTGTGGCAGCGTCCTTCCCTCAGACTCCGCCTGTGCAGATTAAAGCCTCCCCGGCCCCAGTGTCCACCCCTCCTCGGCCTGCGCCCCTACTCCAGCCCCGCCTGCAGCCCCAGCCTCAGCCCCCGCTGCAGCCACAGACCGTGATGATCACCCCGACCTTCAGCACGGCCCCCCAGACCAGGATCATCCAGCAGCCCCTCCTGTACCAGAACTCGGCCACCAGCTTCCAAGGTAATTCAGGCGTGCCGGCGGCCAGCCCCTTGGGGCAGGGGCAGGCCGTCAGTCTGTCTGCATGGAAGCCCCCTGCCTTGGAAGGCCATCATTGAAATGTTACCCAACCACACAGTCCCAGACAAGTTCACAGGCCTCCGAGGGTCCCTCGTCCTTGGGGTCATGACCAAGCAGTCACAAGCCTGGGGGGCCGCTGCAGAGATGACTGCCCCTGCTGGGTCAGCCCTGTTAGAGGGCAGAGCCCATCACACCGCGTGCTACCTTGCGTGGGGAGCACAGTGCTTGGCATGCTAGGAGCACGTAATCAGTGCTTTTCCGTTCCATTTTGTTGAGGGGGACACTAAGCCCCAGGTAAGGGAGGTGACTCACCAGGGTCACACAGGGCCAGCAAGAGTCAGCCAGACCTGAGATCACCTCTTGCCTGACTCTGGGCTCCTCCTGGCTTCCACTGCACTCCATGACAAATGAATGAGCGTCCAGGGCAGGGGCGCCGAGCGTCTCCTGGTGGTGGCAGGAGGCAGGGGGAAGAGCCCAGCTTCCCAGTGAGGGCCGAGGCCCGGAGGGGCCTGGAAGGTCTGTGAGCCTGTATTGTAAAACCTTACTGCAGTCCAGGGGTGCCGCAATCGGTCCGAGCAGCCAGCCATGGGATCGCAGACTGAGGGCTGTCATTTGACAAAGGAAGAAACTGAGGTGCAGAAGGGGCGTGACTGACTGCCTCAGCGGTGGAGGCAGGATCTTGTGCCTGACACCAAATTCAGACGTCCTGCCGACGTGCCTTCCTGCCTCCTTCCGGCTGTGAAGCGGGCAAAAACACAGGCAGTGAGAACTTGTGGTTGACCTGGGGGTTTCCTCACCATCTCCCCAGGTCAGCAGCACCACTTGTTCCTTGTTCCACTCAGGAGAAGCCTTCCCTCCCTCCTTTCAGACTTTTCTCCTGACCAGTGGGGGAGCTCAGGGCCGAAGTAGGATTAGGACCAGCTCAGAAGGTCTGGTTAGAGCCTCCTGGGGTCCAAAGGGGCCCCAGGAGCTGGGTTGTTCTCCTGAAATGCTCCCTCCATCCTGGAAGCCGAGGGTTTACCTATTAGACCCAGGGGGTGAGGCTGCAGCAATAAAATTGTCTGTAGTAGCCCTCTGGAGTGCACGTGTTCCTTGTGGGGCGCTCCGGTGATGGCGGCTCACCTGTAAACAGCCACGGTTGTCTTTGTTTGGCAGGAGGCTCCATCCTCTGCTGACGGCTGCTCTCACGGCCCTCACGTTTCTCTTCTCTCTTCCCCAAGTCCTCCAGCCTCAGGTGCCGAGCCTGGTGACCTCCTCCCAGGTGCAGCCGGTCACCATCCAGCAGCAGGTGCAGACGGTGCAGGCCCAGAGGGTGCTGACCCAGGCCGCCAATGGCACCATTCAGACCCTGGCGCCAGCGACCGTGCAGACGGTGGCCGCTCCTCAGGTTCAGCAGGTTCCGGTAAGTGCTCCTTGGGGTTGTCGGGGTGGGGCTGAAGACATGTGCACGGAGCAGCATGGGGATAGGGATGGAGTTGGGGAAGCTGGGCGCAGTCATGTCAACAGGCAAGCATTTATCAGACACCTACTGTGTGCTTGGCTCTGTGGAGACAGAGACAGGCTGGTTTCTGGTCGGTCCAGTAGTGGAGTGCCCCCACCCCTTGGTAGTGCTTGGTCCTGGGCGGAAGGCCTCATCCTCCTGGTGTTTCTTCCCTGTGCAGGTCCTGGTGCAGCCTCAGATCATTAAGACGGACTCGCTCGTCTTGACCACACTGAAAACGGATGGCAGCCCGGTCATGGCGGCGGTGCAGAACCCGGCCCTCACGGCTCTCACCACGCCTATTCAGACCACGGCCCTCCAAGTCCCGGTCAGTCCCTTTCCTGGGCTTTGCCGGCCTCGTCCCTTCTCCGAGCTAACCCTCCTGTCTCTGGATCAAGGGTCCCCTGGCCTGGGAGGCCTGTGTCTCCATCTGGGGGGGGTGGGGTCGATGGGACCTCTGTGGGGAGGTGGCCATTTCCCTTTGGACGCTCCCGAGCTAAGGGGAGATGAATGGCCGTGCCTGGCTCCTTCGGGGGTGAGGATGGAAGAGGTCACCTTCGGCGCCGGGCCCCCGGGGCACGTGCCATGCTGCCGGGGCCTGGCGTCACCGTCCCTGTGTTTCAGACCCTGGTGAGTGGCGGCAGCGGGGCCATCCTCGCCACCATGCCCGTGATGGTGGGGCAGGAGAAGATGCCCATCAAGCAGGTGCCTGGGGGTGCCAAGCAGCCGGAGCCCCCCAAGGAGGGGGAGCGAAGGACCACCCACAACATCATCGAGAAGCGCTATCGGTCGTCCATCAATGACAAGATCATTGAGCTCAAGGACCTGGTCATGGGGACGGACGCCAAGGTATGGCAAGTCCTGGGCCACTACAAGCGCCATCCTTCACCCTGGCTCGCCGTGGCCGCGTAGCTCAGGGAGCCGGGCCATGCTCAGCCCTCTGGTTGGTGCTGCCAGCATGGCGGTGGTGACGCCCAGAGCTGAGCGGTCGGACGGCCTGTGTCTCTGGGTGTCGGGCTCAGATGTTTGCTGCTCCCAAGGGGCAAGCCAGCAGGCTGCTGGGTTCTGGACATCCCACTGAGGGCCCCTCATTCCCTGCCTGTGGTGTGAGCACCTGTAGGAAAGACGCAGAATTTGCTTCATATGACTTAGCTAGTCCATATCTTTGGTTCTTAAATGATGCTTTTTAGGAATCAGGAAAACTTGTGCCCTGAGAAAACAGCATGCCTATAATAGGGCAAGTCTGAGGGGACCTGGGTTCAAATCCCAGCTCTGCCTCTTGCTGCCTATGTGACCTTGGACAAGTCACTTCTCCTCCCTGGGCCTCTCACGGCGGGGGGGCTGCATGGCCTCTGAAGGCCCTTCTGATTTTGGCATTCATAGGATTGAGAATTGTAGCCACGGAATGATAAAGGTCCTCGACCCTGACCCCCCAGATGCTCCAGGGGGGCTCTGCCCTGCCCGGCTCTTCACTGCCCCTCTGTCTGTGTCCCCTCACTGCAGATGCACAAGTCCGGGGTGCTGAGGAAGGCCATCGATTACATTAAGTACCTGCAGCAGGCCAATCACAAGCTGCGACAGGAGAACATGGTGCTGAAGCTGGCCAGTCAGAAAACCAGTAAGTGAGGTCATTGTTCTGCAGAGCCTCTGGGGGACCGTGAAGGGGCTTCAGGGGGGCTCCTGAGCCTGGGAGGGGCGGGGCCTCTCTGTCTTAGTTCCCTTTGCCATTCTGCGTGTTTTATTTTATGCCTTTAAAAATGGGGCTGGGAGGAGGGGCTGCGGACTCCCCAGATGTTGACAAAGCCGGAAGGACCCGGCTCAGAGCGAGGCGGCGTCTCTCATACGCGGCGTCTCTTGGACGCGGCCAGGTGAACCTCTGGTTGGCTTGACTCGATTACGGCAGCGTTCTTCTTTCTCTTTCTCTCTCAGCAGAGGGGATGGGGAGGGAGATAAGGCGGGCCTTTGCTTGTCAAGAAACACGTGGTGCTCATTCTTACTAAAAGACCCCCCCCCCCCAGCCCCCATAGATTTATTCTGCTTGGCCCCAGAAGCCTGGCCAGGAGAGTGAGGGAAGTTGCAGAGGTTGCAGCTGAGAGATGGGGGAGCGAGTGGCCCTCAGCTGGAGTAACCGTCTCCCTGGGGTCCTCTGGTGGAGGCTGGATGACTCTGGGTCTGGGATGATGGAGAAGGCCCCTTCTGGCCCCGAGGTTCTGTGTCTCTGTTCGTGCAGTGCTTGCGAGGCAGAGGGCCCCGTGCTACTGCCTGTTGAGCCCCAGAGGTGTCTGAGCACAGTGAGGGCGGGCAGTGAAGGGAGACCAGGTGGGGCCCGCTCTGGCTCGGGGGCACGAGACGAGAGGAGCAGGCCGTGCATTACCCAGCTCTGCTTCTCCCTGCAGAACTTCTGAAGGGCATCGACCTGGGCAGCCTGGTGGACACTGATGTGGACATGAAGATGGATGACTTCAACCAGAACGTTCTGTTGATGTCCCCCCCCGCCTCTGATTCAGGGTCCCAAGCAGGCTTCTCCCCTTACTCCATTGATTCAGAGCCAGGGAGTCCTTTGTTAGATGATGCTAAGGTAAGAAGAGTCTGGTTGAAAGCGTCTGCAAACCCCAATAGGGGGCTGGGAGGGAAGAGGGGAGGGAGAGAGAAAGTAAATAATAAGGATGCTGGTGAGGTGCCCATCCAGGCTCCCATGTTCTAATGGGCGAGACACCGTGCAAACCACTATGCCTGTGCAGGACACTCAGAGTCAACAGGGAAGCGTCTGAGGGGGGAGGCGTTAGCAGCCGGGAGCACCAAGGAAGGCCCCTACAGAACGTGGGTGGACCTGGGTCTCAAAGGAAGCCAGGCAAGTTAAGGGGCAGAGGTAAGGAGGGAGGGCTCACCAGGCAGGGGGACAGCCAGGGAAAGGCATGGAGACTGGAGATGCAGAGTCATGTTCAAGCAACTCCCAGGAGACCAGCAGCATCTCCGGATTGTAAGCTTGTGGGGGCAGCACTGGGCGTAAGAAGGCTTGAAAGGCAGAGAAGAGTCAGGCTGGGAAGGGCTTCGTGTACCAGACAGACGGAGGGGTTTCAGTTTGATCCTGGTGGTAGCAGGCAGCCCCTGGAGCTGAGTGAGTAGTGAGTCACACGGGCTGACGTGTACGCTAGAGAAACGCTTGGGAAGGCTGCGGCTGCAGGGGCGCTCAGAGATGGCAGGGGCCTGGTGGCTGCAGGAGCCCTTCTAGAGGAAGTGGGGGGCCTGGACAAGGCTCATGGCCACACGACTGCCAAGAACAGGGTGTAGACAAGAGACGGGAAGGGAGAGATGAGCCTGGAGAAGTGTGCAGTGTAAGGGGACGCAGGCCTGGCTGCCAGGCCGAGCACATGTCATAGGGCAGTGCCCTCTGCAGGGCCAAGAGAGCGAGGTCTGTCTTGGCCTTTAGGATGCCCGGGGAGCCGTTGGCGACGCTTGCTGGGTTGGAGGTGAGCCTTGTGTTTAGAGTCGCAGGAGCTGATGTCCTCTGCCCTGTCCCACCTTGGCAGCTCTGCCCCGTCCCACGTTGGTGGACCTACAGGCCCATCTCTTCACCTCTGGGCCCTGCGGCCCCTTCTCTCTAAAGCGTGGGGCGTCCTTGCTGCCTCTGTCTGTGGTCCACTAAGATTAGCCACGTTGTCGGGGGAGAAGAGAGAAAAGGAGTCGTTTTCTCCAGGGCTTTGCCAGCTTTGGCTAAAGGGCTTGTCCGTAGGATTAAGTGTCCCACAGAGAAAGCAGGGGCATGCCGGCCACTGGGCAGCCAGGGGAAGCTGAAGGGGCAGAATTCTGCCCTGGTGGGCCAGCAGTGGGGATGGGCCTGCTTCAGGCCTCTAGATGGTCAGTAATAGGCCTTGCTGTTCCAGTTTGCAATCTAGTAGAAAGCATTAAAACCAAGGCCAGAGGCAAAGAAAACGGCCCTTGTTGAGGCTGGCTGAGAAGAGTGACTTAGAAGGAGGGGGGTTGTCATCAGGCTGTCTTTTGGGGGGCTTAGAGGGGCACCCCAGGGGCTCAAGCTACATCGGGATGATGGCAGCTAAGTTAGCATTTTGAGCTTCCTCAATTTCCTTTTAGAACATTTTTCAACAAAATCATTCCTTTGAGGTTGGGCACAGAAATCTGATTAAATGAAATGTAACTTGGTAAATTTGGGTTTTTTAAAAATCCTTTTGTTCTTAAAATAAGGCCTATAAGTTGCTTCAACGAGGATTCTGAGGAATAAAGGTAATTTTCGAAGGAGTTTCACGGGCTATGAGGTGTTGAAAGCCCTTCACTGAGAGCACTTGGCTCAGGAGGCCTGGGCTTCCATTTCAGCTCCCCTCTGGGTGGCTTGAGGACAGCCACATCCTACACTCCCAACTTGAGTTTTTCCAAGTCCACAATGGAGAGAAAGGCTGTTTTGTTTTAATTTGGGTCAGCCGCTGCCTCGACCTAGTACCAAAGGTACCCTGGGTCCTTGAAGGCTGCCGTGACAGGACACCAGTGTAGGTGGTGCTAGTTTGGAAAGGTTTCTAGTATCCATTTCTATGGCATGGACTGTGTGGTTGGTGTTTGATAGCCAGTGTGGCCCTTGGTGATGGAGTTCTGGCTTCTTCTTCCGACCCTAGCAGTTTGTGAGGATTATTTGTGTAGGCATAGATAAGGTGGTGGTGTACACCCATAGAGAGGGCCTGAAAGTGCGGGATGTGCAGTCTGCAGGGCCTTGATCATTCCCGAGTCAGCCCTGCTATCCTTCTAAAAAGCAGAGCTCACATTTATTTAGCACTTTCAGGGGCAGGCTCCATTCCTCCCAAAGACCATGAGGCCGTGGGCAACCTGAGAACAATTATCCCACTTTACAGGTGAGAAAATAGGTCCTGAGAAGTTCAGTGACTTGGTCAGTCAGTGTTGGAAATGGGCCTCTTGAGTCTCGAGTGAGTTTAGCGCTATCTACTGTGCTATGGAGAAACAGATTGAAACATGACTTAAATAAAGCACTAAAGTAAACCCAGAACCAGGGACTGGGAAGTGAGATGCTCAGGCTTGAGTGGTCCTGCAAAGGGATTCAGGACACAGCTGTGCCTGGCCCTGTGCTGCAAAAGACTCTTTCCCGCTTAGACTTGGGGGTATCTGTTCTCTCAGTTCTTGGTAAGTGAATGAAAGAAAGGAAAGGAAAGAAAGGAGAGAAGAAAGCAAGAAAGATGGATGGATGGATGGATGGACAGAGGTGGATGGCTATGGATGGACGGACAGAGGTGGATGGCTATGGATGGACGGACAGACGTGGATGGCTGTAAATGGATGGGTGGTAGAGATCTGAGGATGGAGATACACACGTGAATAGATAGATAGATAGAATTTAAGTGCTTACAGTGTGCTAGACGCTGATGATACAAATACAAGTAAGCGAGATAGTCCCTGCCCTCATGGAGCTGACATTCTACTGGGGTAAATGAACCCCAGTAGGGGAGCCAAAGTTAGAAAGAAGGGTCAGGATGTCCTTGGGTACCGGTGTAGGGCAGCAGGTTTGGAGTTGCTGGGGAAGTGAGCTTTTCGCTTGGCCCTGGGTGATACAGGGGTGGGAGAGGAAGGATATTTAGTGTTTGGGCAGAGCTGGGCTTGCTGGCAGCCTTCCTGACTTTCCCCTCCCCGGCGTGAGCACTTCTTGGCTCTCCCGTCCTGGTATATAAAGTGAAATGGCATTCAGAGAGGAGGTCGCCCTGGGGCCAAGCAGCCATCTGTCCATCCTGTCAGGGAGTCTCTGCCCCACAGGGTTATTTGTCATTCAAATCCGGGAGAACTCACATTTCTGGAGGCCTCAGTGGTTCACAGACAGGCTGCGTGAGGCGCTTTGGAAATCTGCGCTGTTCCCAGTGACTGCACTGAAAACATGAGATGCACACCTGGACACCAGGTGACAGCAGCTGACGTTATGGAGGCTCTAACTGGGTTTGGGACTTGACCTAGTTGTGGTTTCTTCTCGGTCCCCTCGGTCTGTGTCGAAGGTCAAAGACGAGCCCGATTCTCCTCCTGTGGCGCTGGGCATGGTGGACCGCTCCCGGATCCTGCTGTGTGCACTCACCTGTCTGTGTCTCTCCTTCAACCCTCTGACGTCGCTGCTGGAATGGGGAGGGGCCCACAGCTCTGGCCAGTCGGCACCTGGGGGCTCCGGCCGAAACATCCTTTCCTTTGATTCAGGTGGGACCCTGCCCAGAGCGGCTGCCCCTCCCCCCATGGAACCCTCTGTCCAGCCTGCTGTCTGTGGCTGAGGCTGAGGCCTGGCCTGACGACGGTCACAGAAGCAGTTCTGGCATCCAACTGTCCATCCAGCGAGACGGGTGGGTGGAGTGAAAGCCCCGGGGCAAGAAGAACGTGGAGAGCTCGCAGGGGTGGAGGGGCATGCTCCTCTTTCTCTATTTGCCATGCTGGCCTGGCAAGAGCTGGAAACCTGACCCCCTTGGACTGGGCTTTAGAGAGATGACAGTGTGTGGCGGACAGAGGATTTCCCCCCAATACTGGAGTTGTAGAGTTGGTGTTAGCTGTGAATATTTGGTTCCTTTCTCTCCCACGTTTTGTTTCATGAAGCAGCCCTGCTCATCCCCTACCCCGACCCTCCCAGAGGAGCCCACAGAAGGGGTGGGAATAGAGTGGGGAGGGTGAGCTCTGTCCTGGCTTGGATTTCTTCTTGGACAGTCTGGAGACTCCCAGTGGTGGAGTCAGAGGCCCTGGGTCTGACTTTCACCTTTGCAGCTTGGAAAATCACTGCTTTTCTCTGGGCCTCAGTTTCCTCCTCTGTCAAAGGAGGGGCAGAGTCGGTCTGGTGGCCCCTGATGAGCTTCTGCTCTTGGGCTGGGCTTTCCCTGTCCAGGTGCAGCTGGGCCTCAGTTTGCCAGTTTTTTCTTTTGTCTCTCACCCCTTTCTCCACCCTCACTCCCCAGGTGCTGGTGGCGGCTGGTTTGACTGGATGTTCCCCACCCTCCTGCTGTGGTTCTTAAACGGCACGATTGTCCTGAGCGTCTTCATTAAGCTGCTGGTGCACGGGGAGCCCGTCATCCGGATGCACTCGCGAACCTCGGTCACCTTCTGGCGTCATCGCAAGCAGGCTGACCTGGACCTGGCCAGGGTGCGTTATCCCCCTCCTTGGTTCCCAGTCATCTTGAAGGCTGTGAAGAGAAAACGCCCCTCCCTCCTTTGACAGTTGCAGGTTCACGTCTCTCCTCTGGTCTGTTCTGGGAGGGTGGCCTAGGCAAGGCCAAAGTGAGCGCTGGAGCGGGTGGTACAAGAACTTCAGGTCTGGGCCCCAGTGATGGAATTCTGTCTCTGGGACCATCGCAGACTGCCCCTTCCTGTCCCCATGACTTAGTGAGCAGAGCTCACCCGGCTCCTTCTCAGGATGGGGAAAGGAGCAGCCCAAGGTCACCGTGTGGGTGGCTGGAATGTTTTTTCAATTTTCTTGTTATAGTATGAAATATAAAAATCAACAAACTTGAACATTTCAGTATGCCCAGAACACCAGACAAGGGTTTGTGTAGAAAACTGCCCTCTGAACTGCAGCGTTTGTACGTGGGATTCCCTCTGTCCTGGGGGAGCCTCCTTCTGCTCCCTTCTGTTCATTTTTTGTGATCCACTTTTTTAGTGTCATTATGACTCCAGGGCAGAGCTGGTCTAAAAGCCAGGAAGACCTGGGGTCCACTTCTTTTGCCTCTCACTGCTCTGGTCAACTCTCTGAGACGCTTTAAGTTTCTTTTTAAAAATTTTTTTTTTCAAATAATTAATTTATTTTTAGTTTTCAACATTCATTTCCATAAGATTTTGAATTTTAAATTTTCTCTCTCTCCCGCCCCCCCTCCCAAGATGACATGGAATCTGATATCGGCTCTACTTATACATTCATATTAAGCATATTTTCACATTAGTCATGATGTATAGAAGAATGAGAGCTGTTGGGAGGAACCATGGGAAAGAAGAAATAAAACAAAACAACAAAAGAAGAGAAGAGCAAATAGTCTGCTTGGATCTGCATTCAGACTCCATAGTTCTTTCTCTGGATGTGGATAGCATTTTCCATCACGAGATGGAAATTTGGAGATGTCCTAGATCCTTGCATTACTGAGAAGGGCTAAGTCTATCAACGTTAGTCATCATACAACGTGGCTGTTACCGTGTACAATGTTCTCCTGGTTCTGCTCACTTCACTCAGCATCAGACCATTCCAGGTTTTTCTAAAGTCTGCTTTCTCATTATTTTTAATAGCACAATAATATTCCGTTACACTCATACACCACAACTTGTTCAGCCATTCGCCAATTGATGGGCATCCCCTCAATTTCCAATTCTTGGCCTCCACAAAAAGAGCTGCTCTAAATATTTTTGTACATGTGGGTCCTTTCCCCATTTGTATGATGTCTTTGGGATGCAGCCCTAGAAGTGCTATTGCTGGGTCAAAGGGTATGCACAGTTTTACCCTTTGGGCATAGTTTGAAATTGCTCTCCAGAATGGTTGGGTCAGTTCACAACTCTGAGACTCTTAAGTTTCAAAGCTGTTAACCTGCACTGGTGGAGGGGCTTACCTGGAAGTTCCCTTGTATTCCAGTGAAACCACAGGTCCAGTCCTCGTCTTTATCACTGACCCCCAACTCTTCTCCCTCCCCCCAAAAGAAAAGTCAATCCCTCCCTTGTGAGAAGTACCACCACATCAAATAAAGCCATGCAGCGGCTGTTCTGGGCCCTCCTCTCTGAGCCTCTCACTCAGGGTTGGTCACTGCCTCGATCTGAGCTCTTCCGTCTTTCCCCTATGTGTCTATGTCTCATGGTTCTCCGGGGATTTCTGCTCGCTTGCAGGGTCGTAGCTTTAGAACTGGAGACTGTGGAGGCCAGCCTCATTTTATAGATGAGGAAACAGGCCCAGACCGGGGAAGGGACCTGTCTGGGGTCAGCCAGGTGGTAAGAGTCTGAAGTCAGGTTCAGGCCCAGGTCTTCTTGATTCCGAATCCAGGTACTGTACCAAGCTGCCTCAGAGCTTGTGGCGGATGAGTCGTGGGAGCCTATACTAAGCCAGGTCCCTCCTGCTTTGGCCTTTGCAGGACTTTACATTTGTCTCGGTTGATGGTTTATCGTGTTGGTTTCAACCTGACCCTTTTCTTTCGTTCCTTCCTTCCTTCCTTCTGTGTGTGGTGGGATGCTGTCATCTGTCAGATCAACCATGAATTTGGTAACCAGTGTCTTCGTGCATGTCATTAGTAATCCAGAACCTGGGGCGGGGTGGGTAAGCCTCCAACCTTGTCCAGTAAACGTTTACTGGATACCTGCTATGCGCCTGGCATCGTCTTCAGTCGTAGGGACTCTAAGACAAAAAGCATTTCTTCCCCTGTGGCACGCTTCTAGAGACCCCCCCTTCCCGTGGTCCCTGAGCCGAGTATGATTGCCCTTTGCCCTCGGCCCTGCCTCCTCTCCTTGGCTCTCCTGAAGTTGAGATAGGCCGCCGTATAGTGTTTCCCTGATGTGCCTAGTAACCCTGTTGGCGAGGAAACAGAGGTAGCTTCCTCCTCTCCCCACTCCCGGAGAAGCTGGTCTGCAAACGGTCTTTAGTCTGATAGAGTTTTAGTAACGCTGAGCAAAACCAGGGATGACGGTATCGTCTTTTCTCCTCTCCTTCCTCAGGGGGATTTTACTGCAGCGGCCTCTAACCTGCAGACGTGCCTGTCCGTCCTGGGCCGCACGCTGCCCACCTCCCACCTGGACCTGGCCTGCAGCCTGTCCTGGAACGTGATCCGATATAGCCTGCAGAAACTGAGGCTGGTGCGCTGGCTGCTGAAGAAGATGTCGCAGCGGCGCCGCCGGGCGGCCATGGCCGCCGGTGGCTTTGAAGACGAGGCCAAGACCAGCGCTCGGGATGCTGCCTTGGCCTACCACAAGCTTCACCAGCTGCACATCACAGGTCAGGCAGAGGCCGTGGGGAGTCCTCTCCTGGGGCTTGTGTGGGCTCCGCCATCATCCTTTGTCGTGCTCCTGGTTTGGGTGGGGGAAGGCATCCCGCTCCCCGCCTGCCCGCCTGCTGCCGAGGGCTCCGGGCTCAGCCAGGTCATCTCTTGTGGCGTCGCCAGAGTTGAATGTTTGAGGTTTCCTCCCGTTTGGCTTGCTGCCTTAGCCTTTGTGGATAGAGCCAGCCCCCTGGCCCTTACTGCATTAGACCCTTCCCCCTGTCACCTTCCGCAAGACTGATGCTGCTGCCACTGAGTTTGATTTGTGTAGCGCTGGGCCTGTGCTTGTGGGGAGGCTTCAGTCCATCTGGGAGTGTTTGTTGAGAGCCTACTGCGTGCCAGGCGCTGGGCGTCTGAATACACAGGATGAAATCGTTTTCCTCTTCTCATGGGGGAGAGAGCAGATACATGTTAACATAATGTATTAGGTTGTATAGTAAATACTGTGTTAAGAATACACAGATAGACAAAGGAGTTTTGGAGGGGGATGAGGGCAAATGTCATGTGGGTGGTGGTGCGTGACGTGGGTCAGGGGAGGAGAGACTTGTGGAGGTGGGGGCGGGAGGGCATTCTGGCATGGGGAGAACAGTCCAGGCAAAGTCTGGGAGGCTGGGCATCACGTGGGAGCACGGAGGGCGGGAAGGCTGTGAGCTGGGGCCAGGCTGGGGACGGCCTTGACGCTAAGCAGAGGAGTTGATGTTGGATCCAGGAGGCAACAGGAAGCCACTGGTTGAATAAGGAGGGGAATGACTTGATCAGATCTGTACGTAAGGAAAATTCCTTTGGTAGCTGGGTGGACTGAAGTGGGGAGATTCGAGGCAGGGAGACCAGCCAGGAGGCTGCAGAGCGGTGACAAGGACTGGGACCACAGAGGGGGTGGCTAGGAGAGCCCAGAGGAGGGGTTGGGTATGAGGCGTGTCAGGAAGGTAGAAGCGGGGGGTGGGGGGGTGAGGAGTCAGGAGTGATGCCGAGGTGATGAGCAGAGGGGCCCAGCCTTGGATAGAAGAGGGGAGGGTTTGGGGGAGACATGATGGCTCTGTTTGAGACAGGTTGTTTAAAACATCTTTGGGGCGTCCGATGGGCAGATGGTGTTGTGGTGTGGAAGGTCAGGGAAGATGCTGGGGCTGGATTTCTAGATCTTGGAGTCATGCCTAGAGATGCCCGTGAATCCCGGGGGAGCTTGTCAGTGAGAGCTTGTGGAGACAGGAGAGAAGAGGACCCAGGACAGAACATGGGGGCAATACTCACGCTTAGGGGGCAGGATTTTAAAGTGTGTGTGTGTGTCTGTGTGTGTGTGTCTGTGTGCGTGCGTGTGTGCACAGGTATATATATGAACAAGTATGCAGGTTTGTATAAATGGAGCTGGGTACATACACAATCTGACAAAAAGCCTTTTCAGGTTAGGTGTGTGTGCCGGGGGCCCAGGGCCCCTGACCAGAGCCAGGCCAGCTGAGGTCCCTGCACCCCCGAAGGCTTCCCACAAAGCCCCAGTTAGGCATGCTCCTGCAGCGATCTTTCTGTAGGCTTGGCAGGGACTGACCCCAGTGGTCCAGGGCCCAGGACCCCCAGCATTTGGGGAGACGCGGCCAACACCCTCTGGTGTTTGGCTCCCGGGCCCTTCACTGGGGAATCAGGGACTGCGCCCCACCCTGGAGTTTGTTTGTTCAGATCCCTGCCTTTCCACCTGTAGAATTCCACATCTGGCCTGTATACCTGGTTGCCTCTGTCAGGCAGGAAACCTTTATTAAGCCCCTGCTGTGTGTCAGGCCCTGCCCTCGGCGCCCACGACCTTCCAGGGGTTCACAGGGACACCGGTGTAACTTGGGGTTTGAAGTGAAGTGAATTAAAGCTTGTTTTAAAGAACGATTAGCTAAGTGGAGATGTCTGTGGGTCAGGACAGGAGCCAGGGAATCCTAAAAGTTCAGAGTTGGCTGTGGGCTTCTGTGTGCATCCTGGCCTTGTGTGTATGCTGGACAGGCCCTCCGGCTGCTTGGCGAAGCCCAGGGTCATGTTTTCAGAGATGGGAGATAAATTACATGCGATTGCAAAGGAAACACAGTCACCAAAATGTTAAAAAGATCATGGACCCCGGGTTCTCACCCCTGGGCTAGGCCAGTTTACCCATGAAAACAGCCATTTTCTTTGCAGTGCAGTCAACAAGGGTTCATCTGGTCCCCACTCAAAGACTTCCTGTGAGAGGGAAACACCCCCTGTGGAGACCCCGATGACCCATCCTGCCCTGGGATTGCGAGCACTTGCTGTGTTTTTGGAGCCGCTCTAGGAACGCTGGGTTTTGTGCCTATTGGCCTTGGGTGGCCATGGGTGGGAGCCACCCCCGAGGCTGGGCTGAGCCTCCCCCGGCCCTGGAGGCCGCCCTGTGCTGCACATGTGTGGGTGGCTGGCTCTCAAGTAGATGTCCTCTTTCTGCAGGGAAGCTCCCTGCTGGCTCCGCCTGCTCCGATCTGCACATGGCCCTGTGTGCCGTGAATCTGGCCGAATGTGCCGAGGAGAAGATCCCCCCGAGTACCCAGGCCGAAATCCACCTCACGGCAGCTGTGGGGCTGAAGACCCGCTGTGGGGGCAAACTAGGCTTCTTGGCTGTGAGTACCTCAGGGCTAGGCCCCGGCCTGGTGAGCCTGCTGCGGGGGCGGGGGACGGGGGGTGGTGCCCAGGGCCCGGGGTCTTTGCCAGGCCCTGGGGGAGTTGGTGTGCCAGCTGCGCACTGCCCCCGGCACAGTCGTCGGCCCAGAGGAGCTGCTAGCGTGCGGGATCGGGCAGCTCTTTGTGGGCGATGCCAGGCCCATCTCGGGAGGCTGTGCTTGTCCAATGTACCACTTAATCTGTGGGATGGTCACCTGGTCGGCTTAGCGGCAGCTGCATGGAGCAGTGGGTGGAGCCCTGGGCCTGGAATCAGAAAGACCCGAGTTCAGATCCAGACTCAGACGCTTCCTAGCTGTGTGGCCCCAGGAAAATCATTTCACCACTGTTAGCCTCCTTTTCCTCATCTGTAGAATGGGGATAATAGTGGCACCTACCTGCCAGGGTTGTTGTGAGGTCCAGGTGAGACGGTATTTGTAAAGTGCTTAGAATGTGCTGCTGTCACCTCTTTTTCTAGTTCTGACCTCTGGGGCCAAAGCAGGCCATTCATTCAGGAGGGCCTCCATGAAGTGCCTACTGTGCGCAGCATCCTGTGGGGGAAGGGTGGGGGTAAGACACTGTCCATGCCCTAGGTGACTAAATCATGTAGCGGCCCTATGACTCCCACACCCTGGCGGCAGCTGTGACTGCCCTTGTGGGGGCTACAGAGCACCCTCCAGGCTCAGGCAAAGCAGTCCCATGAGGTGGGGTGCATGCTAAGTGTCCCAACTGGAACTTGAACCTGGGTCTCTCCTGACTTTGAGCTTGGTACTGTTCTCGATCTCAGGCTGCCTTTCTGGGAAAGGAGATGGCCTAAGCCGAGTAGCTGAGTCCCTTTGAATGTCAGCTCCCAGGTGGCTGGAGGTTCAGGGAGGGAGGCCTTCCGGCCGCCTGGGGGATCAGGGAGGGAGGCCTTCCGGCCGCTTGGGGGATCAGGGAGGGAGGCCTTCAGGCTGCCTGGGGGATCAGGGACGGAGGCCTTCAGGCCGCCTGGGGGATCAGGGACGGAGGCCTTCAGGCCACCTGGGAGTTTGCTGCTTCCCTGACCTTCCTGACTCCCCCCTCTTTCCTCGGGGCTCCTTGGGGCTGGGGGGGTCAGGGTGAGGGCAGCACAGCCTCAGCCTTGCGGGTCCAGTGTGCTTGTCCAGCCCCACGTTCACGGGTTTTGGCTTTGCCTGACCGGGCTGTCAGCCCTCCCTCCCACACATTTATTGGCAGGTTCACCCTCGGTGACCTCCGCCCCTCATCTTGTCGTGGTCCCCTCTGGGGACCCTCGTCCCACCTTCCCTTCACAGAGCTACTTCCTGAGCCGCGCCCAGAGCTTGTGTGGCCCTGAGCGGAATGCTGTTCCTGACTCCCTGCGCTGGCTCTGCCACCCCCTGGGCCAGAAGTTTTTTGTGGAGCGGAGCTGGTCGGTGAAGTCAGCCACCAAGGAGAGCCTGTACTGTGCCCCGCGGAACCCAGGTGAGAGTCTGTCTGGCCAGGATGAGAGGGGAAAGGTGGACGCCATTGGCCCTGCCGCTGGGGCCCAAGCCAGGGGCTTGGTGGCCAGAGGGCGGAGACCCATAGAACAGAAAACAAAATGAAGGAAGCAGCAATGAAGGGCCGTGGCTCAGGAGGCGTGGGAGGCCTTCTCTGTGCCACTGGCCGTTGATGAGAAAGTATGTGAACCCAGTCTGGCTCTGGACCCCTTGTCACTGGCCTTGCTCTGACCTTCCAGGCCCTGGGCAGTTGCCTTTGTCTGCCACACTGTCCTCTGTACATTAGAAACGCTCTGCTCCCTGGGTGTGAGAACATGGGCTGCCGGACGGAAGCCATGGCTTCTCCCAGGATTTCTAACGCCCCTTCAGCTCATCCTCCCTTAGGCCATGGTGCCTGTGATTCCTTCTTAAGGGCTGTGGCTACCCCCGTCCGCTCTCGGGGTCCAGGGTGGCAGACCTCCTTCAGAGGACTGAGGTGGGCCTGCAGGCTGCTGCTCCCCAGTGGCGTGTTGTGAAGCAGCCAGGCCCTGGGGGCTGCCCTCCCCTCACAAGGCTCTGCTGCCTTTCCCTTTTCCAGAGCTGGGGTTGACAGCTGCTCCCCTTGAGGCGTGGCCCATTGGGCTGTTCTCTCTGCCCCCACCGCGAGGTTGGTACCGCCATCCACCTGTCTTCTCTGCCTCTGTCCCCTTGGCGCTGTCACCACCTCCTCCACCCACCCAAGGAGGACAGCAGAGCTGGTTAGACCCAGCCCACAGTGTCTCACATGTTCAGGCTCTGTTGTAGATACTGCCTTTGAAAAGCAACGTTTCAGTGGTACACTTCTTCCTGACATCATCACCATTTCAGAGAAGAGGACAAAGAAAGAACGCTGATAAACTGTCCTTTGGGACAGTGACAGTTGACCAAAGCGTCTAATACCACGCCTCCTTCTGAGAGTGTCTACATGGTTGTGTCCCGGCACCCCCCCACCTCTTGGTGTTATTCTCTAGTCCCCACGACCTTCGTGGTTTTTTCGGTTTCTCAGAGAGAGCTGGCTTCCCTTAGCGCCGCCCTCTTAGCTCGCATAGTTCTGTTCATTGTGCGGCTTGTTGTTTGGGCCTGCTTTTGTCACTGCACGTCAGCTCCTCAGAATCTCCCTGCGTTCTCCGAATTTGTGTTGTCCAGTGACGTCTCGTCCCCTCCGCTCACTGGACTGTCCAGCCATTCCCCAGAATTTAACTTTTCCCCCGTTAACAAGCATTTATATTCTGGCACCCCCATCTCTCCACAGTAGAAAAAAAGAAACAAGCCCTTGGAACATAAGCGTGTGATTAGATAAAAACAAACTTGCGCATTGGCCGCACCCTGGAACGCGCCATCTCCGCTCCGAGCTGTCCCCAGCTGTGGCCTGCTTTCTCTCGGTCTTCTGGAATAGCCAGTGGGACTGCGTTTGTCTCTGATGTGTCTGTACAGAGGGTTCTGGTTCTGCCCCCTTGCCCCACGTCAGTGCGTAGGCATCTTCCTGGGTTTGCTGAAGCCATTCCCTCGGTCATTTCTTACAACACAGCCGTGGTCCGAGTTGTCCACGTCCCTCGATTGATGGACACGCCCTTGGTTTCCACACTGCCACTAGGAGAGCGCCATGAATACTTCTGTCCCCATGGGTCCCCTTCCGTGGCCTTTGATCTCTGTGGGGGGCAGCCTCGGGCCAAGGGCGCGTGCAGTCTGGGGGTTCCAGGGGCCCACCAGTGTCAGCACCGCCTCTCTGCCCGCCTCGTGGGGGTGGATTTCTCCCGGAGAAGGGCGGGGTTTTGTTCTGCCCTGTTGGAGGCGGTTCGTGTCCGCGCGAATCCCTGGAAAGCGTGCCTTTGAAGCAGACTAAAGGCTTGTCCGTTTCTCACCGTCGGCAGCGGACCCCATCGCACAGGTGCACCAGGCCTTCTGCAAGCACCTGCTGGAGCGAGCCGTGGATGCCCTGGTGAAGCCGCAGGCCGAGAAGGGGCGGGCCGAGCAGGACGAGGAGACCTGGTACGTGCCGGGAGTGGGAGGGCGCGGGCCTGGGCTGGGCTGTTAGGTGGTCCATCCCCGGCCTTGGGGCAGGCCCCTTTGGCGGCCGGGCACCCTGCTAAGAAGATCCAACCCGATGGAGGGGCCGGCCCCTGCTTGGGCGCAGTGCTCGCCCTCAGGGAGCTCATAGCCTCACTGGGGCAGCGACACGTGGGCACGGCCATGGTTGCTGCAGTGCCTCCGTCTCTTTCTGCATGGAGGAGGCAGCTGGGAGCTGGGCCTTAAAAGAAAAGCTCCTATGATTTCATGTGCTGCCGGTGGGCTTGCTCCCCAGGCCCAGGGACCCTTGTGTGCGGAGTTATGGAGCGGGGGAAGGGGGGCGCTGCTTGGTCAGTTTGGCTGACACGGCGGCTTCCATTTCGACAGCATTTTGAGCTTTGCAAAGCAGTGTAAGAATATTGTTTGTTATCCCACTGGATCCTGGGTAGTGTTAGTAACTCCCATTTTCCAATTGAGGAAACCGAGGTAAACAGGTGAAGTGACTTGCCCAGGGTCACACAGCTGGGGAGTATCTGAGGCCAGATTGGAACTCAGATCTTCCTGGTTCTAGGCCCGGTGCTCTATCCACTGAGCCACTTAATATATGGAGGGAGTGAAAATGAACAGTGCATATTAAGCAGCGGGGGAGCGAGAGGGTTCGGGGAAGATCCTGTGCCTCAGTTTCCTCATCTGTAAAATGAAGGGGTTGGACTTAGGGGTCTGTGAGGTCCCTGCCAGCCCTGCAGCTCTGATCCTGGCGAGGCCATGTTGTGGACGGCCTTCCGTGGCCAGCCAACCGGAGAGCTTGGGCTCGGTTGGGTAGGTGGCCCGGGGAGGTGTGCACGCAGGTGGAGCGACCGGCACTGGGCGTGGGGGGATTTCAGCCGGCAGTGGCGTGCGGGGTGACCCAGCGGGGAGCCCATTGCGCGCACAGAGCAGAGCTCTGGCCAGAGCGAGGGCCGGGTGGCCGGGGGCTTTGGGGAGGTGGGCCCAGGTCGGGGGCCCCGGCAGTCAACGCTCCTTCCTTTGGTCTCTCATCGTCAGCGAGCTGTCCAGTGCCCTGGAGTACCTGAAGCTACTGAATTCCTTTGTGGATTCTGGGGGGGTCATGGCCCCGCCTTTCACAAACAGCTCAGTGTTGAAGTCGGCACTTGGTGAGTCTCTTGGGGTTGGGGGGGTGGGGCGGGGCGGGGCGGTTTTCACCTTTCACGAGTCATTGAAGGGAGGCAGACACAGGGACACAGGGTCAGGGACAGGCTGGGCTCTTCCGACGTGCTGAGAAGGCCGTGCTCAGCTGCCATCCCCAGTGTGAAACCTGCGGAGTGAGCCGTGCCGGTGCCCCGGCTGAGGCCTCCAGGTCAGGCCGAGCCTGGCAGGGAGGGCATGTGGGACCTGGACTCCTGGGAGGGAGGCGGGTCTGAGCCTGGCATTCCGTGCCTTCAGAGGCTTCCAGCCGTTTGTCCCGTCTGTCTGCTGCCGTTCTTTGGAAGCTGGGGTCTTTAATCTTGTTTAAGGGAGCATTGGTCCCTTGGACAGTCAGTCTGGTGAGACCTCCAGGCCCCTTGTCAAGAGTCATGGTTTTGAATGTGTAAAATAAAATACCTGGGATTACCAGGCACTGATCATGCCGAAATAGTTATTGAGATATCTTCAGAAATAAGTTCATGGACTCTGTGCAAATCTGGCCACGTTCACGGACCCCTGGTTAAGAAATCCCTGTTTTGGGGGATAGACTTTGAATAGTTTAAAATAAATTAAGTATTACTAATGAAATAAATAAAACCATTTAAGTATATTTTTAAGGTGCTTAAGTCGCCTGGAGCTTAAAAGGCCTTGGAGATTTTTTGGCTCCCCGCTTTCACAGCTCTTTTGCGTGGCCACGCGCACATGCTTAAGGCCCCCTCCTCTCCTCGAGCTCCGGCCTTAGGATGAGGCATTCGGGGAACAACGAAGCGTCCTCAGGCACAAGCCCCGGCCGTTCTGTCCTTTAGGCTGATGTCCGTGCTGCGTGGGGTTCACGGAACAACCGGGGACCGTGTAGGCCACTGCGTCGGCTGCTCATGACGAGGCCCTCGCTCTCATCCGTGCGATGAGGTGACCTGGGCACGAATGTGCTGTCGTAACCGACCACCTGTCCTTGCTGTTCCTCATCCAGGCCCAGACGTCATCTGCAGGTGGTGGGCGGCCGCAGTCTGGATGGCCGTTGGCTGGCTTCAAGGGGACGATGCCACCGTGCGCTCACGGTTCACTGAAGTGGAGCGGATCCCCAAACCCCTAGAAATGGCTGAGTGCGTGTGTGGTCTGTGGCGTTGGGAGGGGGGCACGGGAGGAAGGAGATGCTCACTCAGCTGAGCTGGGGTAGGAGGAGTCGGGGCTGGCTGCCGCTGGGCGCCCAGAGGAACTGCTGGGATGTTGGGGTGCTGAGACTCTCATTTGAAAGAATAAACCCAATCCCCTAGGTGTAGCTAATGGAAGTGAAGGTGCATAATGAGAGGGACCCATCAGCTTGGCACAGCCCAGTAAGGAGAGGGCCAGGCCGCAGGGGCTCAGAAGGAGCTGAGCTCGGCCCTTCCCGGCCATTGGGACGGAGCTGAAGGGGGTGGTGGGGGGAGATCGAAGACGACCTCCTCGGCAGACACCTGAGATGCTTTGGCTCCGTGGGCAGCCCCAGCACCCTGGAAAGAACCAGCTTGGACTCTGCCGTGATTGAGCTTCCCCAGACTCTGAGTCGTCCATCTGAGATCTGGAGGGCGACCCCGAGGTCGAGGCCGGCGGGCCTCAGAGCGGCTGGGCCATAGGAAGCCACGTGATGGCACCGTGGCCCCCGGCTGTCTTGGTAGAGAGAAAGGGCCTCCATCCGACTGACCAGGCTCTGGGTGTTGCCAGCACGGTCAGAGCATCGACGCGGTGTCCAGCCAGCTCGAGCCACACCCAGCCAAGAAGGTTTCTGCCGAAAAGGAGGGCGGGCAGGCTAGGAGTAGCGCTGTGGTATTGGGTTGGGGGCTTTAAGCTGTCATAAGGAAAAGCGAGTCAAAGACTGGAGAGGATGGTGGTCGATGAGGAGCTTTGGCCAAGGAAAGGGTTTCTTGGAAGTGGAGGATGGAGTCAGGAGGGCCGGTGGCTCTTGGTCCCCAAGAGACGAGACTAGGAAGAGAGCAGCCGGCACTTGAGAAGGCGGCCCCACGGCCGAGGCACCCGTGACCCCGGGCCAGGCACGTCGTCCCTTTGAGGGGGACGCGGCATCTCATCTGTAAAGTGCTGGGCATAGACCAGGACCCGGTGAATGCTCAGGGACCCTGAGGTCCATTCCAGCTCTGAATCTATGAAGAAGGGCAGCTTTTCTGATGTGCAAAATACAGAAAAGAATGAAGTCTGCAAACCAGAAACAGCCCGGTGAACTTGACCCTGGTTCCTGGAAAGAATTTCAACTGTTTAAGGGAGATTGCTGAGCCGCTCGTCCCAGACTTGGGACGGTTTGGGAGACGCGGAGAGCTGTAGGCTGGGCCACCGCTCAGCTGATGCCCCTTGGAGTCCCTGCGTCGTCAGGCTGGGTCAACGTTGGGCTTGCCCGGCCTCCACTGGTTCAGTGACCTGCCAGCTGGGTGAGGTGGGTGGGGCTGGACAGCCGTCGAACCCAGGAGGACCGAAGGAGATTAAATGGAACAGATGGGAATGTGAAGGCTTCACAAGTACAAGATGGGGCTAGCCGGCGGGCGACGTGAGAACCGTCCGGGGATGTTCGTGGTGGTTGTGAGTTGGTGTGGGGGTCCAGCAGGCAGGAAGGCTCATGCCGTCTGAGGCTGTTCTGAGATGCTCTGAAGCCTCCAGGATGTCTGAGGTAGGGAAGGACCACGACCAGCCAGAAGCATCCTGAGGAGAGCGGCCGGCCCCAGGCTGGTGCCACGTGAGCCCTGGCTGAAGTGAAGACCTGGAAGGGATGTGGTCTCTGTCCTCAGGACGCGGTGAAGAGGACGCGGTCTTCCGCACGCCCAGGCAGCCGGGCCAGAAGGGAAGAGGGCCAGACGTTGAGGAGCGGTCTCGTTAGCCCCTGGTTGGCAGAGCGCTTGACCTAGAAACAGTCCTGATAACGCGAGCTGTTCGAGAATGGGGCAGGCAGCCCCGGGAGGTGGTGTTGCTCCTTCCTCGGAGGGCATCGGGTCGAGGTTGGACGTCCACTTGGGACAGAGGGAGGACACTGGTGTTCACACGGGGGTGACCAGATTACTGGAGGTTACAGCAGGTGACGGCGCCCCCACTGTCACTGTTAGCCTGATGGCTGAACGACCAATCTGCTGAGACACGGGCAGTGAGATCCGTGGGGCAGAGCCCCGTCCTCCAGCCGCTAGACCGGCACTTTCCCCTCAGAGCCCGCACCTGTGTTTTGGTAGAATTTCCTCCCGGTGGGGGCTGCCTCTGGAGGGAGTGAGCTCCTCGCACCGAGGTCCCGAGAGACTCTCTGTCTTAGCTGGGGGTGTCATGCCTCAGGTGGGGGTGTTTCAGCGCACCGTCTCCCCTGGCTTCATGCTCTGCGGCCTGTCTCCCGTGGGTGACTCGCAGAGATGGAGGCAGACTCCTGGGTGCACTTGGGAAGTGGGGGGCCAGTACCCACAATGCTCAGCGGAGGGCCCAGGGCGTTGGAGCTGTGCCCGTCCTCTTGGCTGGGCAGCGTTCATCAGCGGCTCCTTCGTTTTGAGTCTTTGCCGGGAGGGGCGGGGGAGGGGAAGGGAGCCCCTGAAGAGGCTGAGAGGAACCCCCCGCTCTGTTTCCTGCCCCCCTCCCAGGAGCTCCCTCGTGAAGGCTGTCCTCCACGCCTGCCGGGCCATGCACGCCTCGCTCTCGGGGAAGGCCGAGGCACAGCAGAGTTCCTTCGGACACTGCGAGAGGGCCAGCGGCCACCTCTGGGGCAGCCTCAACGTCGGCGGCACGGCCTCCGACGCAGGACTCACCCACGTAAGGCTCCGGGAGAAGCCCCGCCTCAGGCCCCACCCCCTCCCCCTGCTCCCCAGTCCCAGCAGAGGAGACCGGGGCACGTAGCCATTGGGGCAGCCGGGCACGGCCTCCTCGCCTCGCCCGGGGTGGGCAGGGCTCCCCTGCGAGCGGCTGTGGTGCATTGTGGTTGCATTGCACGTCGTGTCGGGGCCGTGCAATGTTCCCACAGTGCATCCCAGAGGCCCGCGCTGCCGCCGCCGCCGCCGCCGCCACCACCTCCTCTCCTGAGCTCTCCCAGGCCAGCCCTGGTGAGGTGGCGCTTTGGGGGAGCTGGCAGAGGCCCAGAAGGCTTAGACCTGAGCCTGCTGATGGGGCCAGGGGCCGAGCAAAGGGAAACCTTCCCAGAATGGGGGGCGTGGTCGCGTAGCAGAGTGCCCGCCTGGGTGAGGCGTGACAGCCTCCCTGTGTAGGGACGCCCCAAGAGTAGCCCGGAGCGGACCCTGCCTGGCCTCCCATTACCACCACCCCCCCCCCCCACACACACACGCCAGGGTGTGGAGGCTGCCCCATGCTGCCCCTAGGGCTGCAGAGCCTCCATCTGCTGGACCTGAACTCTTGTGCCTGGGTGCAGAACGGGGTGTCCTTGTGTGGGGAGATGTCTGTACAGAAGCTGTTGGTGAGGTGGGCGAGAAGCAGCTGGGGGCATCTATCCACGAAGGAGGAAGAGGAGGAGGCCACCTCTAGAGCCCGGGCCCTGCCGCCTCCCGCCCTCCCCAGGACAAGCCCCAATGTGGCCTCCCGACTCACTGGCCAGTCCTCAGTCTAAGCCAGCGCCAGTCTGTTTGCTGCTGGTGCTGGCGTAGACTGGTTGGTTGTCTGGTCTGACCAGGCTCCCTTGGAGAGGAGCGTGCCCAGGGCCGGGCCCCAAAGCCCTTAACCTGGTCGGCCTCTGTCCCCTCGCCCACAAGCTGCCTCCTGGGTTCTGGGCACTCTGGTCTGGGCCGGGCTGCTCACCGCTTTCCCGCCTTTTTGGCCCCCTGCAGGTGGTCCAGCTGCTGACCTGTGACCTGCTGTTGTCCCTGCGGACTGCCCTGTGGCAGAAGCAGGCGGGCTCCAGCCCCGCCCTGGGAGAGACCTGCCATGCCTCCGCCCCCGAGCTCACAGGTTTCCAGAGGGATCTGGGCAGCCTGCGCAGGCTGGCGCACAGCTTCCGGCCGGCCTATCGAAAAGTAAGGACCAGGGGCCCTCCTCCCTTCCCCCTGGGCCAAGTGGGCCTGCGTCTGGGGGTCTGGTCTGGCTGCCTTAGGAGGGAGAGGATGGCCTGGCAGATTGTTACCGCAGTAGTGATCAGAGGGTGCCCAGCACAGCATGAGCACCCTGGGGTGCAGGAGAAGAGGGAAGGGCTGTAGGGCAGTGAACCAGCCTTGGCTCTGAATCCTCACTATGCCACCTGCCAGCTGTGTGTCCAGGGCAAGCCACTTCACCTGAGAGCCTCAGTTTCCCTGTCTGTAAAACGAGTTTAATGATCTCTGTGCCGCCTGCCTCGTGTGTGTTGTGAGGAGACTGTCTGCCCTCTGAGCCTCAGTTTCCCCATCTGTAAAACCAGTTTGGTGATCTCTGTAGCCCCCTGTGAGGAAGCTTCTGCAGACTGAGCGCCAATCTGAGCCCAGGAGCCCAGGCCTTTGCTCCAGGATCATTGTCTGGTCCTTGTATGACTCGTAAATGTGAATTTTTAAGTGCCAGTGGCCCCTTTGGCCATAGCAGTAATCTCACCCAATCCATACACAGTGGGGCAGGGAGGCCCCTGGGGACCTCAGGGCTGGCTCTGGGGCAGGCTGGCCCAGTGGGCATCCCCAGCGGAGCTCCAAGGGGGTGGAGTAGGAAAGGGAGCCCGGTGATTTCATGGAGGACAGCAGGAGGTTGGCCTCGTGAATAACCATGAGCCCCTGCTTCGGCTCACCTGGGGTCCTAAGAAGGCAGCAGGAAAGAGGCCAGTACAGCCTTTCATTTGACAGAAGAGGAGATGCCGTCCCCTCCCTTACACTGAATGACCTTTGGCCTCCTCCACTTTGACGATTCTCCCACGGGTGCTGGCGTTTTTAAAGAGCTCTGTGGGAGGAGCGCAGGCCTCTTGGGGGTGGTGTAGGAGAGATGCTGGAGAGTGAACTGGAAGGCCCTGGACGTGTCCTTGCTCAGGCTCAGGTGTCCCCCCTCCCGTCCCCCAGGTGTTCCTGCATGAGGCCACCGTGCGCCTGATGGCCGGCGCCAGCCCCACCCGCACCCACCAGCTGTTGGAGCACAGCCTGAGGCGCCGCACGGCCCAGACCACCAAGCACGGTGAGACAGTCTCGGTCCTCTCAGGGCGGGAAGGGCCCACCTGGGGGGAGGAGGACAGCCCCCCGGAGGCTCTTGGCAGGGAGGGGGGTGGGTGTCAGATCCCGAGGCTGATCTGGGGTCCTTCCCTCCCTCCCTGCAGGAGAGGTGGATGCCCTGCCTGGGCAGCGAGAACGGGCCACTGCCATCCTGCTGGCCTGCCGGCACCTGCCCTTGTCCTTCCTGTCGTCCCCGGGACAGCGGGCGGTGCTGCTGGCAGAAGCTGCCCGGACCCTCGAGAAAGTCGGAGACAAACGTTCCTGCAGTGACTGCCAACAGATGATCGTCAAGCTGAGCGGGGGCACTGCCATCGCGGCCTCCTAACCCAGCCCCTGCCTCCCCTTCCTCCTCTGCTCAGACCCTCTCCTGTCCTGTCCCAGTCTATGCCACCTGAACCCCTTGCTTGCACCTTCTGAGCCAAGGGGCTTGGGGCTTGTGGGCTGCTGGTCGTTGCCACCTCTGCTGCCAGCTTTTGCCCAGCTATCCCTCCCTTGGGCTCCTCTAATCTGGGACCACCCAGGAAACTTGAAGAGATTCATCTTTCGTTGAGGAAGGAGATTCTAGTGGTCTGGTGCCCGGAGTGGGGCCTGGAGGAGAGACCAGGGGGCAGTAGGCAAGCCACAGGAGAAGGGGGGTGCAGGTGCAGGGAGGGGCCCTCCCTGCAGCCCCCAGGCCCTCCAGGCATCCCTCAGTCCATCCGTGCCAGGCCAGGGCCGCTGCGGGTGCCTGTCAAAGTACGTGTTTTGGAAACACGACGGTTTTTACTCTGGCTTTGTGTGTTTGGTTTGCTGAGCCGTTCGGGGTGTGGTAGCCCCCTCTTTCTCTCGCTCTCTGTCTCCTCTCCTGTCTGACATAGCTGTTAGTTGTTTTTCCTGTATTAGAAGCGATAGCTGTTGGGGGTGAGTGTGGTAGTGCAGAGCCCAGCTCCTGGGGAGTCGCAGAAATGGGGGTGAGGGGCAAGGGGAGGCAGTCCTCAGGGCAAACATGAAATAAAATCGTCTTTTTTTAATTTTCTAAAAAAACAAAATGGTATCCTCCTTAATCGTCTTCCTCCTTCCCTGCCTGTCTCTTTCTCCTGGGCTCTCTGTACTTGCCAGGGCCATCAGGGTCCGAGTGGCTGCTAAGGGGGGAGGGCACCTTGGAGGGTAGTGGGATGGCCCCATGGCACTGTCAGTGGAACCATCCGGATGGTGGGCCAGGGGTCTCATTCCCACTCCTTGGGGACCCTGGTCCTTATTCTGATCTTAGCCCAAATTCTTCAGTGACTGTGACTTGTCTCTGGTGTGCCCAGCTGCTCCCCTGGGCCTGTGCCCCCACCCAGGCCTCTTGGCTCTAGAATGGGCGGGAAGGAGGCTGGAGGAGTGTGCCCAGCAGGGCCCACCTCTTGGGACAAAGATGCTATTTTCTTCCCATCTCGGTCAGGGCAGCGGCCCAGGACTAGCTTTGTCCTGGTTGGGGGAGGCCAGGGTTTGTGTGCCGTCAGATGGAGCATCACAGACATGTCCAACGGGCACTAGCGCCTGGCCATCTTCACCCACAATCACAGGGTTACTGGATCGCCAGGAACCCTTGGGTAGAAGGCCCTTCTGGGGTAGGTTTGTCCCTATCATGCTGGAAGGCCTGGCCATCCTGCGGCTTGGGAGACCTTGTCTCCTGGTTGCTGGCAGTGACCAAATGCCCTTGAGAACCACAAACCTGTCGCTTTGGTTTCACCGTGGACCAGACACCTTCCTTGGAGCCTTGGTCACCTGGGGGGTCAGTCGGTAGCCACTTCCTAGAGGGCATTTGGTGTCCAGCAGCCTCAGGCTTAAGGGAGGGAAGGAGGTCTGGGAAATAGTGCCCAACCCCACCTCCTGGGAGTGTCCAGAGGCAGGATTGGGGCTCAGGGAAGACTGGGTTGAGCCAGCCCCTTAAGGGAAGGTGGTGGGATCTAGCCCTTCCAGCGTGGAGGGGACAGTCCCGTGTGGGACCCTCGGCCGTCACTGCCTTCAATACTTTGGCGGAGGGTCCAAGCAGAGCCTGCTGGCTACTCAGGAGGCATGATAGAGGAAATGGAACCTTGTCCTGGCCAAGGGGCCACCCAGGCCACCTGATGTCCTTGCTGATTTCTCTTTCTCCCATGTCAGGCGTCTCCCCAGCCCGCTGACCACGTGGAGGGGCTGTGGACCTGTTTTGTATTTTGTGTTATTTATGGGTTCAGCGCCAGTCCCGTTTGTTTTATTGTGTGTACATATGTGCCTTGTTTGGGGTGAGGGGTGGGGGCAGGCTTGTGTGTTGGAACTGGGGGGCTGTTTAGCCCCCCCAAGGAAGGCTGGGGGCTCAGCTCCCTGGAGAGACCTTTTTTATGTTTAATCATGCACCTTGTCTGGGATGGTCAATAAACACAGCTTGGTCTCACCGGCTGCTCCGTGTGGGGGTGTCTCTGTGTGCGTGTACTGTGCCCTCTCTACCCCGGCCGAGGCCTGGTTTCCCTGAGATCCGTAGATTTGGGCCCAGGAGGCCTCGCGATTGCCTTGTCTAGCCTCTCATTCCAGGATGTTAAGTGATTCCCGAGGCCACACAGCAGGCGTCCCAGCCACTGGCCTGGGGCCCATGACTGGGTCCCAGCAGGGGCCCTAAGTTCTCTTTGTGTCTGACCCAAGCCTTTCCTGCTGCGGTTTGAACCTGTTTCCTCTTTGTTTTGTGTTCTCTGAGATGCGGAGATAGTTGGCCCTCAGCCTGGAGGCCCCAGCCCAGGAAAGTTCTCGCCCTTTGGCCTTTTCTGTGCTGCGGCTCCCCGGCCTGAGAGGCCAGGCAAGGGCTCTGAAGACAGGAGTGAATTGGGTTGAGTACCTGGAGACAGAATGGTGTATGTAGGGGTATAGGCAGGCACTACCGGGATCCCTCTCTCAAAGTCAGGTGACTAGCTCAGCTCCAAAGAAAACCTGTATCCTGGACCTAATTTTGCCAGGGGGTCCTAGATAGAGAGCTTGAAGGGACTGTTGAGCCCAGGGGCCCAGCCTCCTCATTTCACAGAAGAGGAAACAGGAAACTGGATTTGAACTCAAGTCCTCCTGACTCCCGAACCAGGAGTGAAGCAGCGACTGTGGGAATATTACACGATTCAAGTTAGCTAGCTAGTGTTAGTTGCAAGTTAAGTCACTATACTAGGTCTATTAAGTGACACAGAAATATTTTTTATTATTATTTATTTATTTTTATTAATTTATTTTTTGTTTTCAACATCATTTCCATAAGCTTTTGAGTTTTAAGTTTTCAGCCCGGCCCCAGACGGTCTGCAATCTGATGGAGGCTCTACATATCCATTCCTATTAAACATTTTCACATTTTTTAATGGAAATGTCATGTTTTAAGGAAGAATTAGAACCAATAGGAGGAACCACCAGAGAGAGGAAACAAAACAGAAGGAAAAAAAGCAAATAGTCTGCTTCGATCTGCATTCAGACTGCATAGTTCTTTCTCTAGATGTGGTTAGCATTATCCATCATGAGTCTTTTAGAAACAAAATTTTTAAAAATCCGCCTTCAAACTTACATTCTACTGGGAAGTACGGGGAAAGAAGTTTCCCACAGGCCTGAAGGAGGCCAAGGATTATTTTTTTTTTTAAGGCAGTTGGGGTTAAGTGACTTGCCCAGGGTCACACAACTAGCAAGTGTCACACGGTTGGTCCGAGATCGGATTTGAACTCGGGTCCTCCTGACTTCAAGGCCGGTGCTCTATCCACTGCGCTACCTAGCTGCCCTTGGGAAGCCAAGGATTCTAAGGCAGCAGGGAGGGTACTCCTTCCACGGAGGGGGGTACAACAGTCTGGGCAGAGGCCTGGAGGCCAGAGATGTTGCAGAGAGCAGGCCTACTGACGTGGTACTAAATATGAAATGCATCTGGGAGGATGGACTGAACCAGAAGATTGTGGAGGCCTTTGAACACCGGCCTGAGGAGTTGGATTTTTCCCCGGGGGGCGCTTGTTAGGAGCCACTGAAGATTCACGAGCAGGGTAGTGACACCATCAGCCCTGAGTCTTGAGAGGGAAGCGACCAGGCATGCTCGAGTTTGTAACAAATGCTGAATGTAAGATCTTCCTAGGGCAGGGACCGTCTTCATCCTTTGTACTGCCAGGTGCTTGGCGCTGCACGTGCTAAGTAGGAGCTTTAATAAACGCTCACCATTGTGGATGCGAAAGGGAGATGGATGGGTGGATATAGCGTCCACCCTAGGCTCCTGGAGGGCCAAGTTCCAAAGAGGTCAGAGAGTGGCCTGGGTGGTGATGCAAATGATTCAGATAAGGAAAAAAGAGTGTGGGGAGGGGGAGGATTCTAAAGAAGCCGGTGTCTTTGGCTGCTCCAGGGCTCTGACCTCAAGTCCTGAAAGGCTGTGCAGAGGAGGTGGAAACCCAGCAGGGCCCTGTGAGAGGCCCTCCCAAGCCCTCTTGACCAGCTAGTGTCTGCCCCAAGGACTTCTGGTTAAGAATTTTTTTTTTTAAAGCATCACTGGAAGGATTTTCCTATTTAACCTGGGAAAGGGAAGAGATGGAGGAGATATATGTTGTTGATTTTTAACATTTGAAGGGTTGGCGAGTAGGTGAGATGGTCATCTAGATACTTCTTTCTGCCGTCCCCCCAAAAACCGCGCAGTACTGGGAATAGCAGGTGGATGTTTCAAAGGCCAAAATAAAGATCACCTTTCTGAAGATTGAAACCGTCCAGGGGCAGCTAGGTGGCGCAGTGGATAGAGCGCTGGCCCTGAAGTCAGGAGGACCTGAGTTCAAATCCGGCCTCAGACCAAACACTTGACACTTATTAGCTGTGTGACCTTGGGCAAGTCACTGAACCCCAATTGCCTTAAAAAAAAAAAGAAAGAAAGACACTGTTCAGTACTACAATGGGTCATTTCAGTGGGTAGCTGAGCCACAGGACAGGGTCAGGTCAAAGCTAGATGACCGCTTGTAGGACATCAGTCAATCATTTATTATTAAGGGCCTACTGTGTACGGGGGAGATGGTCTAAAAGTCCCAATTTCTCGCCCTAAGTTGGAGTCCTGTATTTCTGACCGCCTGTTGGACAGCCCCCAAAGCTGGAAAGAGTGGCCCGGGGCTGGTGGGAGGGAGCAGAGGCGTGTCTTTGTCCAAGGGTCTGGAAGGCTCCCTTCTAATTCAGAGATTCTGTAAATTCACCAGCTGCTCCCTGCCCCCCACCCAACTTTCCTGGCCTCTTTTCCAGCTTCCACCTTTCTGTTAACGGAGCCGGCAGGCTCACTCAGGCCCAAGCCACCTGAATCCTGCATAGGATCATAGATTTTGGAGGAAGTCTGATCCAACCCCCTCATTTTACACATAAGAACATCGAGTCCCAGAGAGGGTGAGAGGTTTTTCCACCGTCACCCAGGTGGTGGAGTTGGTATTTGAACCTGCGTCCCCTGACTCCAAATGCAGCATTTTCTCCACATGTTAGAGGGCAAGGACTGTGTTTTGCCTCTTTTTGTATCCCCAGAGTTTAGCCCAGAGCCTGGCATGTAGTAGGCACTTAATTAGTGCCGTCTTCCATCTTCCTCCCCAAGCACGCATTGGATTTCGGTGACCCAGAGCGGTGGGCGTCGTGAGCCGCACTCTGTCTTCCAGGGCGGTGACAGCAGCCTTCTCATTGCCTCCCCGCTTCCAGCCTCCCCTCTCCAGCACAGCACATGGTTGCCAGAATCATCTTTCTAAATCGCAAGCTGATGCATGTCAGTCCAGAAACCTCCCGTGACTTCCTCTTGCCTCCAGGATAAAATGTGCATTTCTTTTGTAACGTTACTTCTCTTTATGCCCGTCTTCCAGCTATTAGCTGTTAGACCATTAGCTGTTCCCTGGCGTTGATCTGGCCCTTCTCACCTCCTCACATGGCCCCCGTGACTTCCATCCCTAGAATGGGGAGGGGGGCCCTCTTTCCTCACCTTTGCCTGTTGAAACCAGGCAGAATTGGAAGGGCCTTGCAGAGACCACCTGCTCCAGCTTGCTCAAGGGCACACAGATAGTAGGTGTCGGAGGTGGGATTCGAACCCAGGCCCTCCAGTGCCAAGTCATCCTTCCTTGGTTGTCATACCAGCTCAGGGACTACTTCTGTCCCACTCGTCTGTATGGTGTGTTAGGCAGGTCTATATTAGTGAGCAGCTAGGGGTCTCCAGAGTGCACAGGGTGCTGGCCTGGTGTCTGGAAGACTCATCTTCCTGAGTTCAAATCTAGCCCCCAGACACTTCCTAGCTGTGTGACCCTGGGCAAGTCACTTCACCCCACCTGCCTCAGTTTCCTTATCTGTGAAATGAGCTGGAGAAGGAAATGGCAAACCACTGCAGTGTCTCTGCCAAGAAAACCCCAAATGGGCTCACAGAGAGTCAGACATGACTGAAAAACAACTGACCTCTCTAAGGCCCTACTAGACTGCAAGCTTCAGGAGGGCTGGGAGCCTGTTTTCTGTAAACATTGTACCTCTCCCCAAAGCCTGAAATGGAGGTGCTTGATAAGAATTGGCTGAATGGAACAGGCAGGTGTCATGATTTGAGAGGAGTTTGGACTGGCTGATCTCTGAGCTGTCTTCCACGGCTTAAGGTTCCATGGATTGGTGTGGCGCAATGGAGGAGCTCTGGTACTCGCTCATCTGTGTGACCCCCAGGAAGTCATTATGCCTTCTTGGGCCTCAGTTTCCTCATTTGGAAAATGACCCGAAGTCTTATTTTGCAGAGAAGAAAGGTGAGGTTTGGAGAGGTCACGGAGCTGACCTCCCATTGCCCTCCCAAGGTGGTCTCTCATGCCCACACAGTCTTGCCTGGGTCTTGGGCTCCATCATGCCCAAAGGCGTCTCGACTGGAAGGGGTGAGGCGTGACCGGCTGGGTAGCCACTCCCTCCATTCTCCGAAATCTACAGCCACCTTGGCCCAGGCTCTTCCCAGACGGGACATCCCTTGAGGGAGGGGTGCTTGTTGGTGGGGAGGGCAGGGTCCTGCAGGGAGCCCGTGAGTAATAAGTGTTGTCCTATTGACTCACGAAGCCTACCTGAACTGACGTCCCGGCGCTGGCCTCACTCTGGTGTATTGATATCAGTAGCCACCAGGGGGCAGCAGATCCCCAAGTATCCAGAGACACATTAAAGTCCCTATCCAGTGCCTGAACCTTCTGGCCAATGTTTAAGAACCCAGCCCACCTTGAGGGCCTGTGGTCACCCAGGAGTTATTTCTGTGCTTTCATTAAGTCACAGAATGCCAGGACGAGGAGATTCCTTAGAACTCAGACAGTCAGAGCTGGAAGGGGCCTTAGAACAGAGGATGTTAGAGCTGGGAGGTGGCCTTAGAACAGGGGATGTCAGGGCTGGGAGGGACCTTAGAACAGGGAAGGTCAGGGCTGGGAGGGAGCTTAGAACAGAAAATGTGAAGGCTAGGGGGGAGCTTAGAACAGGGAAGGTCAGGGCTGGGAGGGAGCTTAGA
>NW_020943070.1:202874-205091 GCF_900497805.2 Vombatus ursinus | reverse complement strand
AGGGAAGGTCAGGGCTGGGAGGGAGCTTAGAACAGAGGATGTCAGGGCTGGGAGAGTCCTTAGCACAGGGAAGGTCTGGACTGGGAGGGAGCTTACAACAGAGGATGTCAAGGCTGGGGGGAGCTTAGAACAGAGAAGTCAGGGCTTTTCCTGGCTGACTGCGGGGCATGGTTCCGGGCCCTTCCCCATCCTCGTCATCTTCCCCTGGACCGGCTCCAACTCGCCAAATTCTTTCCTGCCCAGCCACCATCACCGTCACCCATGCTGGGCTCCTGCGTCAGGAGGGTGGCGAGGGGTAGGCGGGGGACCCTGGGGGTGGGTGACATGCCCATTATTCTCGCTGGAGCAGCTCCTTGTCGTTGCCGCCTGGATGAGTCAGCCTGCCCGCCCCCAGCTCTCCAGAGCTAAACCCCAGCTGCTAGGGGTGGGGGAAGGTGAGGCAGCAGGGGCTCGGGGCCCTGGGGTCAGCCTGTGGTCCCATGAGGCCAGCCCGGGAAGTTCCCTACAGCTCAGAGATGCAGCCTGGTGCTGCCGTGTCTGCCCCTCTCCAGTCCCTCAGAACCTAGGCCTGCCCATGACCTCTCCCTGCCCTGCAGGCCACCTGCCACCCCCTCCTCCCTTGGGGGTGACCAATAGTCTGTCACAGTGCCTGAGGTCCCACCATTAGCCATCCATGAAGGCGACACAGATTGGAAGGCAGGAGACACTATTCTTGGCCCTTATGAACCTCATTCAGTATCTGTGATTCCTTCGACAGGTTCCCACAAAACCCGGCTTTCAGAGCCCTTCCCATGACAGTCTGTGCCCCATGAGTGAAAACTGGCTCAACATCACCCTTCAAATGTGGCCCCCAGCCAGCTACCACATCATCCCGGGAGTATACGGCCCGTAACCTTCCACAGCAGACAAGACCCTTCTCCAGCTGTTGCCGCCTTCTCTTTGAAAGAAGGGAGCTCGACAAGATTCCCCAGGCTTCCTCCTGGTTCCAAGGTCAGAGCTGAAAGCCCTCCCAGCATTCTATGTTCTAAAGCCCCTCCCAGCTCTGACCTTCCATGTTCTAAGGCCCCTCTCAGCCCTGACATTCCCTGTTCTAAGGTCCCTCCCAGCTCTGACATTCCCTGTTCTAAGGCCCCTCCCAGCTCTGACCTTCCATGTTCTAAGACCCTCCCAGCCCTGACATTCCGTGTTCTCAGGGTCTTTGTTCTAATATTCCCCTAATTTAAGGTTCTCCTCATCTCCAACATTTCTGTGTTCTAAGGCCCCTCCCAGCTCTGACACTGTATGTTCTATAGGCCCTCCTAGCACTGACATTCTATGTTCTGAGGTTCCGTTTTGCTACTTTCCTGGGGTCGGGGAGGCCGCTTCCACCCCTCCTTGGATGGGGAGGGGAGAGCTCTCGCCCCACCGTTGCTCGGCGCTGCCTGCTCCTGTGGGCACCAGCTGTCAGCCAAGCAGATGGCCCCAGTAGCTGCAGGGCCTCGCTGGCCCGGAGCCCAAGAGGGGCTGGGGCCCCATGCCAGGCCATCCTGTTGCCTGGAGAACACGGAAAGAGGTAAGCAGTGGAGAAGGAGGCAGCCTTCCTCGAGGCTGCGGGGGAGGGGAGGACTCAGGGGCCATGCAGGAGATGGCACTGAGACGGGGGTCGACTCATGACTTGCCTGGCATTCAAGGCCTTCCAAACCGGCCCCAGGTAGACCAGGTCACTCACTGCCCCTCCCATCCAAGCACCTTTTGCTGCTCCTATCCATCCTTCAAGAACTAGCTGAAACATCACCTCCTCCGGGGAGTTGGCCCTAATCTTTCTCAGGTGGACCGATCTTTGCATTGTCTGAGCCTTCACCACCCTCACCGCCCCCCCCCCCCAGCTCATCAGCCCTGCTCTGATCACAGACTGCTCCCATAACTTTTCATGAGTGACTCTTGTCTCCTCAGTGAAACCGTAAGCTCCCTGAGGGCAGGGACCTTGATCACTTCACCTCAGTGCCCCCCAGTGGGCCTAAAGGGGTATTGGGTTAGTGATTGAGGGGGAGAAACTAACAGGGTGGGGCTGAATGGAGAGAGATGGAGAGAGAAAGGAGAGAGAGTGAGAGAGAGGTGAGAGAGTGAGAGAGAGGAGAGAGAGAGAGGGGAGAGAGAGAAAGAGAATGAGAGAGAGAGGAGAGAGAGAGAAGAGAGAGAGTGAGAGAGAGAGGAGAGAGAATGAAAGAGAGGAGAGAG
>NW_020943070.1:200299-202864 GCF_900497805.2 Vombatus ursinus | reverse complement strand
AGAGGAGGGGGGGAGAGAGAAAAAGAGAATGAGAGAGAGAGGAGAGAAAATGAAAGAGAGGAGAGAGAGAGAGGGAGAGAGAGTGAGAGAGAGAGAGGAGGAGAGACAGAGACAGAGAGAGTCAGACTCCCCCAGGGTCATGTGGAAAGGAGCAGAATGAGTATTTGAACACAGGATTTTCTTCTCTGTGTCATACTGGGGGGAGGCAGGCTGGCGCTTTGCCTTGGGGGGCTTCAGGGCCCTCTCTCCTTTCTCTGGGTGAGCCCCTGGCATTGGCCCAGATCTCCATCATGAGGCATGGGGCTAGGCCAGGGGCAGGGCTGTTCTCTGCAGGGAGATTCTCATCTGGGAGAAACTCGGAAAGAAAACCCTAAGACAATCATAATAAGCTAAGAGCCAGCCTCCTCTCCTGGGGAAGCCATGTTTATTGAGGAGGGGAAGTTAGATTTATTTACAAAGGACCCCAAATAGATGCAGCTTCCTGCTCTCCACCGTCCCCTTTCCCGCATCTCCATGCCCACAGCCCCATTCTTCCTCCCCGCTCCTCCCCTTAGGCCCAAGGTTGAGACAGCCTTTGGACAGAAGGGGCCTGTCAGCCAGGCAGGGTCTGAATCCCACTGAGGGCAGCAGTCTTTGATGCTGAAGTCAAGAAACAGCTGTCTCCTGCCATCCCAGATCCTGGTGACCCCCCAGTCAACCAGGGAGTATCTGGCCTTGGGCTGGGGGAGGGGACATGCCCTGCCACTTAGGAGTCTGGGGATGGCTCAGAGAAAGAAGGCAGCCAGGCAGCCAGAGATGTGAAGCTCTGGGGGACATTCCCTGGACCAGCCCCTCATTCTACAGGGGAAGGACCCAAGCCCAGAGGGGAATGATCTTGCCCAGGGTCCTATAGGCAAGAAGCAGTGGTCAGGCCTAGAAGCTAGTTCCCTAGACTCCAGATCTTTGACAGTCCTCCAAGGGCCGAGGACATCAGGCTAGTTGCTCCCAAGAGCTCCCAGCCCGGGCTCTCCTTCCACCCCAGCCCTGCTCCCGAAGGAGCCCCCCCAAAAGGAGCTGGAGCTGGAGGCCTCACACTGTGACCTCAGCCTTGCTATTGGTGGTCAGATGGCGGGGCCCCCCAGGGGGCTGGTGGCTGAAGGCCTCACTCAGCTGCTCCGCACTGAACTGATGCTTGGGCGCGTGGCCTGGGGCCCGACGTGGGGCTGGGGAGGGCTGGGCCCGGGACCCATGGGGCGTCCTAGGAGGCACCCGGGAAGTGGCCCAGCCCTGGCAGCTGGGGGGCCCTGGGCTTGGCCCGGAGGCAGATGGCCGAGTACCACCACTTCTTAGCCCTTTGGCCCTGGGACCTGGCGTGGCCCAGGGGCAGCCGTCCAGCAGCAGGGGCAGATCCTTGTGGTGCCTGGGGACCCGGGGTGGGAGGGACACGGTGCTGGGCACAGGCACGTCCACCGATGGGAAGCGTTTGTAGAATTCTCCAGAGGTGCTTTCTGTTGGAGTGGGGGTGGGGGAAAGAAATCTAGGTCAGGGGGCAGTGAGCAGCCTAGGGTAGGAGGGTGAAGGGTGGGGCTGGAGCTAGGTCTGGGCCTTGTGGGTGGAGGTGAGGAGGGGACAGACACAGGACTGGTAATTGTGGAAGGCTGAGCCGACTGCATTTGAAGAATTAACTTAGGAACCTGCAGGGCCTATGGGGGGGGGGGGGTCTGGCCTGGGCAGAGAATGAAGAAATTGTTGGTAAGGCTACGGTACCCCAGATGCGGGTGGTTAGGACAGAGCTCTAGAACCCCAGGTTAAGGTAACGGAGACACTGCTTTGTTGGGGCAGAGAACTTGAGAATCCTGACTCAGGTTATCCAAGACTCTGCTTGGCCGGGATGGACGTCCTCATGACCTTGTGGGATAGGAAGGGGGCAGGCCAGGGGTTGCCTCCTGGCAAGGGCAGGGCCACTCACCGGCGGCCTTCAGGGTGGTGTACTTGGTGTAGTCGGGCTGCAAGGTCATGCTGTTGCCCAGGTGCAGCCGGGATCCGTGAGAAGGGCCGAGCCCCAGGGAGGGCAGGATTGGAGTCCCCAGAGGGGCATGGTTCAAGTGCTTTTTGTCTGGAGAGGGCAGAAGAGGAAAGGTGGGGGCAGGGTGACTGGGGGTTGGCATTGGGGTCTTTCCCTTCCCGGCCTCTTCCCTCCATCAGGTCCCGGTCCTCATCACGTTTCTCTGCTGGCCCTCATCCCCAGGGGCGACAAGTGGGTCAGTCAGTGAGCATTTCTTACAGGCAGTCATGTATGAGTCACTTTTGTAAGGCCGAGCATGCACAGAAAGATAACAAGACGGTTCCTGCCCTCAGGGAGCTCACGTTCTAATGGGGGAGTAGTCAAATCACTTTATACACAAGATAGAGAGAGTGGGGGGACGGCAATCTCAGAGAAAAGGCATTGGGGGATGGGGAAGGGGAGAGCAAAGGAAACGATCTGGAAAGGCCTCCTGGGGAAGGTGGGGGCTGCGGAGTCTTGAAGGAGGCTGTGGAAGCCAGGATCAGAGAGGATAAGAGCGACCCAGGCTTGGGGGGCGGCCA
>NW_020943070.1:169099-199899 GCF_900497805.2 Vombatus ursinus | reverse complement strand
AAAAAAAAGACTAGGAAGGGAGGAAGTGGCAGTTCAGGAAGGGTTTTGAATCACAAACAGCATTCTGTATTTGCTCCTGGAGGCCATAGGGAGCCCCTGCACGTTATTGAGTAGGGGTGGTGTCGTGGTCAGACCCCGGCCTTAGGAAAATCGCTTTGGTGGCTGAATGGAGGATGCGCTGGTTGGGGGAGAGACCTGAGGCAGGCCGGCCCCCCAGAAGCTCTTGCAGTGGTCCAGGCATGAGATGATAAGCCTGCCCCAAGGTGAGTGCTGTGTTGAGGCAGAGGAGGGAGCATCTGCGGAGAGATTCTGCGAAGGTCCAGTCGACAGGCCTTGGGGTGACTCCTCAACTGGGAGGAGGCAGTGCCCTCGACAGTGATAGGAAGGGAGGAGAGGGGGAGGGTCTGAAAAGAAAGAGTGTCTGCTCTGGACAGCCTCCATTTCAGCCCCTCCTGGGTCTTCCCGTTCGAGATTTCATTAGGCAGCTGGAGGGGTGAGACCGGAGGTCAGCAGAGAGGCAAGGTCAATCCATCAACGGGTGAAGGGGGCCTCAGAGGCCAGCTGACTCAACCTGATCGTTTTCCAGACGAGGAAACTGAGGCCCAGAGTGACTTGCCCAAGTGGGTTTGACACTGAGGTCCTCTGGCCCAAGGGCTTTCCTGCTGTATGCTGCCCGATTCAGAAGAATTTGGGGAGCAGCCATGGGTAAGATACGGGGGGCTAGCAGGGACGAGAGAGAAGTGTCTGGCAGGCAACAGATTCCAAGAAGCACCATTTTCTGCCTTTCCAATCGCCCCCAATGCCCAGCTCTGAACGAGCCCCCTTCAGGACCTCCCGTGCCACGGTGAGCTGGGAAGTGCTGGGTCAACATTCCTCCTCCGACAGGCCGTCCCTTGGCACACCCTCTGAGGGAGCCACGTCCCCGGAGCTCAAGGGAGGGACCGCCCAGCGGGGCTGCCCCCTTTCTGTGCCCCCCTCCCCTTTCCTTCCCCACTCACCTGTGCTCTTTCGGGGGGAGCCCCGAGGCAGGCTGTCCCCCATCTGCAGCTGTACACTGCTCCCCAGGGGTGGGGGCCGTGCGGCCGAGGGGCTCTGCCCGGGCTGTTTCAGAAGGTCGGTCAGAGTCCTTTGGAAGAGAAAACAGGCATGATGAGGTGCCTGACCCAGTCTTCGTGCAAACCCCCGGGAAGGCCTCCCCTGCCCAGCCCTGCCTGCACTGGGCCCTCCTTCCTCTCCCTGGCATTCAGTTCGTCCCTGAATTACAGGCTTAGAGCCAGAAGGGACCTCGAAAGTCCAGTCCGATGCCCTCACCTTACTGAGGGGAATGGAGGCTCAGAGAAGGAGAGGGACCTGCCCAGTGTCACACAGGTAGTGAAAGGTTATCTGGGATTTGAACCCAGATCCTTGGACTCCAGGTCCCATTGTCCTGCACTGCCTTTCTCATGGCTCTCCTACAAGGTTGCAGTCTGGCCCCGTGAGAAGATTTGCCTCTGTTCCTCCAAGCTCAGCCCAGGCTGATGGAAGCCCAGGTCCCTGGGGGGAGTCCTCCCTGGCCGAGGTGGATGCCTGGCTCCGCCACTTCCTGGCTGTGTGGCCTTGAGCAAGTCATAACTTCTCTGGGCCTCAGTTTCCCCCTCTGTAAGATGCTGGGGAGAGCCATCACCCCTGCCTTTCCTACTTTGTAAATGGAGCAGGAGCAGAGAAATACAAGTTCCCCAGGGGCTGAGTGGGTCGGTCAGTCCCTTCAGAGCCACCCCAGACAGCCGAAGCCCCAGAGAGGCCGAGGTGGAGCAGAGGATGCCTGAGCGGCAGCCCTGGGGCTGGGCCATCAGATGGAAGGAGGATGGAAGGAGCGCAGGCTGAGTGACCTTCAGCAGCTGTCCCCACCTCTCTTGGCCCCAGTGTTCCCTTGCCTCTGCCCGGCAGCCCCGTGCCAGTGCACGTGTGTGCGTGTGTGTGGTCACGTGTGTGGTCAGGTGCTGCATTGTGCCTGTGTGCATGTGTGTATGCATACAGTCAGATGTGCATGTGTGCATGTGCGCATGCGTACATGATGTGCTGCATTGTGGTCATGTGTGCAAGCATGTGCCTTAGGTAGGTATGTACATGTGGGGTCATATGTGCTTGTGATCATGTGCTACATTGTGGTCATGTGGTTGCATGTGCCTCTGTGTGTGTGTGCGTGCATGTGTGTGTGTGTGGATATGTGTGTGCCTCTGTATGTGTGTGCCTCTGTGTGTGTGCATGCATGTGTGTGTGCCTCTGTATGTGTGTGTGCCTGTGTGTGTGCGTGCATGTGTGTGTGTGCCTCTGTGTATGTGTGCCTCTGTGTGTGCCTCTGTGTGTGTGTGCATGCATGTGTGTGTGCCTGTGTGTGTGCATGCATGTGTGTGTGCCTCTGTGTGTGTGTGCCTCTGTGTGTGTGTGCGTGCATGTGTGTGTGCCTCTGTGTGTGTGTGCGGATATGTGTGTGCCTCTGTATGTGTGTGCCTCTGTGTGTGTGTGCATGCATGTGTGTGTGCCTCTGTGTGTGTGTGTGCCTCTGTGTGTGTGTGCCTGTGTGTGCGTGTGCGGATATGTGTGTGCCTCTGTATGTGTGTGTGTGCCTCTGTGTGTGTGTATGCATGTGTGTGTGTGCCTCTGTATGTGTGTGTGTGCCTCTGTGTGTGTGCCTCTGTGTGTGTGCCTCTGTGTGTGTGCATGTGTGTGTGTTCTTCTGTGTGTGCGTGCATGTGTGTGCCTCTGTGCATGTGTGTGTGCGTGTGTGTGTGTGCATGTGCCTCTGTGTGTGCGTGCATGTGTGTGTGTGTGCGTGCCCGCACGCACGCACGCGCGCGCTCTTGCTGGGGACTGGTGCCCAGGGGCCTGTCGGGGCCCGTCGGTCCCATTCCCATAAGCGGCAGTGGCTGCTCTCGCCTCCCCCCTCCCCCCCCCAGCTGCCGCCCTGATCAGAGACCAGTGATCGGCTCTGACGCTCAGCCCCTTCCGTGCCGGCGGGCGGCCCCCGAGGAGGACGCGGGAGGCAGGGTGCCCGCGCTCACGGCCTGGACCGCACAGGACCCACGTGCGCGGGGCGTAGGAGTCCCTGAGTCTGACCCCTGGTCTCAGAGATGGGCACGCTGAGGCCCGAGACAAGTTCAGAGATTCCCCGAGGGCTCACGGCTGAGAATTGGTCCGGAAAGTCGGCAAAGCCAGCCCCTCCGATGCCATGTCCAGCGGCCCTTTCCCTGCTCTGAGATCCTCTTGGCATGTCACACACATGTGTTCCCGTACATGCATTCACCTGCATGTTCTGACCAACGTCCAATGTGCAAAAAAATAAAAAGCATTTTTGTGGATAAATTTTGTAACCGATTTTAAAATAAGAGCCTACTATGTGCCAGGCATAGACAAAGACCGACATGAAGACCATCCTTTGCCCTCAGTGAGCTTATGTTCTACCGGGGTATGAAAGCGAGTGGGGGCTGGGCCTGAGGTTGCAGTGACATAGGGAGCTCCCTTCACCAGTTCGAGTTGCCACTTTCTCTGTCCTGGAGAGGAGGGGGGCCAGACTCTATGTCCCCCCAGCCTCATTCCTTGCCTCAGTCCCACCGCATAGACCAGAATCTTGGATCTTCCTCGAGGCATCATTGGATTTTAGAGCTGGAAGGGCCCTTAGAGGCTTGGAGTCCAAACCATCCCTGAAGAAGAACCCCTGATGAGGTCAGCCAGCCTCTGCTTGAAGGCGTCCAATGATGGGGAGCTCACTACCTCCCAAGGTAGCTCATTCTACCTGTGGGCAGCTCTAATTGTTAGGATTTTTTTTTTCTGACATTAAGTGAAATCTGCATCTCTACACTCACTTCCCCACACTGGGGAGCGCCGCTGTGACCTGAAGCACATCTGGACACCTGCCCCATGTTCTGCCTCCAGGCCATTAGCTCCTGGCTTCCTTTGCTGAATTATGAGTAGAGCTGGGCCACCGGAAGTGAAGGGGATGTTACTGCAGGGACTACCCCAGGAATCTTGGGGTGAGGCTGAAGTTTTGTTTTGGGGTTTTTAGGGGTTTTCAATGCCCCAAAGGAGACAGAGCCTGGAGCAGGGTCGGCTTTCTCAGCCCGAGAATCCGGCCTCCCAGGATCGTCTCCCCTGACTTTTGGCTGACATTCTCATTATCGTGGCTTTCATCCAAACTTGTTCCTGCACGTCATCCTTGAAGATGTCACTTTCAGGGAGATGACTCTCAATGACCAGGAGAAACCAAAGGGGAGAGCGTTAGTGGACACCCAGAAGCAGCAGCGAGAATTAGCCTGAAAGACCCATCCCACCCCCTAGACACCCGGCCCCCTGCTTTCTAAACAGCTCATTCATTTTTGGCGTGGGGCTCTCTCTGCCCAGTGGGGGATTCTGAATCCAGCCCCTGAAGCTTCTTGAGAAGGGGGGGCAGTCATTATAAGGCCCTTTCCCGCCAGAGAACAAGGTAGGAAAGAGCCCTTGTCATCCTGAACTTAGCCCAAAACTTCAGAGGACTGGTGAGGCTGAATGTGTGAAATCTAGGCTATAGCTGATAACCTCAGAGGCTGCTCTCCAAGAAGCTAGCTCTGTCAGCACGCATTTACGGAAGCTTTGCAACATGCCTTACCAACATTATCTCGTTTGACCCTTATAACAGCCCTGGGAAACAGATGCTTAATCTCTGTTTGCCTCAGTTGCTTTATCTATAAAATGGGGATAATAATAGCTTCTGCTTCCCAGGGTTGTATCCGACCTTTGTGACCCCATTAGGAGTTTTCTCGGCAAAGCTACCAGAGTGGTTTTTCATTTCCTTCTCCAGCTCATTTTACAGATGAGGAAACTGAAGCAAACAGGGTGAAGTGGCTTGTCCAGGGTCACACAGCTAGTAAATGTCTGAGGTCAGATTGGCACTCAGGTCTTGCCCACTCAATTCCAGCACTCTATAGGCTGCACCACCCAGCTGCCAATATTTCCCTAACCACAGGTAGCCTGGCACAGAAGCCTGATGTTTAACACCTGAACTGACAGATGGGTGCTCTCTAGGCAAGTGGTCTGGGTCATTAAAAATCAGTCCGTCAGAATTGCTATGTTTTCCCAGCTAACGTCCCTGGGGCCAGGACAGGTCTAGGTTAGCAGCCTCATCAGCGTACAGCACGTACTGCGTTGACAGGGACTCAGTGTGGGTGCTTATTTACCATAAGACGCTCCTGAGACATCTCTCCCCAGCTGTACATGGAGCAAAAGGGAGAGCTGGTTCACTCTTTAGACTGAGGAAATGTCAAGAATGTTGTCTTTTGTCCTGAGGGTTTTTTGGGGTTTTGATAGTTTATTATTTCTATTTTAAGATAAGTATTTTTTTAATTAATCTGATCCCCCCATTACAAATTTAAAAACAAAAAAGGAATGTCTCCATGTGTAGCTACATAATCTGGCTGTTTGCTTGTTTGTTTATCTGTTTATTTTTGTGCATGGTAATGCCTAGACCTGCTCAGGAAGAGGAAGAAACAGTCCCTGATTAATTTAGAGTCACTTAAAAAAAAAAGCAATGGGAATTTTTCAGTAATAAAACTTCCCTGAATTATCTGATTGGATGCTTTGAGCAGAGGGTTTTTTTTTTCCTCTTTCTTCTTGAACTGGCCAACCAAGAAGGAAAAAGAAAAAAATGTGGAAAATGTAGTGCAAAAATACCAGCCACGAGGTCTCTCCCGATCTCTAGATTTTGTTGCATTAGACGTAGAAGAGATTCTAGAAACCAAGAGACGGGCTCTCTGGGACCACAGATTTCCAAGTTATGAGGGGAACAAGTCATGATGGGGCTACTTTTATTGAATTTCCTAGTGGAGTTTTTTCTTTTTTTGGATAGACTTCACTAGAGTTGTTTGATTGGAAATGAAGACTTGGGGGAAATTGTGTAAAAACACACCCAGATCTGAAAGCGCCTTCTTCTGCTGCTGCTCTTTTCTTTCTCTTTACTGATCCCACGAGTTCCCCCTCTAACAGGAATGGAATCTGGGAGTCTAGGACGTCCTTCAAACTGAGTGCTGACTTCACATAACTCCCATGTACTAGAAATGCATTCATGCAAGTTAGTGTTGCCCCCTTTCTGTGGGTGTAGCATCCAGAATGGAAAAAAGGTATTTGATCTCAAAGCAAAACTGCATTAGAGTGTGATCTGTGAAAAGAAACTGTTTCATGTCAATGTCCTTCAATCGAGCAGCTAGCAGATAGAGCTAATTTTCATTTTTCTAAAAATTATTTGTATGTTATAAAGTGCCTAGCCTGCTCTGAGGCATTTTCCTGTTATCTGTTACTTAATATTATTTTCTGCAACTTGTAACTGTGTGAGGAGTTTTATCACTGAGCCCAGGCAAGCTCGCTACTGAAGTATTTCCCAGCCGTCCACCCCTGGGCCATTACCAGAGATTTGGGGAATCTTCTAATGATTTGTTTTTATTCATTCATGCGTTTGTTTGTTTTTGTTTAGTCTCATAGGTACCTCATCATGAATCCTCTCTTGTAGCCATGGCATGATCAAAACAATCATAAGGGGAGAGAGGAACAGCCTGGCACCCCTTGCTCTGACAAGTGATTAAGACCTGCATCTGGGGCAGCTAGGTGGTACAGTGGATAGGACTCTGGTCATGAAGTCAGGAGGATCTGAGTTCAAATCCAGCCTTAGACAGATAACACTCACTAGCTGTGTGACTCTGGGCAAGTCACTTAACCCCAATTGCATCACCAATAAAAAAAAAAAAAAAGACTTGCATCTGTATTCTCTGGCATGCCAAGAATAAAGCCCTTTTTGCAAAAAGTACAAAAGCCCTTGGAAAGCCTAAGCATCTGACGGAGTTTCTGTGAGAGAAGAAAAGAAAATCATAATCGTCCATAGGCCCTCATCTAACGGCACAGTCTAGTGAATCTCTGAATACAATCATTAGAAAATTGGACTTTTGGTTTTAAAGTTCCTCATGGTGCCAGCATGAATTTTGTATACCTTTACACCAGGTTTTGAATTTGATTTTTTGAACAATTTCCCTCCGTGTGAAGGATTTAAAATAGTCTCACACATGTCTACTGCCTCCCTCTCCTCATACGTAGCTCTACCTGACAAATGGGAGAATGGTATTTCTGTAGCAGTTTATTGAGAAGGGATTTGGGCCTACATTTGGCTAAGTCTTCTGATGCTCTCTCTCTGTCTCTGTCTCTCTCCTCTCTCTGTCTCTGTCTCTCTCTCTCTGTGTGCGTTGTGATAAAGAGGCAGAGCCCCTTCTTAGGCATCTAAACTCGTTCATGAGAGCAGGTGATACAGTTCACACAAACCCAGAATATCGGCAGTGTGGTCCAAATTTGACATAGGATGTCTATAAAAGGAACGATCGGTAATGCTCCATTAGGATAATTGCCTAATACCTTCTGTGTGCCTGCTCTGTAGCCGGCCCTTCGGGGTACTCACTCAGTGTGACCAGGGTCCTAGGGCACAGCGCCTTAACCTGGGGACTGTGAACTTGTTTTTAAAAAATATTTTTATAGTAATTTCAATATAATTGGTTTCCTTTATAAAGCTTCTGTTTTCGATTTTATGTATCTAAAACCATGATTATGAAAAGGGATCTAGAATCTTCACCAGACTGACCACCCGCCCAAGGGATCCCGGCCTGCTCTAGAGTAGAAAAGAGGGTTCTTGGGGCTCTAGAAAGTACCCACATTCTACATGCCAGCAGCCACTGGACACCCCCAGAGCCCATTGAGCAGCGTGATATGAGCCCCCATTTTCTCCTCCAGTGGGCAGTGCCTGCACCCTAGGTCTGACTCCCCCCACCAAGGATAAGGAAATGTTCACCACTCTCGGGGTGGGGGGTTGAGAATGAGGAACCAAGGGAACTTAGAAGATTTATTGCTGTCATGGCAACAGAATTGCAACTTGTCCATGGAAGTCTTGTCAGAAATGTAGTAGCAAACCACCTTCCATAACCCTAGGCATCTCCCCTCTGCTACTCTAACCATCTGCTCCCAAAACTTAAGTATTTCACTCGAAATGTTTTCCTTTCTGGACCAGACATGGCTGGCACTGTTAAGCAGATACCACGATAACCTGTGTACCTGTCCCTCAACTTTGATGTGGGTTGGGACAGAGGACAGAGGGAGAAGAGCCAGGAGGGCTGGAGAATATGATACATGGAATCTCCTCCAGGGGGGGTTGTGGTGACACGGCGTCTCCATGGTGCCTGCTCCCCTTCCTAGCTCTATCAAAAAAAAATACCTTCCCTGGATAGATAGAAGCCTTACCAAAACAGCCCATTCTTTCTAAAACTTACTTTACTCTATAAAAGTGACTCGTGCTTTGTAATGAAACAAATTATTTTGTGATACATCTCTTACAAAAACCTGACCCCATTTACTTCAGCCCATTGAAATGATTCGCCCTCATCACTTTCTATGTAAGATCTCACAGTGCTGTCAACCATCTTTATAATTGCTAATTTGTACGAATCGTTGTTCTCACTGGACCATGTTAAGCTAGAATAGAGAGGAAGAGAGATGGATGCTTTTAGAAAAGACTTTGTAGGAGCTTCACAGGTAAGAAAAAATGGATATTTTCAATGATTATTATGTATTGCTCTCTATCTGTAACCCAATTTCAATACCAGCTCATGTAAATGTTAACTTAAAAATACCCCTTGATTCACTTGTAAGCAATAGAACTCAAGATGGAATATCATGAGATGCTAAATTTGCTTTATCCATCGCCTATAATCTTCCTTCGCATTCAGGTAAAAAGTGTCAATGCTGTTGAATTTAGTGATCTACCACATGAAGGAAAATGCCAACAACTGTCTCCCAGGAGTGCTGTCTAGCACCTCCGAATGTTGTATTAGCTCCAGGTTGATGCAGATTCTGGGAAGAGTAGCTTTTCAAAGGCAATTGCAGGACCTTCCAGACTTAGTTTCCCCATTTTTCTGTTTCCTCTTTAAACAGAAGTTTCCCCCCTGCTAGACCATGATCATATTCCTTGAATAATGAAAAGTTCTGATCCAGTCCAAAAATATTCATGATCTTTACCTGACACCAAACAGAGCGAAAGGGTTCTTGTCTCATCATTCCTATAATAGGCCAATCCAGGACTTTCAGACCCAGGCTTGACAAAAAGTTTGATATTGTTTTTATCAGATCCCTCGTCTTCATCCTGCAGAAAATTCTTCTAACCATGGTAAGAGGTACTTAAATGCCTTATGATGACTCTTAATGCCTTTATCACTATGCATCACTGAATAACCAATGATGGAGATAAAACCCTATAATAATTATCCATTTCCTACTAATTGTATGTATAAGTGCTTAAGGAATCCTGGGTGAGCCCATATGGTGCTGCTGAGTATGCAAAGAAGACAGTAGGGAGCTTTCCATCCATGAACCAATTCAGAGGGCCCCCAAAGTCCTATACTCATTCTCCTGCTCTCTCATAAAACCCAGGGGTGGTCCAACTTATGTCTCCTAACAACCACTGAATGTACAATGTGAAATCGGGACATGCCACTAGGGGTGGAATGTTGTAGGGCCTGTGACTGCTGTGATTCATTCCTAGTATTTGTTACAGGTTTTCTGTGACCTATTCTAATTCTGTGGACAAGAAGATATTTGCTTTTTCTAATTTTGTAACCACAAGTGCATTCTTCCTCATTCTTGATATTGCTTGCTATGTCATACACATATACATATACGCATTTATACATACCTATTAATCACTGAATATACATGAATATCACATATTTGAATATACACATACTCACAATTATATATAGATTATGCATGTCTGCCCAGGTACATATATGAACATACCTAATCATATATATGAACATGCATACACACACATATATGTAAGTTTAAATATTAAGGTCCCTTTCCTCTCTTAGGATCTTGTTGCATTGGAAATTTATTATGTTTTCTCTATAGGATCTGAAATGGTCTTCCCACCATTGGAAAAGCATATCCCAAGACCATCTTCCTGGCACTAACCAGTTAATTCAAGATGTAAAACTATCTGGGCATAAACCTTATGCCCACATTAATTGGTTAATATCCTGTAAGTGTTGATAGTTTCTTGATTTCATCCCAAAACTGAGGAGAAGCCAAGAAAGTTCCTTACTGTTTCCGCTAATAATAGCTTCATAGATGAATATCTATCTGAGCTTAAATACCTCCTATCACCTGGAATTATAGATAAAACTTTCCAGAACCTTTCCTCCCCCTAAATGCCCTGCTAGCTAACCTTGAATAAATCAGGAAATATCCCAGTTTTATATTCTAACTTCCCTCAACTGTCATTGTCCTCAAAGATCCCAAAGCAAGGATTGGGAGCTGAGATAACACCTTTCTGTTACCAGTTGCCTTGCTAGAACTCTGGGAAAGGAGGGAGCATCTCTACCACATCAGAGGGGAATTTTCTTCTACCAAAGGGGAAAACTAGGAAGCCATCTTTGAAGGATCTTGCCTACCATCACAGTGTCCCACGGTCCTGCCTCCCCCACCATCTCCAGCCAGCTGTCCTTTATTATCCTTTAATAAATTATCTTTGGGGGACTAGAACTTCCAGACCTCAAGCTGTATTATAAAGCAACAATCATCAAAACCATTTAGTACTGGTTAAAAATAGGAAAGGCCGATCTATGGTACAGGCCAGGAAAGGAAAACATCAGAAACAATGAAACTCAATCACCCAGCATCTGACATGCCCGAAAACATCAATTACCCAGGAAAAAAGCCCCTATTTGACAAGAACTGCTGGGAAAACTGGAAAATAGTCTGGCAGCAATTAGATTCAGATCAACATTATGTAACATAGTTCACAATAAATTCAAAATGGATACATGACCATTAAAAAGAAAAAGAAAAAGACAACTAGAAGAGTAGCACACCATATACCTTTCACAACTCTGAGTAGGATGGATTTTTGACCAAACAAGGATTGAGGAAATCACCGAAAAATCAAATAGTTTTGACTACATTAAATTGAAAAGTTTTTGAATGAACAAAATTAATGCAACTGGAATAAGAAGGAAAGTGTCTAGTCAAAAAAAATCTTTGTATCTGATATCTCCGATAAGCATCTTGTATCCATGATAAATATAAAACTTACAAAAATGTGTAAGGCCAAACCCCATTCCCAATTGATAAGTAGTCAAAGGAATGAACAAATAATTCTCAAAATGGAAAGAACAGGCAAACTAACAACGGTACAAAAGAATGTTCCAAACCAATAATAATAAGAGAAATGTAAATCAAAACAACACATGCTGCCCAGGAAATTGGCAAGAATGACAAAAATGGGAATAGTCAACGTTGGAGGATTTGTGGAGATGATGGACACACTGATGCATTGTTGGTGGAGCTGCATATTGGTCTAACCATCCTGGAAAGCAGTTTGCAATTACACAAAGAAAATGAGCAGCGAGGTGGAGCAATGGATAGAGCACAGGGCCTAGAGTCAGGATAGACCTGAGTTCAAATCCAGCTTGAGACACTTACTGTGTGACCCTGAGGAAGTCCCTTAATCCTGTTTGTCTCATTTTCCTCATCTATCAAATGAGCTGGAGAAGGAGAAGCTCTGCCAAAAAAAAAACCCCAAATGGGGTCACATGACTGAAAACAACAAAGAAAGCGACTTAAATGTCCATAGCCTTTGACCTGGAGGTTCCACTGTTAGATACATACAAGGAGGTAGGTGATTTTTTTAAAACCCCTATACAGCACAATAGTCACAGCAGTACTTTTCTGTGATAAGAAAGAACAGGAAACAATGTGTATATCCATCCATTGAGGAACAACTAAACAACCTGTGGTACATGAATGTGGTGGAACATTACCGTGCTGTAAAAGATGAAGAAGGTGATGAGTTCGGAGAAGTCTGAAGATAGAGGAACTGATGCAAAGTGAGCTAAGCAGAACTCGGAACGTGATGTTCCACTACGACTACAAAAACTCTAAGTGGCAAGACCATTGACAAAAGAGTTGGAGCTGAGTTTCCTTATTAGGAAATGATAATGACCAAGCTTAGCCCCACAGAAGAGCCAGGAGCATAGAAATCTCTCCCTTCCTTGTGCAGGTGGGGGACTGTTGGCATGGAAGACTATTGAATAGGATATCAAACCGGTCTGAAAAGTTGGCTAGTTTTGTTAATGTTTTTTTGTTTCTACCTTTTAAAAAAAGATTCTTTTTGCAGGGGGTGGGGGGGCTGCCAGCTAGGTGGCACAGTGGATAGAGCATTGACCCTGGAGTCAGGAGGACATGAGTTCAAATCTGGTCTCAGACACTTGATACTTCCTAGCTGTGTGACCCTGGGCAAGTCACTTAACCCCATTACCTAGCACTCAAAAAAAAAAAAAGATTGTTTTTTGGTTGGGCAAGGTAATGCCTGCCTGTAATCTCAGCTACCAGGGAGACTGAGGTTGGAAGGCCTCCTGAGCTTGGAAATGCAGTGAGTTAAGCCCATAGGGTGTCTGCACTCAGTTCAACGGTAATATGGCAAGCAACCAAGGGGAGTGGGGCACCGAGTCACCTAAGAAAAGGGGTAAACCAGATGACGTCAGAAACTGAGCAGGCCAAAGCTCTGGGGCCAATGGGTAGTGGACAGGGCCTTTGAGTGGACGGGACCTTCCTTCCTGGGGGAGATGGGGAATTTGTTGTTCTGGCGTTTCAGTCGTGTCTGACTCTACCTGACCCCATTTGGGATTTTCTTGGCAAAGATCTTAGAAGGATTTGCCATTTCCTTCTCCAGCTCATTTTACAGATGAGGAAACTGAGATAAATGGGGTTAAGCAACTTGCCCAGGGTCACACAGCTAGTAAAGATAAGTCTTCCTGACTCCAGACCCAGTGCTTTGTCCACTGTGCCACCTATTTGCTGCCAAATGAAGGAACTGAAATGGGTGGAAGAAACCACGCACTTTCCCTTCCATTTTTAAACTCCTTCAATTTAGAAATTTAAGCAAATAAGTTTTGCAAAACTAACCAACATATCAAAAAATCTGTTATTACATGAAATGTTCTTTAAAAAATTCAATATATTTTTATTTATTTTGTTAAATATTTCCCAATTACATGTAAAAAAATTTGTAATCATTTTTTAAAATTTAAAATTTTTAAATTTCCAAATTCTCTCCCTCCCTTGGCCCCTCCCCCCTCCTTGAGAAGGCAAGCAATATGATATAGATTGTGCATGTAAGGTCATGCAAAATATATTTCCATACTAGCCGTGTTATGTGTAGTATTCTAATCCCATTGCCCCCCATCTGCAAAGAAGGGAGAGGGGGGCATGTTCATATCTTTCCTCTGGGGCCAAGCTTAGTCATTATAATTTTGTTAAATCACTTTTGGACACATAAGTCATGGATATTTTGAACCCCAACCAATCCCCTCTTCCTCCAGCCCAATGTCTCACCTAAATCCCTTTGCACCACTCGTTTGCTAAAACCTTAATCCTTACTGCAATATACCTCTGATCCCTTTCCTCGTGAGTCTGTGGCAGAAGAAAATGCCCTGTCCCTAGGCTCATTCAGCAGGGATGGGGAGGATGGTGCTACCTTTAACAGAAATGGGAAAGTTAAGAAGGAAAAGATAATGAATTACGTTTTTGACACGTTGGATTTGCGATGCATATGGGACATCCATTTGGAAATATTCAGTGGGCGGTTGGTAATGCATCCCCGGGGCTCTGGACAAAGACTGGGGCTATACAGAGAGATCGTCAGCGTAGAGAGGATGATTCAGCCCATGGACTCTGATGGCTCCTACTGCCCAGAAGACGAACTGCAAACTCCTGTGGCTTTGAAGCCCTTGCCAACCGCCCTCCAGTCTGCGTTTACATTATACGATATTCCCATCTCCATCTCCATACCTGTCTTCCGTTCCTAGAATGCTCGCCTTCCTCCCCACCACCTTGTACAGCCTCCAGGCTTCCTTCTGGGCTCGGCCCAAGGGTTCCCTCCTACCTGAAGCTACCGATTCACCCCAGTCACTAGTATGTTTGCTCCAATAGAATGGAAGCTCCTTGAGGGCAGGGACAGTTCCAATTCATCGTGAACCCCCAGTGCCTGGCACCCAGTAGGAGCTTAATAAATGCTCATTTAATGAATAAGAGTCCTCTCAGCTCTTTATTCTGTGTTCTTTGTTCTAAGGACCCTTTCAGTTCTGAAGGGATGAAGAGGAGAAAGAGGGAGAGGAAGGAGAAGAGGAGGAGGAGGAAAACTTCAAGGCGCCCTTAACAAAGGGTGGGGTCCCTAACAGTAGAGAAGGCACATTCTCTAGTCTGCGTTTCCTGAGGGGCTGAGCATTTACTAAGCACCTACTGTGTGCCAGGCATGCCCACTTGCGTGTGTGTGCGCGCGCTTTACTCCGATGGCGACTGCCACCTGCCCTACACCTTATGGTTGCATCTTAGGGAGTTGCCAGGGCCAGGTCACACAGCCTGTTTGGGGCTGAAGCCAGATTTGATCCTAGGTTATCCTGACCCTGAAACTGGTCCTCTAGGCACCAGCCCCTCGGGTGCACTGGAGATCCAAAGACAAAAAGGGAAACAGTGCCTGCCCTCCACCAGCTTACACCCTCCGGGCATCAGAAAACAGGCCGGGGGTTCCCACGCCCCTGAGACCTGGCTGGAGATGGAAGGGGAAAAGGGAGCTTAGAGGTAAACTGAGGACAGCCCTGGGGATGTGAGCAAAGGAAACCCCAGAGGTAGAACCTCTTCCGTCCCTGTCATTTCTGTCCACAGGAGCCTCTCCGTCCCCTCCCCCTGACACACACACACCTGGCGCTCCCTTGGGTTTAGCTGCCATCAGCTAACTAACTGAATGACCTTGGATGCCACCTCGGCTTCCCGATGTTCAGTTAATTCTCTGTAAAATGGGAATCGTGGTTGTTGCACTCCTCCCGACAGGAGTGTTGGGGACATTTTGTAAACGTGAGTGTACTGCATTTGTTCTGGTCACACCTGCTGTGTGACCTTGGGCGAGTCACTCGGAGGCATCTTTTCCAAAGTGAGGGGGTTGGACTGTATCATTGCTAAGGTCCCTTCCAGCTCTGACATGCTTTAGTCTATTCTAAGGCCCCAAATGATATGGAAATTTATGTAAATTGGCCTGTCTCCTTTTGAACTTTGGGAAAGGGGAGTGGGGGAGGGCTTGGAAGGAAGACAGCGATTTCCAAGTGGAGTTAAGCCTTGCTAAGCCTCTGAGCCTGTTAAAGCTGAGCTCAGCCCCAGCCCACAGTTCCCACCCACCCCTTCCCTCCCCTTGCTCAATCCCCATCCTGAGATGCTTGACTTCCACAGGGATCCCTAATTCATCTCCCAGTCAGCGAGAATAGCAAGGACCCCCCAGGCCCCTGAGAACTCGGCTCAGATTTGCTCCTGACTGCCCCCCCACCTGGAAGCTTTTCTCTGTCCACGCCCCTCCGCCAACTCCTCCAGGATTCAATGGGGGGGGGCGCTGTGTGAAGGGACATGGAAAGAGCCAGTTGGATTCTTACCTAGTCTAGGAAGCCTTCCCTCCACCCTGGAAGAGAAATGGAATTTAAATTGTTTTCCTGGCCTGCCACTGAGCCCTAAAGACCACCAGAGAGAGAGAGCAAGCTTGTCCCTTTTGTCTTTGTATCTTCTGGGTACTAAACACCCAGCACGTAGTATGCGCTTAAAAAATATTTTTCCCCATTTATTCATTCATTCATCATCGAACAATATGAACTGGGCATGTTTAACCAGAAAAAAAATCTAAGACATGAGGGTGGGGACTAGTTGTCTTCAAGCATTTGAAGGCTTCGATGTGAAAACGGGATTTGATTTGTTCACGTTGACCCTAGAGAGCAGAAGATTTAAGGCTCGAAGATTTACAACTGGACCTCAGAGACCAAAGCCTCCCCCTCCATCTTTTTTTTTTTTTTTTTTTGGCTAGGCAATGGGGATTAAGTGACTTGCCCAGAGTCACACAGCTAGTGTTATGTATCTGAAGCTGGATTTGAACTCAGGTTCTCCTAACTCCAGGGCCGGTGCTGTATCCACTGCACCACCTAGCTGCCCCAAGCCCCCAACCCCTATCTTTTTTTTAACCAGTGAGGAAACTGAGGCCCAAGGAGGAAGCTACAAAGAGGTAAATATGGGGGGGAATTCCAGACAATGAGAATCCCCATCTTCAATGGACTTCATTTGAACGTCATTTTTACCAAAAAAAAAAAAAGAATTACAAATTTCTCAAAGAAGAGAAATAACTTCTCCAGAGCCACAAAGGTGTAAAAAGCAAAACCAAGATCTGAACCTGGTCCCCACCCCCCATCCCCGACTCAGAAGTCAGGTGACCCACTCCATTCTGGAAGTGCTGAGATTGAATGGCTAGTGGAGACATTCAGATGAAGGTATGTCCTACAAGCAGCTGGAGAGGCAAGTCCAGAGCTCCCAAGAGAGGTTAGGGTCAGAGAAGGGTCTGAGAATCCAAGACGTAGTAGTGTACCATAGGACAGAGTACAGAGGGAGGAGAGAAGAGGGTCCAGGAGAGAGCCTTAGGAAATATTCACATTAAAAGGCTGGGAAGAAGGTGGGCTAGTGAAGAAGACAGAGAAGGAACAGGAGGGGAGGTAGGAGGTGAGCCAGGAGAGTGGGACATCTCAGCACCTGAAGAAAGAAGAGCATCTAGGAATATGGAGAGAGTGGTTTGGGGATGGAAAGGGTAGAGTCATCAGCTTTAGAAAGACCAAGGAGACTGAGAAAAGGTCATTGGATCTGGTGGATTAGAAAATTCCTGTTAATCTTTAAATCAGCAGTTCTGCCAGCAGAATACACAGCAATTAAATTAAGTACAAGCATATATTAAGCACCAATGGCATACAAAGGCTTTTGTTCAGTGCAAGGGTTACAAAGACAATAGTGACATGTTTTCTTTCCTGTCATCCTGTCATACAATCTATAAGGAGGGACTGGACATATGCACAGTTAAAAGTAATGCAAGTTAGAATATACAGGCATAAGAGAGGTCAAATAAAAGGGGAGATATGGTCATTATAGGAAGGAGAGGTCCTTACTAGGTTGGGGAAAATTAGGGAAGTGTTCAAGGAAGATGTGTGGCCTGAGCTACCTTGAAAGCAGAGAAAGATTTCAATAGTTGAAAATGAGGAAAGTGTATTCCAGGTATGGGAAAATGGCCATGGGGGAAATTTCCATGGGGGAAAGTAAATGAACAAAAGTGAGAGAAGGCAGGAAGGATTTGAGGAATAGCTAATCATCCACTTTGTCTGAAACAGTTTGGGAGTAAGGCCCAGCAGAAAACAGGATGGATGGGGCAAAATCTAAAGTATTAACGTGGTTATGGTTAGAAGTTAAGAAGGACAATGTGACTAATGTGAAAATATGCTTAACATGTAGAGCCTATATCAGACTGAACATCGTCTTGGGGAGGGGGGAGGGAAAGGAAGGAGAGAAAATTTAGAGCTCAAAATCTTATGGGAGTAAATGTTGAAAACTAAAAACAAACAAACAAACAAAATGAAGTTAAGAGGGAGCTCTGACCTGATACTCTAGAAAACATTCTGGGTGGAAGCTTTAACCCCATAATGAACGCAGAGAGAATAAAGAATAAATAAAGGTACATAGCCCATGTACCAGAAAATAAAATTCAAAGTAGAAGAAAAGTAAAACAACAACAACCAAAGAAAGACATCTCAGAAAAAAAAGTACAGTAAAAGGAAGTAAATAAAAATAATTTGGAGAGGAGACAGGAGGCATTTTGAATTAATCACTTAACTGAGTATGGAAAGAGAAAGGACAAATGAGGAGAAATAGATAACTAAGGAAATGGTAGATAAATAGAAACAGGGAAAAGAGCCTGTGGGGATAGATTAATATCAAAGTAGTTTAAATAAAACTAATTGCAAAGGCAAAGTACTGACTTAAAAGAGGAAGAAGATTTTCTAAAAGTATTACTACAAATGCAAGTGTAAGAAAACATAAACCTAACAATCATAACGTTAAATGTGAATGGATTAAATAATCCAATAAAAAGAAAGAGAATGACATAATGGCTAAGAAACAAAATCCAATAATCTGTTGTATACAAGGAACATATCTAAAAATCAAAGACACATAGAGAATCAAACTGAGAAGCTGAAATAAAATTTACCATGCATCAGGTGAACCCAAAAAAAGCAGTAGCTATAATCATACTATTAAAAAAAAAAAGCAAAAATAAAAAGTCAAAATATCAAGAGATAATCAGGGAAATTACATTATGCTTAAAGGAACCACAAACAATAACCAATAGCAAACTAAATATATGCATCAAATGACATAGCATCTAAATTCATAAAGGAAAAGTTAACTACATTTTTAAGGTATAGATAGTAACATGATAATAATAGGAGACTTTAATATTCTCCTCTCAGACCTGGATAAATGTAACAGAAAGAGAAATAAAAGGGAAAATATGAAATTAAATAAACTGATAGGGAACTTGATGCTGAAAGACTTATGGCATCTTCTGACTGGGAATATTAAAGAATATATTTCTCTTTTTTAAAATTTATATATATATTTTTTATTTTGATTTATCAACAATCACTTCCATAAGCTTTTGAGTTTTCAATTTTTCTCCCCCTCCCTCCCTCCCTACCTCCCTCCCAAAGAATATATTTCTCAACACCACAAAGTACCTTTCCTAAAAAAATAAATAATTTGCTAGGGCACAGAGAAATTATAAAGAAGTGTAAAAAAAAAGAAGTAATACTAAAACATCTTTTATACACTACAAGTAATTAATATAGGGCGTACAATCAAAAGATATAGACCGAAGTCAAGATTTCATAATGACATTGAATAAATTAATGGATCAAAGAACAAATCATAGGAATAATTAATAACTATGTGAAAGAAAATGATAATGATGACACAACATACAAAATTCCCAGTATACAGCTAAATCAGTCCTAGGAGGAATAATTATATCCCTGAGAATATACAAAAATAACAAATAGAATAAATTCCTAAGAATAATAAAATAGTAAAAGATAGGATTAATGAACTGAATAAGAAATTATTGAAAATTAGAAAATATACAAATAAAGGCCAAAAATAAATTGGAAAATTTTTAAGTATATATATAGAACTTATAAACAAAACTAAAATCTGGTTCTTTGAGGGAAAAAAAATAACAAAAAAATTGATAAATCTTTGGCTAATCTAATTAAAAAGAAGAGATAAATCAAATTAACAGAATATCTAGCCCTCATTTCATGAGTGCACCAACTCTCCCCTAGCAGTGTTTCTATAGAGTCCAATAGACCAGAAGTATCTAGAAGGTGAACGGATAAGCATTACCGGAACCCCACAAATTCCTTGAAACACGAGAGATTGAGGGGGAGGAGGAAAGAGAGAGTTAGGAGAGCATGCCCTCGGAGACTCCATTCTGGACCATCTGGACATGAAGCAGAGGGATGGCCTATGGCCATTGTTTAACTGATGACCACAAGTGGCAGACTGTGGAGGTGATCAGACTGGGAGTGAAGTCGAGTTGTTGGGCAGGTTCAAGGAAGATATGAGTAAGTTTTATCTGGACAAAGGAGCAAAGAATGGATTAAACTTGAATCATACCCAGTTGCTGGTGAATCTCTGACAGTCTCATTCATAGTTCTTCGCTACCCTTTCCATTCCTGGAGCAAGAGAGCCTCTCCTTTTTCTTGTTTCTCATTTCCCCTTCTAATCTAGTGGAAGGAAAGCTCTTGCCACCTCCTTGACTGTAGACAAAGCAGACAAATTTTAGAAGTTTTATTTCCTTAATTAGAAGCAGCGTGGCACAGTAGTTAGGGAACCGACCTCAAAGTCAGAAAGACCTTGGTTTAGGTCCTGCCTCTGACACATATTGTCTCATTCCTGCTGGAAAGAACCGACAACCCTCTCCACCCTGACCTTTAGGTCCACTCTCCACTTCTCAATGGTGTCCCCTCCAGGGTCCTCACCCATGGGGCAGATATGCACCCCATGGAGTCTTGGGTCTTGCCATCTACTTCCTGATGCAACCTTAGGACCTCAAGGCCTTTCCATCCATCCTGCAGCTGTGCAATCCCACATATATCGTCTCCCAAAATTAAAGTGTGAGCTGCTTGAGAGTGGAGACTTTTTTTTACTATTTGTATCCCCAACACTTAGCAATGTTCTCATTGGCTATGTGGCCCTGAGCAGGTTACTTAACCTCACAATGCCCCCAATGACTGTGAGATTACAAAAGCCAAAGTGCCAATCTTCACTGATTCCTCATCAGGAGCTCCCTGAAGCAATGAGATCACAGGGGTGAGGGGGTGACCTCCTTTGAATGGCAGTCTGTGTTTCTAAAACTCAGGATGAGCAGGATGGTCTCAAAAAAACCTGAAAGACTTCCATGAACTGATACAAAGTGACATGAGCAGAACCGGGGAAATGTAGTACACAGTAATGGCAACGTTGTGCAATAATCAGATGGAAATGACTTAGCTATTCTCAGCAATACGACGATCCAAGACAATTCTGAAGGATTTATGACTAAAAACAATACTAGCCATCCCCAGAGAAAGGACTGATAGAGTCTGAATGCAGATTGAAGCAAACTTTTTTTTTTTAATGTTCTTTATTTTTCTTGGTTTGGGTTTTTTTTTTTTTTTTGGTTGATGGTGGTGTTTTCTTTCACTACATGGCTAGTATGGAAATGTGTTTTACATGCCTGGACATGTATAATCCATATCAAATTGCTTGCCTTCTTCAGAATGGGGGAGGGGAGGAAGAGAGGGAAAGAATTTGAAACTCAATATTTTTAAAAAATGAATGTTAAAAATTGTTTTTATATGTAACTGAAAAATAATAAAAATAAATTAAAAAAATAAATCTGTTGAGACTGAGCCATTCACTTTTTTTGCCATGCTCTTTTTGGCTGCTCTTCTGTGCTATGTGCAGAGGGCAAAGATCCCAATTCACCCACAGCATGGACGTCATGAACTGAACTGGTGAGAGGAGAAGGATTTCCTTCTGCTCTTCCTCTTTTCTCCTGGCTCCAAGAAATGGGACTGGAGTATTTGTCTCTGTTCTGTTATTTGTCCTTCTCAGTTTCAGGTGTTGGGGGTGACCTCCACAGGACCCTGAAGTTCAAACCATGATGAGCCAGGAATCAGGATAGCAGGTGGGATGATACAGATAGCCAGCCTGGCATGGAAGTCCTGAGGAGCCAGGGTACCTAAGGCTCAAGCCTAGGGGTTGGACTTGGAAATAGGACTGCACTGTATGGGAACCAAGCTCTTCTATGAACCTAATTTGCTTTCCTTCCCCAGAGACGGAGGTGGTATAAAGGTAAGGGTGGGTGGCAGAGGAATTATGCTTCCTACATATTGGGGGAGTAAGTTTGTGTATTTGTGATTATAGCTTCTGAAGTAAATACTTCTGTGTAAAAGCTAATTTTACTACAAGTGACTAATGAAACTGGGCCCGCTCCCTGTGCTTGGGAGAACAACATCAGTGGGGCTGGAGCCATTTACCTAGATACCCCCAAATCCCACGGGTACTGGAAAATCCTTGGGGAAGACTGAAATTGAACCTACCTAGCCTTCCAGGTGGAGAGGACCACGGTAGCCAGTGTTACAGAGGAAATCAAACTAGTTGTAAAGGAACTACCAAATGAACAAAAGAAAAAAAAAAAGAAAAACATTACATTGAAAAGTTTTTGCACAAACAAAGCCAATACATCCAAAATTAAGAGGGAAGCATAAAACTGGGAAAGAATTTTTACAACTAGTGTCTCTAACAAAGGTCTCATTTCTAAAATATATAGAGAACTGAGTCAAATTTATAAGAATACAAGTCATTCGGGGCAGCTAGGTGGCACAGTGGATAGAGCACTGGCCCTGGAGTCAGGACTATCTGAATTCAAATCCAGGCTCAGACACATAACACTAGCTGTGTGACTCTGGGCAAGTCACTTAACCCCAAATGCCTTACCAAAAAAAAAAAACAACAACAACAAACCAAAGAATATAAGTCATTCCCCAATTGATAAATGATCAAAGGATATGCACAGGCAGTTTTTAGAGGAAGAAACTAAAGCTATCTATAGTCATATGAGAAATGTTCTAAATCACTATTGATTAGAGAAATGCAAATCAAAACGACTCTGAGGTGCCACATCACACCTATCAGAGTTGTTAACATGACAAAACTGGACAATGATAAATGTTGGAGAAGATGTGGGAAAATTGGAACACTAATGCATTGTTGGTGGAGTGTGAAATGATCCAACCATTTTGGAGAACAATTGGGAACTATGTCTAAAGGGCTATAAAATTGGGCATACCCTTTGACCCAGCAATACCACTTTAAGTCTGTATCCCAAAGAGATCATAAAATGGGAGAAGGACCCACATGTACAAAAATATTTATAGCAGCTCTCTTTGTGGTGACCAAGAATTGGAGATTGAGGAGATGCCCATCAGTTGGAGAATGGCTGAACAAGTTGTGGTATATGAGTGTAATGGAATACTATTGTGCTATAAGAAATGATGAACAGGCTGATTTCAGAAAAACCTGGAAAGACTTTTATGGTCTGATGCTGAGTGAAGTAAGCAGAACCAAGAGAACATTGTACACAATAACAGTCATGTTGTGCGATGACTAACATTGATAAACTTAACCCTTCTCAGCAATACAAGGATCTAAGACATCTCCAAAGGCCTCATGATGGAAAATGCTATCCACATCCAAAGAAAGAACTATGGAATTTTAATGCAGATTGAAGCATACTATTTCTTATTTTTCTTCCTCTTCTGTTGAGTTTTGTTTCCTCTTTCTGGTGGTTCCTCCTATAGGTTCTAATTCTTACTTACAACATCACTAATGTGAAAATATGTTTAATAGGAATGTATATGTATAGCCTATATCAGATTATGTACCATCTTGGGGAGGGTGGTGGGGAAGAAAGGGGAGAAAAATTTTAAACTGAAAAGCATATGGAAGTGATTGTTGATAAATCAAAATAAATTAATAAAAAAAAAGAAATGATGAGCAGGCAGACTTCAGAAAAACCTGGAAAGACTTATATGAACTGATGCTGAGTGAAGTGAGCAGAACCAGGAGAACGCTGTACACAGTAACAGCCACATTGTGTGATGACAGACTTTGATAGACTTGGCTCTTCACAGCAATGTAAGAATCTAAGACAACTCCAAAAGACTCTTGATGGGAATTGGTATCCACATCCAGAGAAAGAACTATGGAGTCTGAATGCAGATGGAAGCAGACTCTTTGTTCTCCTTTTCTTTTGTTGTTTTGTTTTGTTTCCTCTTTCTTGTGCTTCCTCCAATTGATTCTAATTCTTCTTTACATCATGACTAATGGGAAAATGTGCTTAATATGAGTGTATAAATAGAGCCTATATCAGATTGCATGCTGTCTTGGGGGAGGGAGAGGAGTGGGAGAGAGAGAAATTTAAAACTCAAAATCTTATGGGAAGTGAATGTTAAAAACTAAAAATAAATAAATTATTAAAAAGAAAAGAAGAAAGAAAAACCACAATCCAGAAAGATTTATAGGAAAACTTTAAAGAAAGATTCATATCTATACTACAAAAATTATTCTCAAAAATTGAGAAAGTACTTTACTAAACTTCTTTTATGAGAGAAATATAGCCCTGATACCTAAACCAGGGAAGGATAAAGAAAAGAAAGAAAACTATAGACTAATAAAATTAGTGGAGAGTAATTTTAAATTTTAAATTAAATTCTGGCAAAAACTCTATAACAATATTTCCAAACAATTATGCAATGTAATCAAGTTGGACTTAAATAGAGAATACAAAAGGGTTAAACATCAGGGAAAAAATTAATGTATTGTATTATGTTAAAAACAAAAACATATCAAGCCATGTGATAATATCAATAGATGCAGAAAAAGCCTTTGGTAAAGTAGAGCCCTCATTTATGCTAGAAACTCTACAAAGCTTAGGAATATAAGGACCTTTTTAAAAATAGGATTAAAAAGTATATATATGAAACAAAAACTAGTATCGCATACACTGTTTCCACACTGTTATTTGACATAGTTCTAGAAATTCTCTTATAACAAGAGTGATGGAGCTGAGCATCACGTTGGGCCACTTCCACACATGTGCTCTGACCCCCTAAAGAGCATGCTTGACCAGATTCTCCTCCTGGTTGATCTCTGATCCTTATCTGAGTAGTTTCTCTGACTGGGTGAAGGGAGAGAGGAACTCATGCCGAAGATAAAAACAACTGGACAAGGAAGAGCCACCCGCCCAGTTGTTTTTACAAGGACAGGACAAATATCTGCTTGAGCATTTGGCATTCTGCTTAGTCTGTCATGCACATACATACATACAGATGTATATACACACATACATGTATATATAAGCATATATATATATATATAATTGTTGTTTATTAGTTTTTCAGTTGTGTCCAACTCTTTGTGACCCCATTTGGGGTTTTCTTAGCAAAGATACTGGAGTGGTTTGCCATTTCCTTCTCCAGCTCATCTTACAGATGAGCAAACTGAGGCAAATAGGGTTAAGTGACTTGCCAAAGGTCATGCAACTACTAAGTGTCTGAGACCAGATTTGAACTGAAAAATATGAGTTTTCCTGACTCCAGACCCAGCACTCTATGCACTATGGCACCCCTTAGATTCCCATGTGTGCATGTGTGTGTGTGTGTGTGTGTGTGTGTGTGTGTGTGTGTAACAAGGATATCTATGCTAAAAAAAAAAAGGTCCCATACTGGACAGATTATTTATAGCAGCATCTTTTGTAGTAGAAAGAGCTGGAGACAAAGTAGATGTCCATTGATTGGGGAATGGCTAAATTGAGGCACGTAAATGTAATTGGACAAATCATAAGATCATAGATATAGAAGTCAAATCATAGGATCGTAGACGAGAAGTCGCTAAGTCTATCCCCCTCATTTTACTGAGGAAGGAAACAGACCAGTGGAAGTTAAGTGACTTGCCTGGGATCACAGAGCTAATAAGTGCCTAAGGAGGGATTTGAACCCAACTCTGGCTCCAAGTCCAGCACTCTGTCCACTATACCCTGATACCTCCAAAAAACAATGAATATGATGAATATTCAGAGAAGCAAGGGGAGACTTATATGAACAGATGCAAAGTGAAATGAGCAGAACCAGGAGAACAATAAGCACAAAGACTCCAGCAAGGTAAACAGAAAGAACTACTACCGCTAACAATACCATTGAAATCAGATATTCTGACATTATAATGACCGAGCTTGGCCCCAACAAAGAGCCACGACAAGGGATCTCCCTCCCTCCCTTTGTGTCGATGGGAGAGGGTGTGGAACACTGGCTGTAATGTCAGATTATGTTCATGTGTTGGTGAGTTTTGTTGAACTGCTTTTATTAATTTGATTCTTTGTTACAAGGGGACCAGGTGGGATTCACTGGGAAATATAGTTGATGTAAAAACCAAAGACATCGATGTAACAATGTAAAACACTTGAAAAATAAGTGAGTTCTTGAAGGGTGCCCAGCTCCTTCTGCCATTCTATGATCTGACAGACTCCAAAGAGCCAGGGCTAGGAAGAAGCCTGGAGGACAGAGAACTGCCCAGGAGACAGATGATGTGGACAAAGACCCAGCTAGGGTCAGGGGCAGAAGCGTGGGCGACCCTAACCCTCGTTCGGAGGACAAGTCACGTCAGCCTTTACCAGGAGACCGTGCTTGGCAAGGGATCTACAAGTTAGCAGAGAAAAGAGCATCCTAGGACCAGGTGATAAGGTGAGAGAAGACCGGAGAGCATCAGGCCAGAAACTCTCCTAGCCCAGGGAGATGGCGAGGCTCACTGAGTCAGACTCCTCTCTGGAGGACTCAGCAGATGTCTTTTCTCCTTTCCTCGGCTCTCCCCTCTCTCTGCTTGGCCCAGAGGGCAGTACTAGAAGGGGAGTGGTATTGAGGGGAAGATTTAAGGTGAAGGCAAATGGGTGCCCTCAGGAGGTAGAGGCTCATAAGAGACTTCCTTAGGGGATTGCTGAGGCAAGAGGACAACGCTGGGAGGCTGACCGGGGGCTGACGTGGCCGGAACTCAGCCCAGAGACTTCACTGCCCTCAGGCTGAAGAGAACTGGTACCCTATGGAGGTGATGCAAGCCAACCAGAGGCAGCTGCTGAGACCCAGGGATGCCCGTCCCGTCCCTCAATGTCCAGGGGAGGGGCTCCCTGCATTGGGGCCAGTATCAGCCTCACAGAACCTCAGAGTCAAAAGGGAGGCCCCCTGGTCCAGCCTGGATCTGACCAAGACTACCCCTCTCCAACAGCCTTGCCCAACCTCTGCTTGAAGCCCTCCAGCGACAGGGAGCTCACTATCTGGAATGGGTCTCATCCTTCAGAAGGATTTCCTGATGTCAACTCTAAACTGGCCTCCCTGCACCCTCCCCCCACCTTGTCCTGCCCTCTGGGCCCAAGCAGGACCAGGTTAAGCCCTCCTACACACAGCAGGTCTTCCATTAGTTGTACGCAAGTAACTATTCTGCTGTCGTCCAACCCCATCCCCCATCTTCTCTTCCCCAAGTGAAACATCTTCTGTTCCTTCAGCCAGTCCTTGTATCACATATCCCCCTCCTCCTTGCCCTCCTCTGTATCAGTGAGTACTGAACCAACACTCCGCATGAGGTCTGAGCTGGGCAGAGGACAGACTCTCACCTCTCTATTTCTGGCAGCTCTGAAGTACAAGGCTGAATTAGCATTTGGGGGCTACCACATAACGCTGACCACTCACGTCAAGCTTGCAGTCCACTGAGATTACCAGATCTTTTCCCGACAAACTGCTATCCAGTTAGGCCTCCCCACCCGTCCTGGTTTGTTATGTGAAGTTAATTTTTTTAATCCAAGTGTAAAACTTTACATTTATCTTCACTGAATTCATTTTGCTAGGTTCAAGTAAGTGCTGTGGCCTGTCATGATCTTTTCGACATGTTCAAAAACACACCGGCTCGATCATCATACCATTCCCCTGAACACTGCATCAGACTATCAGAAGCACACAACCGAACTTGTACACACTTGTGGATAAGCACGCATCTGTGGACGTCCCATGGGATTGGGCTTGTACCTCTCAATGAACTTACCCCTTCTCCCTTCCTCTCCTCCTAGCCCTCAGATCCCCTCCATCACTATCTCCTCCTTCGTCCCTGTGGCACATGAAGAGCTGGCCCCTGTCCCTACTAAGGGAGACCCTCTACATGCACCAATGATCCCAATCCCTCCTGTTCCCTCCAGCTGATTGCTCCTCTCATCCTCACTCTTGCTTATATCTTCCTTTTCTCCTTGTCTACTGGCTACTTCCCTGTTGCCCTCAAACATACCCATGTCTCTCCCATCCTCAAAAACCCCTCACTTGATCCTTCTATTGAACTTTTGTCCTATATCTCTCCTGTCCTTTGTGGCTAAACTCCTTCTCTTCCTTCAAGGCTCCACTAGGGCAGGGGCACCGTCTCCATGAAACTTTCCCTGTTTGCTCTAGCTGGTAGCATTTTTGCTGTCTTCAAATTTTCTTTGTCTGGCTTTCTCCTTCATATCCCGTTACGTCCTACCTGCATTTCCTCTTCTGGGCACATGTGGTGGGTAGGCCTCCCGTAGAATGGAAACTCTTGAGGGCATGACTTTGTTTATGTGTCCGTAGTGCCTTGTGCAGAATAGGTGCTAAACAGGTTGTACTGAATTGTTGAAAACTGAGGGGAAGGCGGTGGGAACTGGTGTGTGGTGTGTACTGGGGGCAGGTCACAGACCTCCTCCTACCCTCCAGACCCCGCCATGCACTCATGTCACTCCTGTGTGTTCAGAACCTCCTGTCTGCCCACTAAACCCCCCAGATACCAGGGCTGGACTAGGCCTCCAGCACACCACACAGGTACACCTGCCTGGGCCCTGCACCAGCCCCTCTCCCGGGACAGAAGCCAGAAGGCACACCCTAAGTCCCTTCCCCACTACAAACCCATGCAGCATTGTCCAGAGATTCAGGTAGGGTTGTCTGTAAGCACACATTTTTTCTTCCCAATATCAGCCTTCCATTTCTATCACTAAACACAAGCCAAAGTGGTGACAGAATTTTTCCCTAAACCTCCACCCTCCACCCCAGGTCACCTCATACGCAGCTGGAGTTACTTGTCATCAGTTCTCTGTAGCAGGGAGGGACGCTGTCCTACCTAATTCCCAGTTATTTGTGGGCTCTGTGCCCCCCACAGAGGCTAGACAGATGTTGAAACCTTGGTGAAAAAGGGCATTCCCTCCCCTCCCCCCTCAGAAGGGCAATAGCTAATCATTGCTCTGAGTCCCATGGAGAGGCCAGCTTTGAACACTGGGCTAGGAAGGTCAAGAAGAAGATGTGGAGGGAAACAGGGTATCAGCTATCTCGGGCAGAGAGCCCAGGACACAAGGGAGAAGGGTGGGGGAAGGGGTATAGGGAAAGCAAGAAAATGAGAAAGAGGGAAGGAAGGGGGGAGAGAGAGTGTGAGAAAGGGAGAAAAGAAGGAGAGAATAGGGAGGTAGAGGGGCGGAGGAGAGATAGGGGAAAAGAAAAGGGAAAGAAGAAAAGAGGAAGGAGGAAGATAGGGAGAATAGGTGATAGAGGGAAGGAGAAAGAGATTGGAGAAAGCCAGGAAAGGAGAGGGGGATGGTGGAAAAACAGGCAAGGAGAGTGGGAAGGTAGGAAAAGCAGGGAGCCCGGGGAAAGAACGAAGGAAGGAGCCAAAAATGGGAAAGAAAGAACAACAGGAAAGGAGAACCAGACGTGAAGGAGAAGCAAGAGGAGATAAGGAAAGCCGGAGGTCCAGAGAGGAAAAAGGGGGAACGAAGGGGGAGACAGGGAGTGTGAGAGGAAAAGGGAAAGAGGGAGAGAGGAGAGATAGAAAGTCACAAGGGAAGGAGATTCATGGCACAGAGAAAACGAAGACGCAGATGGAAGGAGGAAGAAAGAAAACAGAGAGAAGGAGCGATGGAGAGGGAAAGGAGGCCGAGGGAAGGACGAGGAGGGCAGTGGAGGGTGGGTTCCGAGTAGAGAGCAGGGCACGTGTGCCTGGAGCCCTGGCCTCGGGCCACGAGCTCCGGCCAGGCCGTTCTGGGGGGCCTGGGCCACTCACCTGGCCACAGCGCGCTCGGCCCGCGGGCTGTGCGCCTTGTCCAGTCCCAGGCGGGTGAGGATGGCGCCGAGCGCCAGCACGGCCACGACCCCGCACACGCTGTAGACGGCTACGTGGGCACGGTCGCGAGCCGGGCTGGGCGCCCCGGAGCCGCCGCCGCCGCCCGTGCCGCCGTCTAGGGAGCCTCCGGACGAGCGCGGAGAACCGGTCTGCAGCCAGCTGGGCGTGTCGTAGTTGGAGCAGCGGCTCTGGTCCAGGCGGCGCGGGGCGTTCCGGCAGCAGAAGCGGTAGCCACACGTCCCGCAGCAGTAGTGGTACGGCCCCGTGCTGCAGTTGAACGGCGGGTCCCACTGACCCATCACGTCGTAATAGCCCAGGCACCTGTCTCCGCCCGCTCCGGGGGGCAGGCTGGGCGCCTCCAGCGCCCGCTCGGGCCTGGGGCTGGGGCTGGGGCTGCCGCCCGCACCCGGCTTGGTCTCGCCCTTGTCCTGAGCCCCCGCCTCGAGAGGCGCCCGGCCCCGCGTCCCGCCCGACGCCAGCAGCAGCAGCAGCGGCAGCAGCAGCAGCCCGGGGAGCGGGCGCCAGGGCGCTGCTCGAGCCATGGGCATCCCCCCTGCCTCCCGGACTCTTCCGGGAGGCGACCCCGGCCACACTAAGAGCCCCCCGGCATGGCGCCCCCGCCGCGCCCCTGCCCGGAGCGCGGGGAGGCCGCCAGCACCGGCCCAGCTCTCTCACTCGGCTCTCCTCCCCCGCCACCCACTCCACTGTTTCTTCGGCCCCTCAGCTCTGCTCTCCTGCTCCACCTTTCCTCGAGGACCTTTCTTCTTCCTCTCCCCTCTCCGCTCCTTTCCCTCTTTTCTGTCTCCTCTCTCCCTCTCTTCCCTTTCCTTGGGTCCCCTAAGTCTTCTCTCCCCCCCCCCCCCCCTTCCTCCCCCCCCCCCCCTCCCCCCCCCCCCCCTCGTCCTCTCCCCCCCCCCCCCTTCTTTTCTTCCTCTCTCCAATCTCGCCTCTCTCCCTGAATCTTCTGTCCCCACTCTTCTTTTCTCCCGTCCTCCTTCCACTTTCAAGTTCTCTCTCTCTCTGTCTCTCTCTCTCTCTCTCTTTGTCTCTCTCTCTCTCTCTGTCTCTCTGTCTGTCTGTCTCTCTCTCTCTCTCTTTCTCTCTCCCTCCCTCCCCAGTTAATGACCGTCTAGCAGGGGCCACGGTCGGGAGAGAGAATTGGCCGGGCCTGGCGTCCCGAAGAGCCCCTCAGGCGGCTCCCCCATGCTGAAAGCCTCCCACTTTTCGCTCTCTGTCCCTCGGCTCGTTTTCCTTCCTCGCTGACGCTGGCGAAGACACTGAGTGCTTCACACCCGGGAGAGGGGAGAGGAAAGAGCAGGGGAGGCGGGCGGGGGGGAGGGGAGGAGAGCGGAGGAGAAGGAGGAGACAGGAGAACTGAGTAAGGACAGGCGGCTCCCTCACTCCCTCCCCGGGAAAGGAGGGGAGGGATGGGTGAAGTTACCGGGATACAGACACCAGCTCAGTGCTAGCAAAATCTTCTAAGGATCAGAGCTGTCCAGCAACAGCCCGAGGGAATGAATCAGCTGGGAGGTTGGCTTGAGGGGAGGTAGGTAGGTGTGTGTGTGTGTGTGTGTGTGTGTGTGTGTGTGTGTGTGTGTGTG
>NW_020943070.1:156043-169089 GCF_900497805.2 Vombatus ursinus | reverse complement strand
TGTGTGTGTGTGTGTGTGTGTGTGTGTGTGTGTGTGTGTGTGTGTGTCCAACAGAAGCTGGAGGACAGCTCTTCAGGGGTGCTCGGCATCCTATGCTCTAAACAATCTAGGTTTCTCTCCCTCCCATTCTCACCCTACCTTCTCCATGCTCAGGCTGTCTGTCCCCCATGTTTGAAATAGCCCCCCCCCCAGGACCATTCTTTTCTGTTGAGCTTCTTGTCTTCTTTCCAAGGCTCAGAGAAGGGGAAAAACAGAGAGGGGCTCTTTGAGACCCCGTTTGCCCTGGGAGCTGGTGCCCCTTCTACCGTCCTAAATCCCTCCCACCTCTCTCCTAGGGTGTAGGTGCCCAGGGAAGGCTCTCATGGTCCCCAAAGCCCGAACACTCTCTCTCTCTCTCTCTCTCTCTCTCTCTCTGTCATGGTTACTGTCAGTGGTCTAGCCTTGGATTCGGGAGATCTGGTTTTCTTTTTCTTTTTTTTTTTTAGTGAGGCAATTGGGGTTAAGTGACTTGCCCAAGGTCACACAGCTAGTATGTGTCAAGTGTTCGGTCTGAGGCCGGATTTGAACTCAGGTCCTCCTGACTTCAGGGCCGGTGTTCTATCCACTGTGCCACCTAGCTGCCCCAATATCTGGTTTTCAATACAGACTTTCACCCTTGCCTTATCAAATGTATGATCTTAGAAATCATTTCACCCTCTGATTTTCAGTTTCTTTTCCTATAATGTGGAAACAACAACTACTGAGTGGAAAAGGTGGTTATGAGGAATGTATTTCAAAAATTACAAGACCCTGCTCAGTTTCCCCAACCTAATCCTTGGCTCTCAGGCAGCATCTTACAGGTGCACTTGAAACAGTGACTTCCCTTCACTAAGCCTCAGTTTTCTTCTTATAAAACAAAAAGATTGGACTGGGTGATCTCTAAGCTCCCACCCAGCTGACATCCTCTGTTCTAAGGCCCCCCCCCCACCCGGGCCCTGACATCCCCTGTTCCAAAGTCTTTCTCTGTTTTTATTTTATTTTATTTTATTTTGTTCTAAGATCCTTCCCAGTGCTTACATTTTCTCTTTTAAAGTACCTGACATCCTGGGCTCTAAGGCCCCTTCTAACTGACATTCTGTGCATCCTCCACCCACAAGAGCCAAGCACCCCTCTGGGAAGGCATAGCATCACCTCTCAGACTAGGCTAGATTACCTTTCCTGAAGCATAGGAGGCGAAAGCCTTGCACTTTTGAAGAGTTTTCCAGAAGACAAAATAAACACAGAGGAGAGAGATTTTGCCAGGCACTGCCCATAGTGACCACCCAGATGTCAGCACAGCACATACAGACTGGAGGAGGCACAGGGACAGGCAGTGTGTACTGACGATAGCCAGTGCCCAGGGAAGGGAGGTTTGCCAGGGCTAGCCCTTGCTCTGTTCACTCAACTGAGTGTCACCATCTGGCTCACCCAGGGTGGCTTCTCCAGCCACGGCTGACCTGCCAACAAACAGAAACTTTCTACCTCAGGTTGGTTCTACCTTAGGTTAGCTAAAAGAAAAAACAGTCTGCCCACTGAGATGGGCAGCCACTCCCCAGCCCCAATATGCCTCTCCCTCCCAAGGAGAACAATCCCTAGGGAGACACTGTAGATACCATCGATACTGTAGCCGTCCCTTGCCACCCAGGAGTCTTCCAGTGGGATGAGTGGGGTGGGCAGAGGATTATGTCCATGTTAAAGGGACTATGAGAGGAGAAGGCTTCCCCCTACAGCTTTCATTGGCCCTGAGCACTGTGGCACAGCTATAGGACCTCAGGCCTCACCCCCTCCCCAGAGCAATGAAAAATGTCCCTTGATGGGGAAATCCTACACCATGGGCCTCTTCAGCCACCAAACAGTCACAATCAATGCATATGTACTTTGGGGGACAAGGTCATGTGTGCTAATAAACACGTATGTGTGTGTATGCATGTCCACATGCATACTGTCCCCACTCACCATGAGGCTGTAGTGCTGACCCTGGGGCCAGGCCATCCTGAAGATGGCCCCTCCTCACCTGCTCAAGACCTGAAGATGAACCTAAATTTGTCCAGTTCTAGGGGAAGCCTGTCCCTGCTTCCATGCTAGGGAAGGAGGTGTTAGTCACAGAATCCAGGACTGGAAAGAACCTTAGACCCCATCTAGTGGAACCCTTTTATTTTACAGATGAGGAAACTGAGGCCCAGAAAGAGTGAGGGACTTACCCACCATCACACAGTTCACAAGTAGCAGAATTGGGATTCAAACCCAGTACCTCTGGGGCAGCCTCAGCCGTTCCTTCTCTTCTTAGGTAGGAAGTATGAGAGAAGGTTTTTGGGCTTCTGATCCATTACACAGATGCATTCCGGACTCCACGTAGTATGTCTCTGACCCCAATCATTCCTATCTCTTTTTTTTCTTTTTTTTCTACTTATTTTAGTACTTTATTTTTTCCCAGTTACATGTAAAAATTATTTTTAACATTCGTTTTTAAAACTTTGAGTTCCCAATTCTCAACCTTCCTCTCTCCCCACCCCCCTCATTGAGAAGGCAAACAATTCCATATAGATTATATATGTGTAGTCATGCAAAACATTTCCATATTAGCCATGTTGTGGGAAAAAAAAAAACACAGACCAAAAAAAAAAAAACAACTAAAAAAAGTTTAAAAAAAGTGTGCTTCAATCTGTATTCAGACACCATCAGTTCTTTCTCTGCATCCCTGTCTCTTAACCCCCCTGAATCTGCTCTCCCCAATGCCTTCTCACATAAATCCCTTCACTTTCCTCCTTGCCTCAAATTTAATCCTTCTTACTCCGTCCTACTTACCTCCTGAGCCTGTAGCAGAGAGCATTCTCTGTGGTTCAGAGCCCCATCTCTGTGACTCAACCAGAGTGACCCCAGAGACCTCAGTCCCAGGACGAAGAGTGATCTTTCAGGCCAACACTTGAGGCAGCTTGGGCTGCCGGTGGGGTGAAAGCACTGGTTTTGGATTCTAGTTCTGCTTCTACTATTAATGTGTGAGTTGAAGCAAGTTACTCTCCATCTTTGGATTCCAGTTTCTACCTTTGCAAAATGAGGGGACTGGACTCTAGGGTCCCTTCTAGCTCTGACATTTTCTGACCTAGAGTTTGTACTTGATCCTAGAGATTAAGGAGCCATAGAGGCTCCTTGAGCAGGGTCAGAATTATGCAAATTCCTTTGGCACCTATGGAAAAGCAATTGGAGTGGGGTGAGACTTGAGGCAGGGGACCTCTTAGGAGGCTATTAGAGCAGTGTAGGCTAGAGGTGATGAGGGCTTTGATGAGGGTGGTGGTCATGTCAGTGGAGAGAACAGGGACAGATGGGAGATGTGAATTTAGAATAAACAAGACGTGGCAATCACGGAGCATGAGACGTCAAGGATAACTTGGAGATTGTGAGGCTGGGGACTAGAAGGATGGTGGCACTCTTGATGGAAATAGGGAAGTTAAGAAGAGGGGCAGATTTGAGAGAAAAAAGGATGAATTGTTTGGGATGCACAGAATTGGCGGTGCCTATGGGATGAGTAATTTAGGAACATCTAATAGGCAGCTGGTACTGTGTGACTGCAGCGAAGGAGAGAGCTGAGGGATGAATTCCTGGATCTGGGAGTCATTGGCACAAAGACCATAAGGGAGCCTTTGGTCTCTAGTGGAAATACGAATTCCATTAGCTTTTAACGCCCTTGCAATCTGGCTCCAGCCTGCCATTTCAGGCTGATTACACGACATTGCATCTTGTAGCTGACTGCCTTCCCTGGCTTGTCCCCCGTGCCTGAAACACACTCCCTCTTCACCTCCATCATATAGAATCTCCTCCTTTCTTCAAGGCTCAGCTCAAGGACCACCTCCTATACGGAGCCATTCCTGTTCCCCCCACTTACTAGAGTCCGTCACCCCCAAATGACTTTGTGTCCACCTTGTATTCATGTCTGTGTTCATGTTTCCTTCCAATAGAAAGGAATCTTCTTGAGGGCAGGGATTGTTTCGATTTTGTCTTTACATTTCCATATTGCCGGAACTTAATCAATGATTGCTGAATGAATAATGTCCCTCCCAGCTCTGCGTTTTCCCCTCCTTTTCCAGCTCTGTAATTTTGAGATAAGGATGTAGGTGTCAACCACGTTAGCTCTGACTGAGAAATGTGCCCTGATCTCAAATGGATTGGGGACCTGGACCCTGAATTTTTTCCCTTTTCTGCTGGTCCAACAAATGAGGATTTGTCTAGCATGGGTGTTCCCTTCACCGAGACAGGTTCTAGCCCTTCTCTGTCTGAGCAGATGGTCTTTACATGGCTGAGAAAAATTCCTTGTCTTCTGGGTGCCCCATCAGAACAAGCATCTCCAACCACAGATGGTGGGTAGTGAGTCCGTCACTGGGCTATGCATCTGGAGTCATCCGACCCCATCCACTCAAAAGAACCCTGGACCTAGGATTGGGGGGACCTGGGTTCAGGTCACAGGTCTGTCACTTATGTGACACCTCTCTGGGCATCAGCGCCATGCTCTCCAAAATGAAGGCCTTGCACAGCCTCATTTCTAAGGTCCCTTCCAGCTCTGACATCCTTTGCTCTATTCTAAGGCCCCAAATGATATGGAAATCTATGTAAATTGGCCTATTTCCTGCTGAACTTTGGGAAAGGGGAATGGGGGAGGGCATTGAAGGAAGAGTGATTTCCAAGTGGAGTTAAGCCTTGCTAAGCCTCTGAGCCCACTAAGGCTGGCATCCTCCCTTTCTCTCCCCTTGCCCAATCCCTCTCCCGAGATGCCTGGCTTCTAAAGGAGTCTGAATTCACCTCCCCGTCAGAGAGAAGACCCCCAAGGACCCCCAAGGACCTCCAAGCCCCTGAAAACAGGGCTCAGATTTGCTCCTGCCCGACCCTGGGGCTGAAGCTTCTCTTGGTCCAATAAGGCCTTCTAACCCCATTCACAATGCTGGGAAAAGAGGAGCCAGGGTGAACTACTGAATATATTGCTTTTATAAAAATTGTTTTCATGATGCCTTTATTCCCTGGCACATAGTAGGTGCTTAATAAACGCTTGCTGATTGATTAACTCATCTCCCTCCTTTACACCCACTCATAGCCTCTTATTCCAGATATTACCTGTCAATGATGTTTACTCTGGAGAAGAGAAGCCCTGGGCAGGTCACTTCCCCTAACTCTGAGGTCCGTTTCTAGCCTGGATCAGTGCTCCGGGGTATGACCTGGCAGGGCCATGCTTGCTGTCTTCAAGGGTGGCTATCATATCATCTTGATGTCTTCGTGCGTGTGGCAGAGAGATCAGCACTGGCCCCAGAGAGCAGACCTGGCAGCTCTGGGGGGATATTCCAAGGAGGCACATCCTTGGAGAAACCAAAGAGACCAAGGAGGAGGAGAAAAGGCCACTTACTGCGTTAGGCAGATTACAAAATTACTGTTACCCCTTGAGTAAACAGCGCCCCAGGAGAAATGAACACACAGCAATTCAATTAAGTTCATTTATTAAGCACCACTGTGTACAAGGGCTTGAGCACAGGGTAAAGGTACCGGAGGGGTTTGACATTTCCTTCTCTAGCTCATATTACAGATGAGGAAACTGAGGCCAACAGGATTCAGTGACTTCCAAGGTCACACAGCTAGAGGGTATCTGAGGTCAGGTTTGAACTCAGGTCTTCCTGACTCCAGGTCCAGCCTCCTAGCTGCCTCCATGCCAAAGGCTAAATAATTATAATGACTATTCTTAGTGTAAAAATAATGACTGATCTCTGGGAGAAGAGATGAAGAAGCACCTCTTGTCTTTTGCTAGAGAGGTGGGGGGCTAGTGGTGAAGACTATGGCATATACTGTCAAGCCCTAGTCACCCGGTTGGTTGGTTTTGCCTATTGCTTTTCTTTGTCCAAAGGAGGGCTCGATGGAATTGGGGTGAGAGGGGAGATGTCATCCTAGAATGACAGTAATAAAACAACAAAAGTCACCAATAAAACTTGTTTAACAAAAAATAAGTCCTCTTTTAAAGGGTCTCCAGTGCCCTTCCACCGTGCCTTGATTGGATAGACTCCTAAAGACTCAGGGTGGGAAGGATGTTCAGAGGACAAATGGGGCCAGTGGTGGGGAGTGTGGGGGTGGGTAGAGATACTCAGGCTAATCCAGTGACCGTCAGAAGGTCATACTAGGCGAGGGGCAACAAGTCAATGAAGTTTATGAGCTAGTAGAGAAGACAAGCCCGGGGTCAGAGCAGACAGAGAGGGCCAACAGCATGGCAGCCTTAGATAAGGGTGTGGAGGCGCTTCTCGGGGGGACTTGGCAGGTACAGCTTCTTTTCTCCTGAGCTCTCCCCCAGAGGGCAGAAGTAGGAACAATGATGTGTATGTGTGTATGTGTATGTATGTGTGTGTATGCGTACGTGTATTCTTATGTGTGAGTGTGTGTGTGTGTGTGTGTGTAAAGTAAAGGTAAGGAAAAACTTTCTACCCTGGGAGTTGTTCTAGAAGGGGGAATGGCTTTGGGTGACTGGTGGTGGGTTTTCCATCACTGGAAGGCTTCAAGCAAAGGTGGATGAGTCCTCCTCAAGGATGAGAATTCGTGCTCAGGTAGAGGGGGCACTAGATGCCCATAGAACCCCCTTGAACTCAGAGGTTCTCTGCCCTCCGCTCCTCCCGACAAAGCCCACGCCTCAGACTTCCTCTGTCGAAGGCGCTCCCCAGCAAGGTAGAGGATTGCCGCAGCCAGCGGACAATGCTGGGAGGCTGACCAGGGGCTGGAGGGGCTGGGACTCAGCCCAGAGGCTTCACTGCCCTCAGGCTGAAGAGAACTGGCTGATGGTCGGCAAGCCAAGCAGTGGCAGCTGCTGAGACCCAGGGATGCCTGCCCCTCAATGTCCAGGGGAGGGGGCTCCCTGTATTGGGGCTAGCTAGCCTCAACCTCACAACCTCAGAGCCAGAAGGGAGGCCCCCTGGTCCAGCCTGGATCTGACCAAGACTTCCCCTCTCCAACAGCCCTGATAAGGCGCCATCCAGCCTCTCCTTGAAGCCCTCCAGTGACAGGGAGCTCACTACCTGGAATGGGTCTCATCCTTCAGAAGGATTTCCTGATGTCAACTCTAAACTGGCCTCTCTGCACCCTCCCCCCATCTTGTCCTGCCCTCTGGGCCCAAGCAGGACCAGGTTAAGCCCTCCTACACACTGCAGCCCTTCAGAGACTTGGAGACAGCCCACCAGGCTTTTTATCTCCAGGATAAACATGCCCAGTTATGTGACTCCAGGCCTTCACCCTCCAGGTTGCCCTCCCCTGGGTACTCTCCAGCTTATCAGCTTCATTCTTTTTTTTTTAAATAATAAATGTAAAAAATATATTTATTTTTAGTTTTCAACATTCACTTCCATAAGATTTTGAGTTCCAAATTTTCTCCCCATCTTTCCCCTCCCCCCACCCCAAGATGACATGTAAATTGATACAGGCTCAATTACATTCATATTGAACCTATTTTCACCCTAATCATGTTGTAAAGAAGAATTAGAACCAATGGGAGAAACCATGAGAAAGAAGAAACCAAAAAAAAAAGAAAGAAAGAAAGAAAGAAAGAAAGAGAGAGCAAATAGTCTGCTTTGATCTGCATTCAGACTCCATGGTTCTTTCTCTGGATGTGGACAGCATTTTCCATCATGAGTCATTTAGAGATGTCTTAGATCCTTGCATTGCTGAGAAGGGCTAAGTCTATCAAAGTTAGTCATTGAACAACGTGGCTGTTACTGTGCACAATGTTCTCCTGGTTCTGCTCACTTCACTCAGCGTCAGACCATACAAGTCTTTCCAGGTTTTTCTGAAGTCAGCCTGCTCATCATTTCTTATAGCACAATAGTATTCCATTACATTCATATACCACTACTCGTTCAGCCATTCCCCAGTGGATGGGCATTCCCTCTTTGCCACCACAGAAAGAGCTGCTATAAGTATTTTTGTACATGTGGATCCTTTTCCCATTTGTGTGATCTCTCTGGGATATAACCCTAGAAGTGCTGTTGCTGGGTCAAAGGGTATGCACATTTTTATAGCCCTTTGGGTATAGTTCCAAATTGCTCTCCACAATGGTTGGATCAGTATGCACTTCATTCTTAAATCGAGGCAGCTAGAGATTTTAGAATACTAGACCTAGAGTCAGGAAGATTGGGGTTCAAATTCTGTCTCAGACATTTGCTCAGCTATGTGACCCTGGGCAAATTACTTAAGCTTTCTCAATCTTAGTTACCTCATCTGTAAAATGGGGATAATAATTGTACCTACCTCTCAGGGTTATTGAGAATTGAATGAGATGATTGTAAAATTCTTTACAAACTTTAAAGCTATTATTATTATATATTACATAAATAACATTATATTAAATTATTATAATAAATAATATATTGTGTAAATTATATAAAATTTATAACCATGTAAGTATGTAAATTATATATCATATATATAAAATTTATATATGTCATATATATAAAACATATACATAAATACATTAAATTGTAATCGATATAAATTATGTTCTAATACTCTGTGTAAATAATATAGTCTAATATTCTATATAAATTATGTATAAATTTATACTATAAAATATTATAGCTAAATTTATAGCTAAATTACATATAAGCATAGTGTTATGTGTGTTATTATATACAATGTATTATATGAGCTAGCTGTTATTATTATTCATATATCCTGGGGCCCAGGACTGACCCCAGCCCTCCAGATTCATCCGATGAGGTCAGAGTACAGAAGGACTCTCACTCCCCATGGTCCCTCTCTTCCTCAGCCTGGGATGGCATCAGCTCTCCTGGCTCGAATAACACATGATTGACTTGTCTTGGGCTTGCGGTCCACTTGAACCCTCAGCTCTTTGTTAGAAGATGGCTGCCTAGCCATGCCTCCCTCATTCTATGGTTGTGAATTTGATTCTTTTTTTTTTTTTATGCAAGTGGGGGGATGATGGAGGCCTGACCCAGGCTGCCCCTTCTGCATTAAGCCTCCTTCCCGGGTCCTCCCTGATTGCTGGCGCTTTCCCTCCATCCCAGCTTCCCTGGTATTTAACCACCTTATAGGGGTTGGGATCTATTTGCTCTCTCTTCGTGCTGTAGGTGTTTCTATGGACACTCACTTATGTCTCCCTGTTAGATGTTTCATTCTTTGTACTTGTGCAAAGGCACAGCACCCAGAACACAGTAGGTGCTTAATAACTGCTTTTGGCTTGATGGACTGATGTCTCTCTCTAGCCTCATTGCTTGGGTTTCGCTTCTTCCTTTGCCCTGGGGCCAAACCACACCTCTGGGGCTAAGTGGTTTTGGGGAGACCTTGGAGGACGATGCTTTGTTATGGACCATGCAGGTTGTTCAGCGCCCTCCCCGTCCTGAGCCCCGCCTCTGCTTCTGTCTCTCTCTGGGCGGCCTTGTCTGCAGGCTCTGGGCGCCCCTCCCTGAGCTGGCCTCCATGGGGTGGGGGAGGGTCTTTGACAGGTTGGGTGGCAGTCTGGACCCCAGGGGAGGGGCCGGAGGAGTGGAGGGTGATGGCTGCCTCTCTGTCTCCAGGGCACAAGCAGAGTCCCATCAGCTTTGCTTCTCTGTCACAGGCAGAGACTAATGAAGCCTGACACGGCCTTTCGCTGCCCTCCCGCCACAGATCCATCATGCTTGCTCTGGCTTCCTGGGGCTCCTGAGCCCGAGATGGGAGAGGAGCCCAAGGACGGGGCCTGTGCTTTGTTCCTCCCACAGAATCATAGAATCTCAGTGATGTGAAGGACCTTGCAACTACGGGATGCTGCCGTCCTTGAGCAGGAATCCTTTTTACCACGTGTCCCACAAGGACTCATCTAACCTCTGCTTGAAGTCTTGCAGTGATGGGGAACTCGCTACCTCCAAAGCAGCCCATCGCACTTGTGGACAGCTGTAATTGTTAGGAAATTCTTCTTGACAACACACTGAAACTGGCCTCTCTCACTCTGTCCGTCTGTTCCCTGCCCCTCTTGGACCCTCTCTGCCATCCTGACCCTCTGGCCCTCTAGTATCCCTTCTATCTCCCTCACCACCCAAAAAGATGCAAAATGGTGCTTTGGAAAGCAATCTGGATCTTGATTCACAGGACCTCATAGGACCTCTGGCTCACAGGACCCGAGTTCAAATTCTGCTACTAACCACCTGTGTGACTTTCCTCTCCCCACCAAAAACAAACAAAAAAGCCAACAACTACTTTGCATATGTCATTTGTCATATCTCTCAATCCATCTATCCATCAAGGATCTATCCATCCATCAAGTATCTATCTATCCATCATCTATCTATTTTGTGTTTATCCTTCATTCTTGAAGAGGACTGTGACATCAGGGAGATAATGACATGACTTGCAATTGACTTTGATTTGAGTGAGGGGTGGGGCGGTGCTGTGCAAGGTCACCAGCCTCACTTTCTCCTCTGGAGCCATCTGGGTCCAGTGGCCAGATATTCATCAGGACGACTGGAGATGGCCCAGGATGCAATTTAGGGTTAGGATTATCTATCTATCCATCCATCTATCCATCTATCTGTCTGTCTATCTATCTATCTGTCTGTCTGTCTGTCTGTCCATCTATCTATCTGTCTGTCTGTCTGTCTGTCTATCTGTCTCTCTGTCTGTCTATCCACCCACCCACCCACCCACCCACCCATCCATCCATCCATCCATCTGTCTATCAATCATCTGTACATTGTGTCCTAGAGAGTGGCAACTGTTTCTCTTTTGTCTTTGTATCCTCAGCATTGTGCCTGGCACACAGTAAGTGCTTAATAAAGGCTTATTTCATTGGAAAGAACTATGGCTCTGGACTCAGATGCCTAGAGTTCAATTGTCCCTGCTACCACTTACTCCTTGACTTAACACCTCTGCTTTTTGTAAAATGAAGGGATCTCTGAGGTCCCTCCCATGTCTGAATCTATGCTCCTATAGCCCCTCTGTGCCTCAGTTTCCTCCTTGGTAAAATGAGCATGTTGAACAAAAGGGTCTCTGAGGTGCCTTCCTTTCTGGCTCTAAAATCCGATGAGGAACAAAAGTTCCAGCTTACCCTGGCCCCTGGACTGACAGGAGCATTCCCTCCTCTTAGCTGTACCCATCCAGAAAGCGTTAGAGCAGGATTTGAACCCAGCTCTCCCCAGGCTTCTGGTCCTGGGTTCTTGGGTCTCCTCCAGGCTGGTCACTGAGGAGGGTCCTATGCTGTTGTGTAGGGCCCTGAACTAGGCACCAGGAAGCTGAGGCCCAGATGAGAACTCTGCCCAGGTCAGATGAGTTAGTTAGTGGCAGAACCTTGAAGTCCTATAGGCTCACAGACCTCACAGTCACACACACACATACACACACATACACACACATACGCACACACACATGCGCACACACATACACACACATACACACACAGACACACACAGACACACACATATGCACATGCACACACACAGACACACACATACACACACATACACACACCCATGCACACACACACATACACACACACACACACACACACACACATGCCTCCCCCATAAGCCCAGTCCCTCTTCACACCCTCCTGAGGCAGTCCAGAGACCAGGCATCAAAGCTGATTCTGCTGCTCACTGGCTGAGCTTGCACGAGTGTTGTTACTTCAGTGAGATTAGCCTAGTTTCTTTAACTGTAAAACAGATAATGGTATGATGCAGCCTTAGATGGCTGGTTTCAGAGTCAAAAGTCCTGGGTTCAGATCCTGGCTACATCACTTACTGCTTGTGTGACCTGGGACCAGTCACTAGACTGGGAAAGGAGAGGAGTGGGTTAGATGGTCTCTAAGGGCCCTCAGAAGGCTTAGTTTGAGGTCCTTTTTCACCTCTCCAGGCCCCACCCTCCCAGGCCCTGGCTCCATACTCCCCCCAGGAGAGAGTCAGATGCCAAGCTGAATCCCAGCCCCTCCCTCCTGCTCCCTCCTGCCATGTCTTGTCACCGAAAATCAGCCATTGATCCAGGCTTAAAATAACCCCCTGGCATCGGAGTGTGTCAGCGGGCATCAGAAGAGATGTTGTCCCTGGCAGCTTGAAGGGCACCTTTTCCTGCCCTGCTGCCAGAAGGGGGAGGCAGGAAAAGGCAGGGCTGGAGGGGGAGGGTAACCTGGGAGCCACTCGGAGGCAGGAGCCCTGGGGGGCTAACTCTAACTCTGCCCAGACCTTGGACAAGGCCCTTCCCTCTCCAAGCCTCACTTTCCTCCTCTATAAAATGACAGGAGGGAGTGATAAATGATTGATCGGATTCTTTTCTGCTCTAGAGCAAATAAGTTAAGTGATTTATAAATATGAAGGCTTTAAGTATGAGCTATTGGTATTATTATTAACCTCTGATACGCTGTATTGAGAAGTGGTAGGGTGTGCTGGTCGTGGAGCCAGGAAGTCGGACAACAGTCTCAGTGGCCTGGGTTCAAGCCCTGTTTCTGACACCTCCTGGCTATATGGCTCTGGGCAAGTCACTTAATCTCTCAGGGCTCCAGGCAGCTCTTGGAGACTTAAGTGAAAAGCAGGGGCTGAGCTGAGCTAGTGAAGAGAGCTTATCTCCATGAATTCCCTGCTTCGATGAGAGCACAGACACCGTCAAAATGAAACAAAACAAAAAGGCCCAGAGCATTCCAGGAGTGGGTTAGAGATGGACGAAGCAGAGCCCTGGGCGACGGCTGAGGTGCATTTTGGGGAGGCTGTCTGGAGGAGCTGGCCCTTGAGCCAGGGTGACAACTGAGATTCTGCCAAGGGCCAGCTCCTCCTGCCTCCTCCTGAGGAGCTCAGGCAGAGAGGCCAGAGGGCCACCAGGGTGGCACATTAGAGTCGAGGCACAGGGCAGGGAAGACTGCCGAGGGTCACAGTAACTGGGGGGCCCACCATTCTCAGGTCTATAACTCTCTCTATAACTCACCCTTGCTTCCTTCCTTTCTTCCTTCTTTCCTTTCTTCTTTTCCAAAGTCCCTGTGATTTTTCCATTGGAAGCCCTTCCTTCCTTCCTTCCTTCCTTCCTTCCTTCCTTCCTTCCTTCCT
>NW_020943070.1:131897-156033 GCF_900497805.2 Vombatus ursinus | reverse complement strand
CCTTCCTTCCTTCCTTCCTTCCTTCCTTCCTTCCTTCCTTCCTTCCTTCCTTCCTTCTTTCCTTCTCTCCCTCCCTCCTTCTCTCCTTTCCTTTCGTCTTTTCCAAAGTCCCTGATTTTTCCATTGGAAGCTCTTCCTTCTTTCCTTCTTCCCTCCCTTCTTTCCATCCTTCCCTCCATTCCTCCTTCCTTCATATCTTCTTTTCCAAAGTCTCTGATCTTTCCATTAGAAGCCCAGCTATGAGCTGATAGAAAACCTCAGAGGAGCCAGAGAATGTGACTTAGCCCGTGGGACTCTCAGCAAGTCCCAGCTCTCAAAGTGACTCACTCATCCAGCCACCAAGCTGGAATGGAGAGGAGCCCAGGGACCTCCCTGGGAGTTTCTCCTGAGACTCTCACCTAGGTCCTCTTCCTATAAGGAATACACATAGGGAGAGAAGGGAGAGCAGAGATAAAGCAGGGGGAGGAGCCTGAGGAGGAAGAGACCACCTTCACCTTGTTTGGGGAGGGGCAATCATGGAAGGCTTCCTGGAGGATGCTTTGAAGGAAAGGAATGACTTGAATGGGCTTCAGCAGAGACACAGAGATGAAAGAGGGCGGGATAAGGAGGGTACAGGAGAGGAATCCTGCTTGTCTGGGCCCTAGAATATACCAAGCAGTCTGCTCTGGGGCTAGAAAGGTAGGATCGGCCCCACTTTTGAAGGATTTTGCATGCCTACTGAAGAGTTTTATATTTGATCGTAGAGGTAATAGGGGAGTCACTGAAGTTTATTGAATGGAGAGTGGGGAGTGGTGACATAGTCAGGCCTGCGCTTTAAGGAAATCACTTTGGCAACTGTGTAAAGGATGTATTGGAAGGGGAGAGACAAGTCAGGATCAAACAACAAGAATCCATTAAGTGATCACCGTGCACCACGAGCTCTGGTAAAGGCCAATGAGAAGACAAGTTCAGTACCTTAGAGGAGAGGAGAGGAGGGCTTGACCTACAAGGGCAGCTGTGAGAGGCAAGAGAAAGATGGAGACGTCATGGAGGTGTAAGACCAGACTGAGCATGGCAAGTGAGGGAGATGATTGGGCACAGGGCTGGGGGGTGTGTGTGTGTGTGTATGTGTGTGTGTGTGTGTGTGTGTGTGTGTGTGTGAGAGAGAGAGAGAGAGAGAGAGAGATCCAGGATGAGGCTGGGGCTGGGAATTGGGATGACTTCACAGCTGTTTTCAAATATTTAGTGACCTCAAGTCAAGTGGACAGGCATTTATTAAGCACTTACTGTGTGCCAGGCACTATGCTAAGTAGTGAGAGTACAAATATAAGCAGAAAGAAAGACAGTCCCTTCCCTCAAGGAGCTTACCTTCTAATGGGGGAAGATGACTTAGAAAAGGGGACTGAGAAGTGTGTGTGTGGTGGGGCAGATGGAAATACCCATGGAGGATCATGGTAGAAAGTCAGGAGACTCAGGATGAAGACTAGGGCAGAATGAAGACTTGGTTGGCCTGAGCATCTCCCTTAAAATGGAGGTTGCAGGAGGATCCATTCCGGCCAATCAGAGGGAGAGGCTTCAGGGCTGGGATTTACTCTTCCACACTGAGCCCAGCTCTGCTGCCCCTGTCCTCTGCCCTTTGTTCAACACCAGGGGAAAAACCTCTTGACGATGACAGCTGACCCAAAGTGACCTCAGCGTACCCAGATATGCCCAGAGCCCCATCTCTTCTTATCTCTTCTTAGGCCCATCTCTGCTGGCTTTCAAGTAATCAATAAGCATTTATAAAGCATATACTCTGTGACAATCCCTGCCCTCAAGAAGCTTATATTCCATCATGAGGGGAAAAAAACATACACAGGTAAGTATATTAATCATCTGCACACAGTCAGTCAATCAACAAACATTTATTAAGCACCTACTATGTGCCAGGCACTGTGCTAATCACTGGGGATACAAAGAAAGACAAAAGACAATTCCTGACCTCAAGGAGCTCACAGTCTTGATGGGAGAGATGACATGCAAACACCTATGTACAAAGAAGATCTAAACAGGATGAATGGGAGATAATAAATTTGTTGTTCAGTCATTTTTTCAGTCATGTCTGACTCTCTGTGACCCCATTTGGGGTTTTCTTGGCCAAGACACTGGATTGATTTGCCATTTCCTTCTCCAGCTCATTTTACAGATGAGGAAACTGAGGCAAACAGGGTGAAGTGACTTGCTCAGGGTCACCCAGCTAGTAAAGTGTCTGAGGTCAGATTTGAACTCTAGTCTTCCTGACTCCAGGCCTGGTGCTCTATGCACTGTGGTGCCCCTTAGCTGCCCAGATAATCAATAAACACTCAGATTAAGGAGGACTGAGTTATGTGTGACCCAGGGCAAGTTATTTAACCTCTCTGAGACCCAGTTTCTCTATCTATAAATTGATGAGGTTGGCCTCAGATGGCCTCTAAGCCTTCCCAGCTCAAGATCCAGGCTCCTATGGTCCCCACCCTTCCTTGTAGGCAGAGATTTTGGCATTGTTCTTGTGGCAGCGCCTCTGGACATGGTGGAATGTCTAGTGAGGTGGCAGGCTGCCTCAGGAGGTGGTGAGTTCCCCATTAGTGGAGGTCTTCAACCAGAAGCTGGCTTTCCTCTTAGTGTTGTTATAGAAGGGGTTTCTGTTCAAAGGCAGGGTGGTACCTTCCTGCCCCCCCCCCCCACCATGGGTTTGTGTTGTGTGTACATGTTGTAGATCTGTCTCGTCCACTAGAATGGAAGCATCTTGAGGTCACAGAATGGCTCCTTCTTGCCAACGTGACCCCCATAGCAGTTAGCACAGGGCCACCTGCCCCATAGTAAGTGCTTGGTAAATGTTCCCTGATTGGTCAGTCAGTCGATTGATTGATTGGCTAGCTGGCCTCTGAGGAGCTTTCCAGTGCTGAAATTCTATGACCAGGCTCAGTCCCCCAGTGTTTCTGGGGGTGGTGGGAAGGGGAAGAGGGAACAACAGGGAGCCATGGAGGGTGGAGAGAGAGGAGAGAGGAGAGAGGAGAGGGGAGAGAGGAGAGAGGAGAGAGGAGAGGGGAGAGGGGAGAGGGGAGAGAGAGAGAAGAGAAGACAAGAGAAGAGAGAAGACAGAAGACAGAAGAGAGGAAAGAGAGAGGGCTGAGGGTGGGGAGGGGACAGGCTGGGACGGGGAAAAGGCTGTTGCGGAGGGAGTGAAAACAGGGGCCAATTATGCCTCTGAATCACCAGGGTAAGGGAGGGCAGGGAGCAGAGGGGGCTCCAGCTCCAGCAGAAACCAGCCTCTTTCAGGAGATACACTGGAGAGATTGGGTATGGGAGGAGGAGGGAGCAGGGTAAAGGGTTTGACTTGGGACCCCTGCTGGAGGAATGCGCCAGTCCTGCTGGGGGTTGTTCAGAGGCTTTGCATCTACAGGGACCTCAGATGCCGCCAGTCCAACCCCTCTGGTTTTCCAGATGTGATAACTGAGGCCAAGGGAGGTTCACCTTCGCTAAGGTGGGATGGGTAATAAGTCTGAGGAAGGATCTGAACCCAAAGCCACCAGTTTTAAAGGGGAGAAGGGGGAGCCTTTTGGCCATTCTGGAGGGAGGGTCCAATCCCCTGGACCCTGTGGCTCAGTGGGCTAGCCAAGCTGAGTCAGGAAAGGGGCGGATGCCGGGGACCCATGGTGAGGACTCTGCTGGGCCCGAGAAGGAGCCCAGACATCTCTCTGCTTCTCCCAGGCTCTAGGTTCTGGGCTGTCTTGTCGACAGCTCCTATCTGGGTAATGAGAGGGTGTGAGACAGCCATTATGCGGGCTCCTGGGGGGAGCCTGGAGCCCTGAGTCACTGAGCCTGAGCCACCCCCTCTGCCTCAGCCCCCAGACCCCCTGCTGGGAGGCAGGGACCTGGGACAGTTTCCTCCTCTGTTTAGGGCTGGAGACTCAGAGCTTGCCTCCAGCCCGAGCCCCCAGGAGAGACCTGCCTCCTGGACATAGGGCTAAGAGGGGCCTCCCAGGTCTGCCAGGCCAACCTCTTTTTTTTGAAAAGTGAAGGGACCCGTTAACAGTCACACCATGGGAGAGGCAGGATTTGAACCCAGTTCCTCTGAGTGCTCTTTCCACACTAGCCCTTGGGGATCCTAGGAGGGGACAGAGGAAGGAGAAGACATAGAGAAGGCCAGTGTCAGAGGAAGACAGGAAGGAAGAGATTGCCTACGGTGGTAGGAGGAAATCCTGGGAGGCCTCTAGAGGAGATGGACATCTGCCCCATCTCTTAGACAGCCCCAGGCAAGGCAGAGAGTGGGCAGCTCTTTAGAGAGGGAGTGGGGAGAGAGAGAGAAGGAGAGGGGAAGAGGGACGGAGAGAGGAAGAGAAAGAGAAAGAGAGAAGGGGTGGAGAGAGGGAAAAGAGAGATGGAAAGAGAGAGGGAAGGGGAGGGGGAGAGAGGGGAGAGGGAGGGAGAGAGGGAGAGGAAAAGAAAGAGAGGGGGTGGAGAGAGATGGAGAGAGCAAGGGGGAGGGAGGGAGGGAGAGAAAGAGGGGGGAGAGAAGGGGAGAGGGGAAAAGAGAGGGAGGAAAAGGGAGGGAGGGGGAGAGAGACAGAACATTCTTGCACCTCCATACTCAACTCTCTGGGCCTGAGCATTTATGTGTCTGCTTTCATCCGTGGCCTTCTGCCTCGGTCTCTAACTTGAATGGATGGAGGCCAGTTTCCCAAAGCCCTTCTGTGCTCTAGGCTCTGAGCTTGGATGCCTCGGGCTGGGCATCCCAGGATCCTAGCACAGGGACGGCCCTCAGAAGCCACCTGAACAGGAATCCCTGAGGCCAGTGTGCCCCGCCAGGTTCCTCCAGCTTTGGGGGCAGCTCTAATGATAAACATGATTTTCCTTACATTGAGCCTTAATCTGCCTCCTTGTGACTTGCATGCTGCCTGCTCCCTATGCTGCCCTCTGGGGCCGTGAAGAAGGAGCCTCTCTCTTCCCGGTGACAGCCCCTCAGATACATGAAGACAGCTCTCATGTCCCCTCATTAACTGTCTCCTCTTCTCCAGGCTAAACATGTCCAGTTCATGGCCAGAGCCTCACACACCATGGATCCCAATTGGCATCATCTCTAGTAATCGTACTGGGTCCTAAAACCCCACTGTATCAGATCCTTGGAAATGGAGGGCTGTGTAGTACAGTGGAGAGACAGCTGGCTCTGGAGTCAGGACCTGGGTTCAGATCCCATCTTTGTCACTTACTGCCTGAGTGACCTTCTCTGGGCCTCAGTTTCCTTCTCTGTCAAATGAAGGGGTTGGGTCAGATGACCTCCAAGCCCCCCCCCCATCTAAGTCTTTGGGCATGAGAGAGTATGATCTATGAACCCATGAAAATCTATAACTCACATTCATAGAGAGATATCTGAGGCTCAGAAATGTCAAGAGCTTTGCCCAAGGTCGCACAGCTAGAAATAGACATTTATTAAGCTAATCTTTAGATTGTAAACTCTTTGATGGCAGGGACTGTCTTTTGCTTCTTTTTGTATCCCCAGTGCTTAGAACAGTGCCTGGCACATAGTAGGCACTTAATAAATGCTTATAGATTGATTGCTTAGCACAGTGCCTAGAACATAGTAGGCACTTAATAAATGCTTATTGATTGATTGCTTAGCACAGTGCCTGTCACATAGTAGGCACTTAATAAATGTTTATTGATTGATTAATCTACACCAAGTGGCAGGCACTGAGTAGACAAAGACAAAAGTGAGACTGCCCCTGCCTTCAAAGGGCTTCCCTTCCACCCCTAGTAGATGTCAGAAGTGGAATTTAAACCTGATTCTTCCTGGGTCCAGACTCCTAGATCACTCTTCTAGCAGGACTTATCATCTTCATTAGACAAGTCCGGGTATCGGGAGGGTATCGGGTCTCCCAGACAGTGCCTGAGGGCCTCCAGTCTCTGAGGGCGTGTGTGTTTCAATGTCCCTGATGAGCAGGGCACCATCTGGCTCCCTCGGCCCCTGCAGGCCTAGTGGGAGCTGCCTAATTACTGTCATTAGGGGGAGGGAGGGGCCTTTGCTGCACCTCACAGATGGAGGGGAGGGTCCTCTCTGGGGAGCTGCCAGGTCCCCCCAGCTCCCCCGTGGAGGCCCCACCCAGCCCTGGTCTGCCCGAGAGGAATTCATCACCCTGAGGCTGGGTGGGAGGAAGCCCAGCTGGGTTTGTTGAGCTAAAGACTGGCTCTGCCCCTGGCCAGGCTCCACGAGCAGGCTCCTGGTGCCACCTGGTGGCAGCAAGTGGCTTGGCTTGGGGGGGGTCAGATAACTGGCCCCCACCTACCCCACCCGGCCCCCCGAGGCCCAGATGTAGGAACTGTCACACCTTTCTCTTCCTGTGGCAGTTAACCTCCTGTCTGGCTGTGTGACCTACAACCTCGGGGGTAGGGATGGGGGAAGGAGGCCAGGTTGGGGTTTCATTCTCTGCTCCATGCTGAGGTACTCCAGGACCACTCAGAACGAGCACCCAGTCTCAGACTCTCTTCCCAGACTGATGGACCCAAACTGACGTCATTCTTGTCTACTCATCAAGTGTTCAGGAGTCCCCCCCTAGTGCCCAGGACAGTGCTAGGCACTGTAGGGACAAAGCCTTCCCTGGTGAGAGTCAGAATCTGAGCTAGAGGGACCTTAGCGTTCAGCCTGTTCCCAGTGTGGGAGTCGCCCCTGTAGAAGAGAGTGATTTGAATACTTCCAATGACAGGGGACTCACTACCCTAATTTCCAGGCTGCTTTCTTGGCATCAGACTGAATCCCGTCACCCGGCATCCCTGGTAGAACAAATCAAACCCCTCTTCCCCATGACTGTCCTTCAGATACTTAAAGGCAGAGTTTTTCCCTCTTAAGTCTTCTCCAGACGAAACATCCCTGTTTCCTTCATCCTCATATGGTATTGGGGTCACCTCCTCCCACCATCCTAATCGCTCCCCCCAAGTGGGAATCATAGAGAATATCAAAACTGAAAAAGATTTTAGGGATTATCCAGACCAACTCATCCCCTTTTTACAGATGGGGAAACTGAGTCCCAGAGAGGGAGAGTTTTGATAAGTATCAGGTTGATGATTTGGGGCAGAGCTGGGATTCGAACCCTGGCCTCTTCCTTTCTGGTCCAGTGTTCTGTCCATTTGTTCCCAGGTCAATGCCCCACCTGCCCCCGCTTCATGCAGAGAGGTGAGCCACTATGGTGGGGGGGAATCTCTGCATGGAACACCAGACTTTCTCCATATGAATTCCTCTGAGCTTTTCCCCCTCTTGAATTTTTTACTAAGAGAGATCACATTCTGGGACAAGTGGCGAGAGATGTTGGGAGACCCAAGCGGTGAAGACACCAATAGCAAAGTATATGGCGCTCCATTTGGGGTCAGACCAGGGCAGAGGACCAGGGCAGGGTTCCGAGGAGTTCCAAGCACCCTCAGCTTTCTCTTCCCTCCTGCAGGGAGCCTAGAACTTCCAGGTTTTCCAATCTCTCCTTGGGACCCCACTGACTTTGCTGGTCCACCCCTCCCCCAATCCAAGCCCATGAATCTTGTGTTCCCACCAGACCCAGGTCTGCCTCTCAGGGCGGTGGGGCCTTGGGTAAATCCCTTCACTGGTTTTCTACGAAATGAGTGGACTGAATGTCATCACCTCCCAGGCCCCTTCAAAGGCAGCTGAAATTCTGAGTCACTACTGAAGAGTCAACTTTCTATCCGGAGCGAGTCATAAGCTGCCCTTTATTTACCTTCCTCCCAAGAGGTAGGAGAAGAGGAGAGGGCCCCTGTGGGGGGCAATTCAGTGCCCTTTACCAAGGATAAGCATGGAGGGGGCACTTTGTCGTAGAATGACAGGCTTAGAGCAGCAAGGAGCCTTTGGATTCATCTGCCCAATAGGGGAGACCAAAACTTGCCCATGGAGTGAGGGTGACCTGTCCAAGGTCACACAGGTGGTGGAGAGCACAGCTGGGGTTCCCAGGTAGGTATTCAGGCTCCGTAATCAGGCCCTTTCCCCCCCATCCCCTCCCCCCTGCAGCCCCTCTAGAGTCCCTGGCTGGCTTGGTCGCTGAGCCCTGGGCAAGAGGCTGGAAGACCCTCACCAGCTTCCCAGGCACCAGCCCCTCCAGGGAGTCAGGCAGTCCCAGGCTTTCATGGCTGGGAGCTTGCTAGAGTTCACCAGATCTCTAGACCCCATCTGGAAGCCCCTCAGCCCCATCTCAGCCTCTGGGAGCTCCCCAGCCATGGAGCCAACTGGACCATGTGGAGTCCCACAGACCTTCGTCTCTCATGACCTGTTCCTCTGCCCTCTCCTCAGATGCCCCGTCTCAGATAACGTCCATTCCTAACCCGCATTCCCTTCTCCCCTGACAGACCCTCCCAGCAGAACACAAGACTCTGAGGACATAGGTTCAGGGCCCAGCTTGGCCCAGCTGAGTGACCCTTCACCCCTTGCAGCCTCAGTTTCCCCCTCTGTAAATGGAGGGGGGTTATACTAGATAATGCCTAAGGTCTCAGTCAGCCCTAAACAAGTCTACAACAGGTTTTAGTTTGGAAGCTTCCTGACTTTCATGTACTTGACAAATTCTGGGTTTCATCTGTAGAAAAGAAGAGTCAGATTAATTAGTCTCTAGGGGCCCTTCCAGCCCTGACCTCCTGCCATGTTTACAAGGGGGAAAGGAAGCCATGAATTCAGAACCAACTACCTCAGAGGGGCCCTGAAACTTTCTAACTTAACTTTGAACTAAAAGGCTCTGGGGATCTAGTTTGGCCCCTGGGCCACCCTCAGCCAAGTCAGCCAACTAAGAGGTTTCCCGATGGAAATTCTGTCTTTTTTGTTTATTACTGGCATGACCTTGATCGCCTCCCTGGGCCTCAGTTTCTTCACCTGTAAAATGGGACTTGATGGTCTCTGGGTTCCTTCCAACCCTAAGTCTACAATCCTATGATATTGTGATTGTTGGGGTGAGTGGTGGGGGTGAGTGAGGGTCATCCACATTCTTATTTTGTTCCATATTAGTCAGTCAGGGTCAGCAAGCGTTGACTGAGAGCCTACTATGTTTCAGGCACTGCACCAAGCTCTGGAGATACAAGGAAAGACAAAAGCCAGTCCCTGCCCTTCTGGAGCTCCCAGTCTAATGAAGGAGAAGCCGAGACTAGATGATTAGCTCATTCAGGGGGAAAGCAAATGAATACAAACACTTGGGGAAACACATTATCTCCATCCCTCCCTCTCCAAACATAGACTATGGCACAAAGACGTGGCTGTCCACTACAAGGGGACAAACAGGGGTGTGTGTGTGTGTGTGTGTGCGTGCATGTGTGTGCATTGGTGCATGGGTATGTGTGTGTGTGCGCGTGTAAAACTACAGCAGGCAGGATTGAAGTCAAACAACCACAAGCATCAGAAGATTGGAGGTAAAAGAGGACGGGAGCCCTAGGGCTCTGGTCCCGGTGATTCAGGACGCATCCTATCTTATGCTATGCCCTTTGTGGCACTGAACATAAAGTCAGGAGACCTGGGTTCAAATCTTGCCTCAGGCGTTTACCAACTATGTGACCTGGGGCAAGTCACTGTAAAATGAGGGCTCCATGTCTGAGATCCTTCAGGATCTTGCCTTTGAATCTGTGATGGGAGGTGGAGGTGGGGGTGGGGTGGGGGGACAGGCCACAGACATTGCCCTTGCCTGGTCCCCCCGCCAGCAAAGCAACCAGACTGCCCCCCTTCTTTCTTTTAGAGGGGAGGAAGTGAAAAAAAACCTCGGAAAGTTACAAAGGGAACCAAGACTTCAGCAGGTTCCCCTCTCTCTGCCCCTGAGGCTCTCTTGGGGCCTCCTGGGGAGCCTAGCTTCTCCTCCACCTTCCTACAGGAAAGTCCATCAGCAGACACGGGGAAGAGTATTTCTTGGCTCACTCTGAAGGCCAGGACGTCCTTCCTACCATCTAACCTGGCATCTCTGCTGTGGGGAGAGAGCTCTCTGACCTCTCCTGGAGGACACAGAGACCATTTGGGAAGGGGGGGGGTTGAGGAAGAGAAAAGGGAAATGTCTATAGCAATGAAAACAAAGAACAGAAAATGAAACAGGAGAGAAGTCAAGCCCAGAGGGTGCCCAGCCTTGTGGCTTGGCCCCTTGGTTAAAGGTAACCCTAACCATCTCCCCTTCCTCGGGTGAGTTTGGGGCCCGAGGGGCACCCCGCACTCTCCTCCCGGGTAGTCTCCCTATCCTTAGCCCAGCAAAGCCCAGGAGAGCAGCCTGCAGGGATGAGGAAAGCTCTAATAATTCAGAGCCTTGGATAATTCAAATCCCCAGAAAGTACCAAAGACTCACTTTCTTTGGCTTTTTCCCCAATTCACTGGATGATACAAAGGACTTTTTCAGTCTTTTCCCCACTGTGTTAGGCGAGGTGAGGATCTGCCTCCTGCAAAGCTAAGGCATAGCCCAGAATAGAAGAAATGTAGCAACTGTTGGCAGAATGAGACTGGATCTGTCCAGGTCCTGAAGCACTCCATGTGATAAACAACCCTTGGAGGGATAGGAGTCAAGGATCTATCCATTCTAAAAGACAGAATGTCTGTTTTCATCGTGGTTTCCAAAGCACCTGTTCCAGTGCCTGGGAATGAACAATACGCACTTAATAACTACCTATTAGATAGAGTACAATAGAATCCTGAAGCAAACTTCTGGGGCATGGAATTTGGGGACCTAGTGGTCTATAAAATAGGATCCTAGTGCACAGAGCAAAGGGCGAGGGGTTCCCAAACCTGGATTCTCAGTCCTGGTCTCAATCAAGTCCCAAGCAAGAAACAAAACTAAAAGTTTAACCTGTTCTGGGGCAGGAGGAACCTCTTTAAAAAGCTGGATGGAAGGGCAGCTAGGTGGCACAGTGGATAGAGCATTGGCCTTGGATTCAGGAAGACCCGAGTTCAAATCTGGCCTCAGACACATAACAGTGAGTAGCTGTGTGACCCTGGGCAAGTCACTTAACCCCATTGCCTAGCCAAAAAAAAAAAAAAAAAGTAAAAGTGTGAAAAAAAAGCTAGATGGAGGATAAAACTATTGGTTGACAAGAAGTAGAATTGAGAATGTCACTGATTGATTTCACAGCATTCTGATAAGCATTTAATGACTCAGTTTCACTTGAAAAAATTTATTAGCAAATAAAGTTTCTTCATGAAAAATTCATCCATTTCATTCTTTTGCACATATGCATGGGGAACTCCAGAATTAATTTCCTTTCAATTGAATAGGGAGGACAGGGAAGGTGTACTGAAAACCAAGGGTTATAAGGATTGAAAAAAAGTTTGAGAACCTGTCTTCTAGGTTCCTGTGCTGCAGACCAGGGACCAGCAAATTTTTGGGGAGGGGACCAGCACATTGCTGACCGAGGTCAAATGAGGCCAGCCATAGGTGGCAGCTGGATTGCTCTAAATTCCTGTGTTCTAGGGGACCATGTGCTAGAACTCTACACTTAAGAAGTCCAGGTTCTAGACTTCATCAGGCTAGAAGTCTATGCTCTAGACCCCTGTGCTCTAAGAATGAATAAAATGCTAGGATCCCATGTTCTATAATTCTATCTGGAGAGAAATCCCATTCTATAATGATGAGTTTCCTGGGGGCAAGAAAGGCATGATGAAGATGGGCAGGAGGTGTTATTCCATCACCTGTTTCCTTCACATTTTTCAGAGGCACTAGAGCCCCCAACTCCCTCCCCCTACCCCCTACTGGTGTCCAAGTCACACTTTTTGTCACTAACACAATTACTTGGGAAATATCTCCACAAGATAATATAGTTATATACCAAATATTCCATGTACTTCTGAGGATATTCCCACCCTGGGTTGGGAACCTTTATTCTAGAATAATGGTTTCTAGAACATTCATTCATAGAATTCTAGAACACAGGAGATTAGATCATCACCAGAGAACATATAATCCTAGAATATGGAATTATCATAGAACCCTAGAGGTTAGAGGCTTGAGGGGAAAGGATGGGGTGGCAGTAAGATGAATGAGAAACCATCTAGAGGTGGTTGGTCAAAGAGAGAGCTGTGACCAGAGGTCCCCTCCAGCCTGAGCTGGGGTGGTACCTAGAGCCCCCAAGGACTGAACTGTCAATGGGGCCAAGTCCCACAAAGGGGACCCCTATAGAGGCTAGCCTTTAAAAAAAGTGAAAAACCTTGCTTCTGATTTGCATATCCCTAAACAGGCTTCTAGGGAACAGATCACCCACTTATAGCCAGTGTTTTTGCCCAAAAATGTTCCAGAAATGCCATCAACACTTTCCCCCAAATGCCAGCTTCCTCATTTCTATTTAAGAACCCATCAAATGGGTTCAAACTTCAGCTTGGGCACACAATGCCTGTCTGACTTTGGACAAGTCACTTCCCTCTCTATAAAATGAGAGGGTTGGGCTGGATGGTGGCCTCTGGGGTCCCTTTCAGCCCTAAAACTATGATCCTATAAGCCTTCATTAAATGTCTTCTCTGTGCCAGGGTCTAGGACTACCAGCATGAATAAAAGAAGCTCAGAACTTCAGGCTACAAAGCAGCCTTAGAGATCATGGAGTCCATTTTACAGATAGAGAAACTGAGGTCAAGAGAATGGTTTGCCAAGCATCATTACATTAGCAAAGATAGGATTTGAATCCTGGTCTTCTAACTTGAAATTCCATGTTCTGCCCACTGTACCTTGCAATAGTAATAACAATTAATCAGCAATAATAACTAATACAATAGATGTTCCCTTTTCTATGGCTGACATTAAAGTCAACAAAGCATTTTCCTAACCAATGCCCTATGATTAAGTATGTACATACTACACTTACATACCTAGGGACTTGTAGTCTGTACCCATGATATAGACATTCCATGCTCCAAGGCTCCCTCCAACTCTGATATTCCATGTTCTCAAATCCCTCCCCACTCCCAGCACTGATATTCCCTATTCTAAGGTCCCTGGCATTATAGGATTCTAAGCAGATTGAAGTAATAATTTAATAATAATAATAATAATGGTTAACATGTATGTGGTGCATATAGATTTACAAAAACCTCTTTATATTTTATCTCATTTTATTCTCATAACATCCCTATGAGGTAGGTGTCATAACTCCATTTTACAAAGAAACTGAGACTCAGAGAAGTTAAGGGGCTTACCTAGAGTCACACAGAGAGTAAATATCTGAGGAAGGATTTGAACTCAGTCTTCCTCACTCCAAGTACAGTTCTCCATTGTGCCATTTACCTGCTTCAGAGGTTAGAGAGGGAAGCTTGACTGACCTAATCTCTCCATTCCCCCAAGTTTCTCTCAAACTGTGGCCAGGTGGTCTGTGTATTTTAATCACAGTATAACTGTAAAGGGACGTAGGTGGAACCACAGTGAATAAAGCTCTGGTCCCAGAATCAGGAAGTCCTGAATTCAAATCCAGTCTCACATTTACTAGCTCACTTCACCGCTATCTGCCTCAGTTTCCTCATCTGAAAAATGGGGATAATAATAACACCTACCTCCCAGGGTTGTTATATGAATCAAATGAGATAATATTTGTAAAGTGCTTTGCACACCTGAAAGCATTCTATAATTGCTACCTATTATTAAAGGGCCTACTATCAGGCAGGGGTAGCTGCAGAGGAGAGAAAAGGGAAGATCTTGGCCTTGAGTAGGGAGCCTCTTTCCTATGCCCTTGGAGGAAGGAGGCTGTGGCTTACCACTGAGTCATTCTGAGTCACTGGCCCACCCTGTATTTCCCCCCTCTAGATACTAGGTCTGTGATGCTGAGCTACCATGGGGTGCACAGTGGTGCCTTGGCTAGGTGACTTCACTGGCATGCCTCGTGCCAGGCATGGGGGAGGGAGGGAGAGAGAACTCAGAACACAATCTGGCCAATTGCATTTTTCAATAAAAACAAACTCTTTATTGAAGTCTCAAACTCTAATGGCGAACTGGCTACAAATAACTCTCATTGCACATATTTAAAAAGAATCGCATTTCACACTGTGAACCCTTTACACATCACTTCAAGATTTACGCATTTCCCTCCTCAACATTCCTGTTTGGTAGGCAAGGGTATGATATCATAGAATCACAGAAGCCAGAGCTGGTTGTGGCCACCGCCGTCTGCTAGACCTGCCTGTGATGGAGCTGAAGGAGTTCATCTGGCATCTACCTGAAGAGACCATTCGGGATAGGTATAAAATATAAAGGAATACAAACAGCTAGGTACCAATTAAGCACTTTCAATCCTGATGGATTTTGGCTTAATCCACTCATTTTCCTTGTTTCGTTTAAAGGAGAAGCCCGTCTCTTTCTCAATTACGGGAGTGCAGAAGTCTCTACTCTCATCCCACCTCACCCCATCCCAGGGCTTCGGGACATCTTTGCTGCCAAAAGCTCTTACCTATTTATCTGTGACTTATTAGAGAAAAGCTATTGATTAGCTTCCTTGAGAATCTTAGTAAATTCTTGGTTTGCCTCTTCTAGCTATAATATGCATGTATATATGTATGCAAGTAGAGAGGAGAGACAGACAGAGACAAATAGAGAAAGGTACACAGAGAGACAGAGACAGAGACAAAGAGAGGAGAGAGACTCCCCCCTAATTGGAGACTCTTTGCATAACAGTCCTTTTGAGAGAAGGATTCTGGGAGATCTGTGTCAGACTACAGAGCCATGAATCCCTGGCTTCCAAGCAAGTTAAGGGGTTTTGTTGGGGACCTGACCCACTTTTCCTGCCTAACTCCCTGCGCTTGGAAACCAACCTCAAATAGCTTATTACCTTGTCGCAAGCATCTCACTCGCTCGGCTACTTTGTAAAAGTGGGCTGACATTTTTTTCTCTCCCTGAGAACAATTGGAACCATGGGTGAACCCAGCTGAACTTCCTGAAACAGACCTCAACTGTTGCTTCCTTACAATTCCAAGGTGACCACAATTGCTTCCCAGACTTGTCTTTGGCTGGGGGCTGCCTGGGGCCATCTTGCCTCAGGAAATGAATGAAGGGAAGACTTTCTAGCATTGCAGGATTTTGAGCTGGAAATGGACCTTGGGGATCACCAAGGTCACAGTGAAGGGAGCTGAAGGGAGAGAGAAGGGAATTTTCCAAAGGTCATGTGGGGAGTTCGAGGCATTCATGGGACTCAAATTCCCTGTTATGTAACAAGTATAGAACGGACTAGAGGGAGCAAAGATCATAATCCTAGAGCTCATTTTACAAAGGAGGGAACTGAGGCAATGAGAGATCACCCAGGTCACCAGTGGCAGAGCCAGGATTCAGACTCAGAAATAGGCCCCCTTTCCATTGCACCCCACTGTTCCCCAGGTCAAAGGGCCAAGGTGAGCAGCAGAGATAGAACATGAAGGTAAATCAGGAAAGTGGGGTGAAAGGTCAGAGTCAAAGGGCCCTAAGTGGGGGTGCCCTGACCATTGTCCTTGGGTCCCCTTCCTTGGGCATAGAGGAAATCTTCGGAGCACCCAGACCTCCCTTGAAAGCATTTTTGCGGCAGGGCTGGCTGACTGCCAGGGCTTAGGGCAGGGTTGTCAGGGAGAAGGGCTTGGAAGACAGCCCAGGAAGGATCATCCACTTGGAACTGGGAGGAACTTTACAAGGATCTAGGCACACACACTCCCTTCATTTTACCTAGGGGGAAACTAAGGAGGAAAAGAGAAGGCCAACATTCTACAACTATTGAGTAGCAACATTTGAACCCAGAGCTTGAAGGCCCATTACACTGTGCCATCTCTGTGGGAGCCTACAGAGACGCCATCTCTGGAAGTAGACCTGGGAGGCAGGAGGTCCACAGACCCCCCGGGGAAGGGTGCTCTTAGTCCTTTGGAAGGAAAGGAAGAGGGGGTTCCCAAGCCCCGGTGGAGCAGGTGGAGGGGCTGGAGCCAGCCCTTTCCTAGCCGGGTTCTTTCACTACAGCTCTGTGGTGGTGGTCTTGGTGGTGACAAGCTCCATGGCCCCCAGCTCCGTGGCGGGCACCGGGAAGCTGTGGCCGGGCGCTGAGCTGGGCTCAGGAGCACCATCACACTCCTGAAAGGGATGCTGGTCCTGGGCTTCACCCAAGCTGCTGTTCTGGGTCTGCACAGCTTTAGGTTCTTGGTGGGGGGGGGGGTCGAGCCCTGGGGGGGGGGGGGGGGGAAGGGGGGTGGGGAGGGGAGGAGGAGGGGGGGGGGAGATCAAGCCCTGGAGGGGGAGGTAAGAGCTGATGAGGGGTGGGAAGGTGGGGGACAGACTAGGGTCTGTAACCTGGCTTCCCTCCTCCTCCCCCATTCTCCCTTCCCTTCTTCCCTTCTCCACCCCAGTCCCTAAGCTTCCCATTCCTACCCCACAGGGTTTCTGCCCCACTCCCCAGTCCTAGGCACCTCCTCCTTGTTGTGTCACTGGCTCAGCTGACAGCCAAGAGTGGAGACAGCCAGGAGCTTGGAAAGAGTGCCAGAACTGGGAAGTCAGTGGACCTGCGTTCAAGTCTCCTCTGGGGGCCCTGGTTTCTTCGTCTTTAAAACAAAGACAAGATGGACCAAAAGGAGTCTGAGCTTCCTTCTGGCTCCAGACCGAGGAGCCCCAGGCTTCTCGAGCCCAGCTGTGTCCTCAGGTATTGGGGAAGTCACAACCTCTGGGAGTTTCCTCCTCTGTGAATTGAAGGGGCTTAGAGACAATGTCTGAGGTTCCTTCCAGCTCCCGCCCTGTGACTCTAGGCTGATCCCTGAGAGGCCCCTACAGGCAGGGAGAGAGCTGGGAAGCAGACCTCCCCGGGAGCTCCCAGACGACCAGGCTGACCCATCAATCAGGGCATCCGGACCTGGAGGGAGCCTTAGAAGTCATTGATTCCATGTCCCATCTTGCCCAAAGACCCAAGGCTCCCAGAGACTGGGGGATGGAGCTCCAAGGAGTATATTCTATTTTAGGATCCTATAGACAGAGCTAGAATGAACCTCAGAGGATGTGGAGTCCACCTCCTTATTTTTACAGATTAGGAAACTGAGGCCCGGGGAGGTGATGTGATTTTAAGGTTTCCCCGCATCAGAGATGAGATTTGAACTCGGGTCCTCTGACTTCGGAGCCAGTTCCCTCTATGCTATTACCCAGTCTCTCTTGGCTTGTCTCAGTCTAGGGCTGTAACTGACAGAAGGGACCAGCCCAAGAGAGTTGCGCCCTCCTGCAGCGTGGTGTCACTCACCCAGGGCTAGCTCCCTACTGGGGCAAGCCTCTTCGTCAGCAGGGGCCCTCTCCAGCCGTCTCTGCAGCAGGCACACCAGTAGGCCATACAGCATGGCCAGCACCAGCGCCAGCCCTATGGGGATCCCAAGGAGGAAGTATGGGCCTGGAAACATCCTGAGGATTGAAGTCATTGACGTATTGGACACTTGGGTCATCAGTGTGACTGTCTCTGAGGAGCTGGAGATGTTGTCTGGGGACAAAAAGAGGCAGAGACCCAGAAACTGAGATGGTCAAAGGTGACCGAGGCTGAGGGAGATAGAGGAAGACAGGAACTGAGAGCTAAAGAGACAGACAGAGACAGAGGCAGAAAGAGAAGACAGAGAGAAAGACAGAGACACACAAAAAGACAGGGAGATAGATAGATGGAGAGACAGAGGTATAGAAAGAGGCGAAGACAGAGATAGAAAGAAAAATAGAGAGACAGAGAGGAAGGGAAAGAGCCAGAAAGAAAGAAGAAGACAGAGACAAAAACAGAGAGAAAGGGAAAGAAAGAAATGGGCAAGAATGAAGGAGAGATAAAGAGAAAGCAATAGAGGGACAGAGACAGAAAAAGATGATAACAAAAAGAAATGGGGATAAAAAAGATACAGGGAGACAGATGTAAATAAAGGAAAAGAGAAATATGAAGAGAAAAAGAGAGAGAAACAGAAGAGGAGAGAGAGAGCGAGACAGAGAGAAACAGAGGAAGAGGAGGGGAGGAGAAAGAGAAGGATGAAGGGAAAGAGAGGAGAGAGAGACAGAGACAGAGAGGGTTTTATGATCTTATAAGATAGAGAGAAAAAAGAGAGACAGGACAAAAAAGACAGAGATAGGGTTACAATGAGACAGAGAGAGACAGAAAGAGAAAGAGAAGCAGAGGGATAGGGACAGAAAGTCGTGGATGGAGGATGAGCTGACCCCTTTCCCCAGCCCCATACCGGAACAGGCTGCTTTGTTCCAGGAGACGTCTGGGAGGAGGCAGGGCGATGATCCGTTAGGGATGCTATAGAGGGGACTCCTGCCTGAGGGGACGTTGAACTAGATAGCCCCCAAAGTCCCTGCTCACTTCAAGGATCTATGATGACAGTGGGGGTGAGGCAGAGAGAGAAGGAGGAGGAAGAAGAGAGGGAGAAAGTGAAGAAGAGAGGGAGAAAATAAAGAAGAAAGAGAGAGGGGGAGGGAGGAGAGAGAGATGATGAGAGACAGGAAGGAAAATGAAGAGAAAAACAGAGAGACATTCTGAGAGAGACATAGGTGGAGACAGGAAATAGACAAAGCAGGTTCTCTGGTCCTCGGATTTTCGTAGGTGGGAAAGAAGGGGGGACCTGTGGAGGAGGCACGAGAGAGCCATCGACCGAAACAGCCGGCCTTTCTGTGCAGGGGTCCTTGTTCCCACCCACCCCCGCCCCATTTCAGAGCCTTGGTCTCCGCCACACCCTCCAATTCTGGCTTGCAGTTCCGGCCTCCTTGTCCCGTTCCATCTGCTTGTGCTGAGCAGCCGCCATGGTGGACGGCCTCTCCTCTCCCTTCCCGGGTCTCCTCCTACCTCCCCGCCTGCTCCTTCTTGGTCTTCTTTCACAGCTGCTCTTCCTCACACCCCTTAGATGAAGGTTCAAACACAGGGGCTCAGCCCGGGGCCATCTCCTTTTCTCCGTTTGCACATCGTTTGGTGATCTCACTGGCCGCTGCGGCTTCAGTTATCCCCTGTGCGCAGAGGGCTCCCAAGCCCGCGGCACCTCTCGCACTCTCTCCCCAGAAATCGAGCCCTGTGTTTCCACCTGCCTCTGACCTCTTCTCCTGCGTGGCCCCCAGGTCCCTAGAGCTCGGCCGGTCAGGGATTCATCATTCTCTGCCCTGGCCTCCACTCCTGACTCCTCTCTCTCTTTCAGAGGCCTCCAGGCCTTCGACAGTCTGGCTCCAGCCCAGCTTTCCGCCCTCACATCACCCTTCACAGACTCTCCACTTATAACATTACGGCTTATCGAGTCACAAAGGGACCTTAGAGGCCGTCTCCTTCAATCCACTCATTTTTCAGAGCAGGAAACTGAGGCCCAAGGAGTAGTCACACTGACAGCACCCACATTAGAAGGCATGTCCTCAGACTCCAAACCTATGGTGGTTTGGTTGTTTCACTCATGTCTGACTCTGAGACCCCATTTGGCAGGTACTGGAGCGATTTGCCATTTCCTCCTCCAGTTCATTTTACAGAGGAGGAAACTGAGACAAAGTGGGTTAAACTTGCTCAGGGTCACACAGCTAGTAAGTATCTAAGACCAGATTTGAACTCAGGCCTTCATGACTCCAGGCCTGCCTCTCCTTTTACTTCCAGAGGTAGAACATTTTACAGAGCTAGGATAACCAAACTGGAGACTCTCCATCTCCTTTCTCATTCTGCCCTTTCCTTCCTCCACACCTTTGCTCGTGCTGTCCCTTATGCCTAGAGCTCCTACTCCCCATCTCTACTGATTGGAAACCCTTCTTCTTCTTAGGGCCAGCTTCCTTGACTTGCTCTCTCCACATCCCAGGTAAAAACATTTTTTCTCTCCTCAAATTTTTCTGAGCACTTTGATTGGACCTCTCCTTTATCCTTATCTCCCATTCTCATTAATTGTCTTTATTTATGGGTTTGTACTCTGCCCTCTACCCCTCCCCCCATATTGTAAGCCTCTTGAGGGCAGGATGTATGTCATGGGCACCTCGGGTTGGAATCCCCGGGGTAGAAATCTTTATTAGGAAGCTTTTCCTTATGCTGAGTCAAAATCAGCCCCTCCGAAAGCTCCCCCATTGCTCCTGGTTCTGCCTGAGGTTGGGGGGCACCAAGTAAAACAAAGCTATTCTCTTCTCGGTGACAGGCCTCCGAGTTCTGGAAAACAGTCATCAGTTCCAAGTCCCCACCCACCTCCAAGTCTTCTTTTCTCCTTATTAAACAGGGTCTGTGCCTTCAGTCACACTTGGCATGGAATGCAAGAGCAGGAACAGAAAGGAGAGCACGGAAAAGAGAGAGAAGGGGAGAGGACAGAGAGGGTGAGAGCTGGGGAGAAGTGGAGGAGAGTAGGTAGAGGGAAGAAGAGGGGGAGAGGGAGAGAAGGGGAAAGGAGAGAGAGAAGTGGGGAGGAGAAAGGAGAGAAGACAAAGGGAGCAAAGGAAAAGGGGGCGAGGGTAAGGAAGAGATGGGGAGAAGAAGGGAGGGGGTAGAGCCGAGGAAGAGGAAGCTGAAGGGAAGGGGGTGAGGTGTTCCTACCAGCTCCAGTAGCCGTGGGGGTCTGGTACAAATTGCATGGTAAGCATTTCCTGATGAGTTCATCAAAACACAGGGGAGGACATTGCACACTGGACCCTCCAGATCCTCGCCCCATCATCCTTGACTGCTGGCCTGCAGCTGCTGCTACCCAGCTGGCCAGGAGGCTTTTGAAGGCGAGCTCTCTGGGACCCCAGGAAGGAGGGGGCGGGTTTGGGGGCAGCTTTCCCCTCCCTGGCCGGCTCTGCGCTTCAGAAATCACTACGCACCTCCTTGGTCCCAGTCCCAGCACGAACGTACCTGGGGCCCAAGGGCCCTGACTGGCTGGCCGGTCCCATACCTTCCTCAAGTCTCTGACTGCGTGGTGGCCCTCCCTGCCTCTCACAGTGCCAGCTTACTCAGTGTCACACTCTGAGGCCTCCTGCTCTATTCCCAAGGGCCCCTCACAATGGAGCCTAGCCTGTAGGGGTACCTCCAAGTGAACAAGCTACTTTGGTGGTGAGTGAGCTCCCCATCAGTGCAGGTGTTCAAGCATCATTTAGAAGGGTGAGCAGTTGGACCTGCTGATCAATGACAGATTTTTATGGAGAGAATCCCATCTCTGGGAGTCTGATCATCTAACCCCAAATAAGAACAAGGTGGGCAGTATAGATCCAGTGAGGCAGAGAGGGAGACAGAGAGAAAAACATAGAAAGAGGCTGAGAAAGAAACCCAGGGTCAGAGACTGACCCAGGCAAAAATGGGAAGAAAAAGAGAAACAAAAGTTCTTCAGTCCTGGAGATGGCTTGGCCAGAGATAGGGACTGTTAGAGCCAGAGTCAGAGCAGAGATAGAGACAGAGGCAGCGCAAAGCCCAGAAATGGGCTGACAGGAGCAGAAAGGCAGAGACAGGGGAAGAAACAGAGATAGAGACAGAGACGTGAAGAGAAACGGCAGAGACAAGAAACGGAAAGGCAGAGACAGAGACAGAGACAGGAACAGAGAAAGAAACAGAGACCGAGACGGCTTAGCTGACCTCCTCTGTTTCTCCTCCCAGCCGGCCTGGCCTCCCCACCCCCCAGCCACACCTGGGTCTCTGTTTGCCCCCCTCCATCCCCCCAGCCACAGTGTTACCCAATCTCCTTCCTTTGTGACAGAGACTTGTGGTCTACCCTGGCTCTTCTCCCTCAGCCCCCTCCACTGATTACATCCTCCTTCAACATCAGCTCTCCAAGCAAAGAATCCTTTTCTGGGTCCTTGACCCCTGGACCTTTCTGCAGCTTTCAACAGTTGACCATGCCCTAAATGCAGGGGTGATTAAAAGCCCAGCCAAGCCCCCATCTCTAAGGGGCATCTAGGGTCTCTGCCTTTGGTTTAAGAGATGCCGCTTTTTCCTGACATGCCTCCTACCCCCCTGACCGGTTCTTCTCTGTCTCTCTCCCTGGCTCCTCATCACAGGATCAGAAGGGACATTCTCTGGCTGGCCCCACCCTAAACGTGGGTGTCCCCCAAGGTTCTGGCCTCAGCCAGAGGCTCTCCTTCATTCCCACAGCAACAAGGCCATCTCCAAAGCTTGCCGAAATCTCTGCCTCCGACCCTCTAGTGAGCTCTCCCAGGAGCTCCAGTCTGGAATAATAAAAAGAATGAGCATTTCTGTAGGCTTTCAAGGTTGCAAAGTGATTTACAAAAATTATCTCTTTTGGAGCCTGACCACAACCCTGGGAGAGAGGGACTGTTATTATCCCCATTAGGGGATGTGGGTGTGCCCTCCACAATGCAGATCGCAGCCCAGACCTGACTGTCCATTCTGTCCTCCTAAGGAGTTAGTGCAGGGGGGCCTTGCAGTGTGCTGGGGCCCTCCGCAGGGCTGCGTGAATCAGACATCGTCACCTCCTATCCTCCAGCCCAGCCCAGCTGTCGAGTGGGCATAATAAATACATGTTAGGGCAATTACTTTTATTAAGCCTGGGCGCCCCTTCCAGGAGGACGTGCTGTCTGCCATGTGGCCCCCTCCCCCTTCCTTCTCTGACTCCCCTGGGAGGCTCCCCACCTCTTTCCTTGCTCACGGGCCATGACACAGGAAGGTGTGTAGGCGTCCTGTCCCTGAGTGGGTGGGTTAGTAATCCAGAAGTGGGTTTGAGTTGGTGGGGGTGGGTGTAGCTGTGAGGGCGTGGGGCCTGAGATGATTGAGGAGGTGATTTAGGAGGGAGGAGTCCAGAGGATGTGGTTGGAGGGGATGGAAGTCGAGCATGGACTGCTCACCCTCCCACTCCTCTCTGGCAGCCCCTGTAAGGAGGGTGAGAGAATCCTTCTCCCTGTTTGACAGGGGGAAAATTGAGGCCCTGGGCGGTCAGTAACTGCTACAAGGTCATCTATAGAACCAGCATTTATAGACTGCTTTATGGTTTTCAAAGCACTTTACGTACATGATCTTTGATTTCCATCACGGCCCTTCGAGGTAGGAAGATGCTGCGACTGCCCTCATTTCACAGAGAAGGAAACCGAGGCAGGCAGCAGTAAATGACTTGTACAGAGTCAGACAGCTAGTGAGCGACTGAAACAGAACTTCCTGACTCCAAATCCAGCTGTCTAAACACCATCCCACCCAGCTGAAGTTCGAGCTAGGAGCAAAGTACAAAGTCGGGTCTTCGTCTTTTAAGGGAGTGGCTGTCAAAGCCCTGCCCAAAACTCTCCAAGGCAATAGGCTCCTGGATGGAGAGCTGGGAGGGACCTCAGGGCTCATCTGGTCCAACCCCCTTGTTTACAGATGAGGAAACTGAGGCCTGAGGAGGGGAAGGTATTTGCCCAAAGTCAAGAAGGCTTTGGAAGAGCCAAGATTTGCACTCAGGTTCTTTGACTCCAAAACCGGCCTCGTGTCCCTGGTGCCAGACGTCCAGTCCCTTCACCGTGCAGATGAAGCAGCTGAGCCCCAGAGGGGTTAGGGGGTTTGCCTAAGGTCACGCAGCAAGGTGGGAGCAGAGCTACAACCAGCTCCCAGGCCTCTCCAGCTTATTTCAATCCAGTGCTTATGCCTTGACATCATATTGACTTCTGGAGAAGCTCAATGGCCCAGGACAGAAGAGACCCTGCTATCAGGATGGGCCCCACTGCCAGACAGGCTTAGTGAGAAATGATGTGAGTGACACGCTCCAAAGGAGACATCGAGAATTAAATATGGGGACAGGAAGAGGCATGGAGACACAGGAGAATGGCCATGAGGGCAGGGGGCAGGGCTTTAGAGTCACAGAGATAGCCACAGAGGCAGAGAGGAGACAGGAAGATGTACAGCTGCATCTGTCATCTGTCTATTTATCTATCCATCCATCCATCCATCCATCCATCCATCCATCCATCTATCTATCCATCTGTCTTCTATTTGTCCATCGATCTGTCTTTTATCCATCCATCCACCCATCTATCCATCCATCTACCCATCCATCCATCCATCCATCCATCCATCCATCCATCCATGTATCATCTGTCTATACATCCATATATCTGTCTGTCTATCTATCTATCTATCCATCATCTGTCCATTTCTGTGTCCATCAGTCTAGCTAGCCAGCCAGTGAGACCTATTGAGATAAGAGCCTGACCAAGACAGTAAGCAGCTCAGCATACCACCCCCTACTCCCCCTCCCCCCTCCCCCTGCCGGCAATCCACACACACACAGACACACACACACAGACACCAACACACAGACACACACACACACACACACAGACACCCACACACACACACACCCACCCCCCCCCCC
>NW_020943070.1:126366-131797 GCF_900497805.2 Vombatus ursinus | reverse complement strand
CACACACACATACACACGCAGACATGCAGACTCACACACACACAGACACACACATGGAATGAGGCACAGATGCAGTTCTGAGCCCTGGGCAGGACCGCCTCTGATTTCCTTCTCCTCTTCCAGAGCAGAGTCCCCTATCCCTGAGGGCTTGCAGGGAGGGGAGGAGAAGCAATGTATTCAGTTTTCAAACATTGTGCCCCAGTCCGGAGTTCCTGAGCTTTCAGGCCCTCCCCAGACCCTGCTGGCCTCTTCCAGGAAGCCCTTACCATACCCGCCATGCCCGCCACCTAACAATGAGAGAGGAAGAAATGAGGATGAGGAGGCAGAGATACAGAGCCTTCCAGCTGGCCGAGGTCACAGGAGCCTAGAGCCAGAGGCGGAAGGAATATTGGAGGTCGTGGCTTTCAACCCTTTCACTTTACTATGAGGAAACTGAGGCCCAGAGAGATGCTCAAGGACACAGGCAGTGAGTGTCAGAGAACCCAAGTCTACTGAGACCTTAGAGGCCATCTAGACCAACCTCTTCATCTAACAGGTGGGGAAACTGAGGCCCAGGGAGAGAGAGAACTTGCCCAAGGTCACTTAATGAGTCGCTGTTAGAGCTGGGTCCAGTTAGACTTCTGGTCTCCTCCTTCCCATTCCAGGCAGAAAAGCCTCTAATTAGGGTGATGAAGGCCCTGGGCAGAGAAAGGAGTGAGGCCAAGGGCCCAGCGAGGTTATCAGCCCAACCCAGAGGAGTGTGAAGTGGGACCAGGATGTCCCAGGCTAACTCCGTGCTTCAGAAGCCTCATTCTGGACACAGCAAGGGGGGGGGGGGGGGGGGGGCTGGGAGGCGTGAGAGAGGAAACTGAGTCCCAACCCTACAGGTTTGCCCCTGCTCTGGCTGGGATCTGGGGCCCAGCCGGTGGCAGAATCAGTTTTAGTTTCTATAGTGAGGGGATGAGGAGCCAGCCCGGCAAGCTGAGGTCAGACCCCTCCTGAGTAATCGAGCCGGGCGACAGCCACCAGCCGGGGAGCACATCGACACCACACACAGGTGCCCCCATCCTAGGTATTCACAAAGAAATACGTGTGTGTGCGTGAGCGCGCACACGCGCTTGCACAGATCTGGTCATGCTCACCTGATATTAGTGTGTTGTATAACCTAGCTGAGCCCCAGGTCCTTTCACTGTAAAATATGAGGGATTTTCTAAACCTCCTCCCAGCTGTTCTAAGGCCCCCTCCCAGCTCTGACATTCCCTGTTCTAAGGCCCCTCCCAGCCCTGATATCCCCTGTTCTAAGGCCCCTCCCAGCCCTGACATCCTCTGTTCTAAGGCCCCTCCCAGCTCTGCCATTCCCTATTCTAAAGTCCTTCCTAGCTCTGACATTCCAGATTCTAAGGGCCCTCCTGGCCTTTCCATTCCAGGACACTCTTCCTTTTGGAAGTAACCGATGTGCTGCCTCATATGAGATGGTGAGAAGCGTGTGGATGGTGGAGGAACATGGACATGTACGGTGACCAAGGGAGTGCACCCCTCTCTGGGCTTTGACTCACTGTGAGTGGATAGATGTGCCCACGTTCTCTTACCCAGCTCATCTTCCCATACTCCTTCCCCCTCCTTCCAGGGCCGGCCCCTGGGGAGGCCAGAGGCCCCTGGGGAATTTGACCTCAGCCCCATAGGCCTGAAAACAGAGCTGTCTTCTTCCAGGAAACGCAGGCACCTGGGAGCCCACGGTCTTTCTGGGAAGGGTCCTGGGGAGCGGTGTTGGTGAGAAAATTCTTGGTCCTCTGCAGCCCTGGTACCCTTGCGCTTCCCCTCCCAGACTTTTCTGATTTGGCCAGGCCTCTCTCGGGGGCCAAGGGTCCTGAGAGCAACAAGGTTTAGGCCGTGGCTTCCGAAAGTGGGACAGGACAGCTTTTTTTTTTTTTTTTTGCTTTTGGTTGCAGCTTTATTACGCTTAATAATATTTTATTTTTTTCTAATTACATGTAAAGATAATTTTCAGCGTTCACTTTTTAAAAACACTGTTATTTAAAGTTTTGAGTTCCAAATTCTATCCACCCCTCCCTCTCTCCCCTCCCCCTTCCCTGAGACGTTAAGCAATCAGATACAGATTATACACGTGCAATTATACAAGACCTTTCCATATTAGTCATTTTGTACAAGAAGACTCAGATAAAAGAAATGAAAGATAGCCTGCTTCAGTCTGTGTTCAGGCCGTGTCAGCTCTGCTCCTGGAGGCAGAGAGCATGCTCCATCATGAGGCCCTTGGAGATGTCTTAGATCCTTGCATTGCTGAGAAGAGCTAAGTCTATCAACGTTAGTCATCACACAACGGGGCTGTTACTGTGTACAACGGTCTCCTGGTTCTGCTCGCTTCACTCAGCATCAGTTCATGGAAGCCTTTCCAGGTTTTCCTGAAATCTGCAGGGCAGCCTTCAGACTCCTTGGGTGACCTGCCCCTTGGTTCTGGAGGTGCAAAGAGACAGGGCTTGCCATTCACAAGGGAGGAGACTGCTAGGAAAGCCAGGCCTCTCCCCTGTCAACATACCCCACCTGTTCTCTTTCCTTTTCTCTGACCCCTTATTGAGACCAGCCCCCCACCTTGGGAAGGGCTCAGCTCTCCATCATTGTTCTACTGGGGGTGGGGGTGGGGGATATGGTCTCTGGAACCCTGATTTCACCACAGCCTCCGCTCCCTCCCCTTCCTGGGACCCAGGTTCCCAAAGTGGCTTTCGAAATGATTCCCCACCGCACCTGTGGGAGGAGCATGGGTGGGGGAGGGGGGAGGCCTCAGGCAGGGTTACTGGACTTGTGTGTGGGGGGGGTGATGTTCCTGAGTGCTGAGTCAGCCCTCGATGACCACTCAGGACGTCTGAAGGCAGCCCCAGTGGCCTTTCTGCTCCCCAAATGGTGTTCTCCAAACCATCCAGTTAGACAGGGAGACAGGGAGTGGTCAGATCCTTACCCCCATTTTACAGAGGAGGAAACTGAGTCCTTGAGAGGGAATGATAGAACAATCAGTGAAGTGTAAACCTTGCCCAGACTCATAGAGGAGACTTGCTTGTGGTCAAAAACTAGTAAGTGCCAGGGATAGGATGTGCACCCAGATTTCTTGATTCAAAATTCAGCCCTGGAGGAGGAAAGAAAAGAAAAGAAAAGAGGAGGTCGTCAGGTCATCGTCTAGTGTGTCAAATCCTGCCTTGTGCAACCTTGGGAAAGTCACAACCTCCCTGTGCCTCAGTTTCTCCCTCTGTAAAATGAGGGGTGGGACTGGCTGGCCTTGGAAAGCCCTTCCAGATCTCCAGCTTCACCAACCTCTACTCCACTCAGCTGAGGGTCCTCGCTGTCTCTAGAACTCCCCTTGCATTTTTCCATCCCTGGACCTCTGCTTGAGCCGTTACCCACACAGCCATACTCTCCCCCCTCGTCAGCTCTTCTCTGGCCTTCAGTGCCCAGCTCAGGCCTTCTTCCTCCAGGAGTCCTGTCCTGATTACCCCTGGATGTCTCTCCCTTCTCTGGTCCCCTTCCACTCAGGGCTGATGAAGCTCGCTTGGACTTGTTCCCTGGCTGCCCCTCACTTCTCCTGGGCAGGTCCCATCGAGGAACACATTGATTCAGCAACTTGGTTGCCTTTGAGCAGATCACTTTCCCTCTCTGGGCCTCAGTTTCCCTCTCTGTACTAGATGGCCTCTTTTTGTACCACACAGCAGGATGGAACCCTACCACTCATCTAGTCTAACCTGCTCTTTTGCAGAGAGGGAAACTGAGGCCCAGACAAGTGAAATCAACATGCTCAGGGTCACACAGCTAGTATGCTTCTAAAGAGGGACAATTTAAGTTCCAGGATTGGACAAAGCAGGAATTTGGAACCACATCCTCGGTTTCTAAACCCCAATATTTTCCCATTGTACCACACCATTTACTTGGCCCTTCTTTGTGCTCCATAGCCAAGCAGTAGATCCGGTGTGGGTACTGTTCTGTTATTTTTTTTCTTTTAAATAGTATTTTATTTTCTCCAATGTTTTTCCACATGTAAAGACAATTTTTAACATTCTTTTTTAAATAAAATTTGGAGTTCCAAATTTTCTCCCTCCCTCCTCTCTAAGAGAGTAAGCAATTTGATATAGGTTATATGTGTGCAATCATGTAAAACACATTTCCATATTAGTCATGTTGTGAAAGAAGAAACAGATCAAAAGGAAAAACCAAGAAAAAGAATAAAGAAAGTGAAAACAGTCTGCTTTGATCTGCATCCAGACTCCATCAGATCTCTCTCTAGATGTGGACAGCATTTTTTTTTAAAGAAACACGGTAGAAACAATTGTTTTATTTACAGAATATTGACATTCTTATAGTCTGTGTATAGAGTATCTTGTTCTAGGATAAAATATGATTTTTTCACTTTGGCATTTAAAGTCCCTTCATAATCTGACTCAAATCTATATATTTTTTTTAAGATTCATTAATTTATTTATTTTTAGTTTTCAACAGTCACTTCCACAAGATTTTGAGTTCCAAATTTTCTCCCCATCTCATCCTTCTCCCAACTCCAAATCAGCATGCATTCTGAATACCCCTTCCCCTAATCTGCCCTCCCTTCTAGTGGATAGCATTTTCCATCATGATCTTTTTTTTTTTTTTTTGTTGGGGTGAGGCAATTGGGGTTAAGTGACTTGCCCAGGGCCACACAGCTAGTAAGTGTTACATGTCTGAGGCCAGATTTGAACTCAGGTCCTCCTAACTCCAGGGCTCTATCCACTGCGCCACCTAGCTGCCCCGGGCATTTTCTATCATGAATCATTTGGAATTGTCTTAGATCATTTACTGCTGAGGAAAGCTAAGTCTGTCGTAGTTGATCAACCCACAATGTTGTGCTCTGTTGTTTTTAATTTAAAGCTCTTTTGTTCCCTAAAAATTCAGAGCTTCCTGCAGTCCCCCATACCCACTCTTTCCCTGCCCCAGCCACACCCCATAAGGCTGAGCTGACCCTTACCTGTCCTCCTCTGAGCCGGGAGCTCACTGATTGGCAAAGCCAGGTGTAGGGCCCAGCCAAAGTCTCCTCCTCTATTAGAATGTGAGCTCCTTAGGGCAGGAATGGCGTTTTGCCTGTGTTTGTATCCCTGGCACCCAGCACAGGGCCTGGGATATTAATATATGCGCTTGATTGATGTTTGCTCACTGACTCAATCAACATGTGACCTTGCCCTAGAGTTTGAAGGCTGCCGTCCCCTACCCCAACCCCCAGGTGTCTCCTCTCACCTCCCTAGTGAAATTGGCAGGACATTCTTAGGATGTAGGAAGACAAGAATGGATAGAAAGTGATTGGGGCATGGAGATGGGAGAGGGGGAGAGAGAGAGAGAGAAAGAGAGAGAGAGAGAGAGAGAGAGAGAGGAGAGTGAGAAAGAGGAGAGAGAGAGAGAGGAGAGAGAGAGAGAGAGAGAGGAG
>NW_020943070.1:97725-125966 GCF_900497805.2 Vombatus ursinus | reverse complement strand
GAGAGAGGAGAGAGAGGAGAGAGAGAGAGAGAGAGAGTGAGAAAGAGGAAAGAGAGAGAGAGAGAGAGAGAGAGAAGAGAGGGAGACAGAGGGAGACAGAGAGAGGGGAGAGAGAGAGATTATGGTGATAAAGGAAAAAGCTGGAAGGACCCTTGGAGGTGACCCAGCCCAACTTTGTCATTTGACAGAGACAGGTAAAGGAGGGCCAGTGCTGGATAGAGATGGGGCTATACGGAGTTGGAGAGGGATACTAAAAAGGAGATATGGGAGGACCAGAGATGATGAGTAGGAAATAAGGTTGAAGGCAACAATTGGGATGGGGGATAGAGACAGAATGAGAGACTGGGGGACAGGAGGACAGTAGTGGACAGAGACAATAGAGAGGGGAGGAGATGGAGGGACATCCTGGGGGACAGGCATTGGGACAGAGTGGAGCCCAATGGGAGTTCTGTACAAACATGGGACACAAAGTCAGGCTCGGGAAACATGTCGGCTGATGGGTTGAGGGGCTTGGAAGAAGCCAGTCTTTGACTACCTTTGTGTGGCCGTTTGTCCTGCGGTGTCCTATGGCCCAAACCTGACCTGGCTGGACTAAGAACAACCACATTCACTGGCTAATGTCCCACATACTCTCAGGGAGCCATGGGCTCCTGGAACACTTGACCCATATGGACATGACCCCTACTGAGCATGGATCATACGGACACAGGCTATGGGCTCTGGGGAGAGCTGTGCCCCATGGGGACGAGAAGCTCTTTCTAAAGGGCCCATTCTTTCCCCAGTCATGCTTGGTCAAACAGGCGGAAGTGATAACATCTTGTCCTCATCCTCCCTGGCCTTGGCACTCCCCTAGGAGTCCAGCTGTGGATCTGACTATAAACCAGAGGGAATAGAGAGAATTAGGGAGAGAAAAAGAGAGAGTGGAGAGAAAGAGAGAGAGAGAAAGGGAGGGAGAGAGGGGGAGGGAGAGAGAGAGAGAGAGAGAGAGGGAGGAGAGAAGAGAGAGAGAGAGGGAGGGAGGGGAGAGCAGAAATAGACGTGAGAGAGGTGATTGAACAGAGATAGAGACAGACAGAGAGACAGAGACAAGAGACAGAGAAACGGGGGAAGAGTGAGGGAGAGGGAAAGGAGCAGACAGGAGAAAAAGAAAAAAAGAGAAAGGAAAAACATGAGAGAAATGTAGGAGAGAAGAGGGAGAAAGACAGGAAGAAAGAAACAGAAGAAAAAGATAAGAAGAAAGGTAAAGGGGGAGAGAGACATCAAGGAAGAGACAGAGAGCAAACGTCATTTATCTTGCAAATTTTTTTCAAGGGGCAAAAAACAACCAACCCTCAAATGTGGAGTCCGTCAGTCCAAGGAAGATGCGCACTGTGGTTGGAACAAGGCAAAAGAGAAACACCTTGGAGGAGGCAGGCTCGGCTCGTGCCCTCAGTCATTGGTAGGGTTGGGGGCTCCCTCCCAGTTCTGCCAAGATGGTGACGGTGCAAGGGGAGAAGGTGGAGGAGAAAGGGGGTAAAGTTAGAAGTTAGAAAAGGAGGAGGAGGAGGAGGAAGACGAGGAAGACGAGGAGGTCTTTACGGTCAGTGACAGAGAAGTGATGTGGATGTTTTTTCCAGTGACGCCCTATAGCTGCAAACCACAATTTCCAAAGAATCAGAACTGAAGATCACCCATAGGGACGGTAGGTGGTCTGACCGCCGATAACTCCTTCTCCAGGAGCAGAGGACAAAGCCCCCAAGACTTGCTTCTGGAACAGGAGGGGAGCCCATACCTATGCTTGCTCACATGTGTGGAGGGGAGAGGCTTCCCAAGCTATGCTGGTGCCCAGGGAAGTCTCGGTCGGCTGCCAGCACGTGGAGTGGACAGACGAGAGCTTCACCTACGAGAAGGCTGAGGCGGGCTGTGGTTTGCCCACAAGGAGGGGCAGATCCGATGGTGCATTGGAGCACTGAAGGCAGTATCCAAATGTTCTCTGGGCCCTGTGCCCACTGGCTGTTGCCTTAGACACACAGTGCCCGCTCCTGCCTTAGCAGTCTTACCTCCCTGCCTCAGTTTGCCACCACACGTCCTTCCCTGGGGCACATCTAGAATGTACAAGGTATAATCGCTGCACAGAAAAGATTCTCATCCCCAGCAAGCAGGAGAAGGAAAGTCTGCAAAGTCACTTGGGCTAATAACCCTGACTCCACATAATGAAGGCATGGGGCCAACGGCTGGTCAGAAGGGGCAGTGTAGAGCAGTAGAGAATGCTGAATTTGGAGCTAGAGGGTCTGAAGTCAAATCCCAGCTATACCTCTAGGCCACCTACGTGACCTTGAACCAGTCACCTTGCCTCTCTGGGCCTCAGTTTCCCCCTCTGTAGAATGAGGAAGTTGAACTAAGTGGTCTCCAAGGTCCCTGCCAGCTCTAAATCTGTGAGTGTCTCTCCAGGTTGGGCCCCCTCAGGGAAGAGTTTCTAACTGGACAGACAGTCAGGGGCCCCCTTGAACAATTCCAGAGTGGCCCTGAATCATCACAGCAGCACCCAGGGGAGCCCCTATCCTGGGGCAGTAGCCCTCTGTGTGGGCCCGCTTGGGACAGTGGCCTTTGGGGGTGGACCTGGCCATTGGTGCCCGAGATTGAGCTGGACATCCCCTGGGGGCTGCACGGAGGCAGCATTCCAGGGCCCAGCTCAGTTATCTAGCACCTAGTAGGCCCTGAATCAAAGAGCATCTATTAAGTACCTACTGTATGCCAGGGTTGTCACCTTACTCTAGAGACCGTAAACTAAATGGAGGCAGGAACCATTTTCTCATTTAGATTTTCGCTCTTCCACGGCCCTAGGAGAGGGCTCCGCCCACCGAGAAAGGGATGTGTGGTGGGAACTGGAGCCAACAGGACCCGGATTCAAATCCCAGAACTGCTGCCCACTCCCCCTGGCTCAGGCAAAGCAGTCTTCTCTGCTGAGATGGGGTCCCAGCACCTGGCACATAGGAGGCATTCTGGCTGATCGATGAATCTGATACCAGAAGGAACTTCAGAAGCTGCCAGTCCAGACTCCTAGTTTTACAGATGAGGAAACTGAGACCCAGAGAGATGAAGTGACTCGCTCAAGGTCACCCAAGCAATAAGTGGCAGAAGCAGGATTTGAACCCGGGTCCTGCCACTCCTGAGCCAGCGCTGTGCCAGAGGCAGCCCTGGCCTGGGGAAGCCAATGGGCAGCTGTGAATGTTAGAGGGCATCAGGTCCTTCCCTTATTTCCAGGTCAAGGGGACTCCTGGGCAGGCTGTCCCAAACCTGAGAGGCCCGGCCCTTTGGGGGTTGCTTTCTGTTGAGCAGCTCCTAGTAGACACTGGACACTGTCTGGGTGTCTGGTTGGCAGCCCCTGGGTCAGAGATAGAGGCCAGCCCAGCACAATGAGGCTGTTCAGAAGGGGTCTGCTCCCGCCCTTCTCACCCCCGGGGCCTCGGGGGAGCCGAGCAGCCAGAGAGGATGTGAAGGCTGTGGGCTGTTGGCACAGGAGCCAGCAGAGCCTGGCACAGGGCTGCCTCCCTATTCCCAAGCTAGTGAGGGCATCTGGAGAGTGGAGCTGAGCTGGGCTCTTCCAGGGCTGCCGACAGTCCCCAACGAGACCCCCGGGCCAGCTCTTCAGTGGGCCTCACTTCCTCTGGGGGAAGTGTCTGAAAATTAAGCTCTCCCACCATGGAGGGTGACAGGCACCCAGGGACAAATAGCCTAGAAAGGCAAGAGCCGGGAAGGGGCTGGTGGGAAGCCGGAGGAAGCAGCCAGGCATCTCTCCCTCCCCACCAGATCCTCAGTATAGATGTGCCATCTAGCTGGAGCACAGACTCGGGCCGAGAGAGGCTGGCAGGCGATTACAGAGGAAACCTCAAGAGTAGCTTTCTGCTGCATCCACACAGTTCACCAGGGCTTTGGCGGATGACAGACGAGCGGCTGCTGACATTTCTTTCGGTTCCTGGGACTGAGGAGCTATTAAAATAGTTTCCTGATGCCTCTCCCTCCAGCTCATTCCCCATCCACCCCCCTAGACCCAGCCCTCCCTGGTGACCATCAGGCAAAACCAGGATAGACAGACATATCGATCAGCCCACAATCTTCTGCCCCCTCCAAGAGCAATCCCCCCATGGGAGGACGGGGAGGTTCGAAGCCTCCTCTCTCCTCAGGGGCCTTCGTTGGCTTTTCCATCACTCAGAGCTCAGCTTCTTTCCAGGGATCTGCTGATTTACGTGACTACAGAATGGGCCTCTGGCTTGGCTTTCTGCTCCTTTCCATTTGCATTTGTTTCTACCCATCTTCAGGGTTTCTCCACATTCCTCAGGGTCCCCATTTCTCAAAACACAGTAACATTCTTCTACGTTCCTGTTCCCTGGTTTTGGGGCCATTCCCCAATTGAGGGGCACAGTTTGTAATTCTTTGCTACCACAAAGGGCATCACTATGTATACTTCGCTCTAGGCTGGACCTGACTTCTTGGAGGTTCTAAGTCCAGTTGTGGGATTGCTAGGTCATAGGGCATGGATCCCTTAATAAGCAAAACCCACAACTGTTGGACTTCCCAGTCCCCCGCCCCCAAGCACCTCCAACATTGGCTGCTCCCATCCTTTGGCATCAGTATTAATGTGCCTGGTGCCAGGTGAGGCCTCATTTCTCTTCCCAGTCATCATTTGGAACACATTCTCATGAGCTCATTTCTAGTTTGCAAATTTAAGAATTTTTTAAAATTTGTTTTCTGAAAATAACAAACACCAAATCAAATGTACACAGAACAGAAAGAGGGTTGTACGTGAAACTGCAGATCCCAATTCTGCCCAGCTCCCTTTTCAAGTATGGAATTATCAGGTCCTGAAATAAACCAAAGCCGTGAGTTGAGGAATAAATCGTCTTTAATTGAGATCACAGGGCAGCAGATCTGCCAGCCTGGGGGATAGCCAGTGAATTTCCCAACCAAAGAGACCCAGGAAAAAGTGTTTATAGTTTCTGGTGGGGGCGAGGAGCTCGAGGTAACAAGGCCAGGTCACAAGAGCCCAGCGGCCCTGGGCAATCGGAGCAAGGACAGCCACTTCATTCTGGCTGGTTTGCCCGTCACAAATCCCAATGGAAGTGGGCAATGACCTGAGAAGCTGAGAGCCAGCTGGGCTCCCCCATGAGGCAAGATCTCAGGATGGGGGGATGGGGGTGTGGTTCAGCTCCACCTAATCTCATTATCTGAGGGGTAGGAGCATGGGACATTACTGGAATTTTGACTTCGTCATGACTACAGGTTTAGGCAATCCATACTAACAATTTTCTGTCATTTCATTAACAAAACAACAGTTTTGCCAGAATGAAATTCAACACATTAAGGCCCCAGCCATTCTGCTGGTCTGCAATTCTTTCTAGCCTTTTTTCTGTTTTCTTCTGGACACTGATCAAAGTTTGGGAATCTTCTCTTGAAAACCATTCCCTGCCTGGAGAACGCCTCCTTCCGAGGAGCTCTTGGGGTTATGACTGTCCCTTCTCTGTGGGCTCCAATGTCAGGCTTTTATTGGTGGGATCTGACTGGAACCCTCCCCCCCACCTTGCAGGCACCCACACGTTTTCTGCCTCCACCTTTTTGTCTTAGAGAATGTCCTCCATCCTCAGGCCCCACTCAGAGCTCAGGCCTGGTCCAGCCCTTCGAGACCTACTTTCTCACTCTTTTTAGACTGAAGGTGATGGCACTTTTTTTTTTGCTTTTTGCTCCATATTAAACTATTAGGTCGGCTGCCATACAGAATGGGAGGGGTTTTCTGTCAGGGAAATGCTTCCCATGGGACCGAGGACACCAAGGTCACAGAACAGTGGGGCTGCAAAGGAGAGGATTGGGCAAGAGGTGCTTTCGTGGTGGTTCATTTTTAATTAAGCCTAATTCCTCAAAATAACAACATTCAAGATGGCCCAGGGAAGGGGGCAGATTCCCAGGCAGCTCCCCCCCAGCAGGACATGAGACAGGTGGCCTCCGCCCCACAGAGGTCAGTCTGGACGTGTCTCTGGGGGAGAGCTCAGTCACGTCTCCTGCATGGTCAGCTCCAGGCACGGCTTCATCATGGACAGCAGGTTCAGGGCCGACAGGCCGGGCACATGGCCCGCACAGATCTGCAGAATCTGAATGAGGCGCTGGGCCACTGAGGCCCGGAAGCATTCCACCTGCAAGAGAGGACAGAGAATAAGAAACATCACTGGGGGGAAGGGAGGCTGGACCTGTCCTTCCTAAAGCCCAACAGTCATTCATTGAACAAACACGGGGGAAGTCCCCCCCCCCCCCCGGGACAGGGGCTCGGCCTGTCTTCCACCTTCCTCCCCCCCCTACCAAAAACCCCCCCCCCCCACACACACAGAGTGCTGGCTTTGGTGAGCCCTCGCCCATCACCCCAAACTCTATACACGACGGCCCCATTCCATTCACGGGTCAGAATTTAGCCTAGACTTATGCTCACCAAGATTTCAAACTCCAGGGCGCCCGTCTTTAAGCAGCGCCAGGTCTACCAACCATCTGGGGGAGAGGTTATTAGCATCACAAAGGCCTCTTCCCCCGCAGGGTTCACTTAAACACTGAGCCCCCACGAGTGGATTTAAAATAGGGTTCAACTGACAAGCCCATGACTCACACCTTTCAGGAACAAAACTGCTCCATTCCTGAAGAGCGCCAGGACAGTTTACAAAGTCAATCTTCAGGCAAACCAGCCAGATTATACCCATTGACAGACGAGGAACCCGAGGCCCCCAAAGGCTAACTGCCTGCCCAAAGTGGCAGGGCTGGTGTGTGTCTGGCCCCAGGCTTTCTCACTGGGATGCAGAGAAACAGAAAGGAGAACTCTGGGAGGCCCCAGTGCTGTCCATGGTCCTTCCCTCCCCCCTCCCACTTCAGCCCTGCAGGGCCAGCAGGGCAGGGTTCATCCCTCCCAACTACAGAGGAGGAAAGGGAGGCTTGCAGAGAAGACCGACTGAGGCCAGGGCCTAAAGCTGCCACCTCGTACCTGGCGGCTCACCAAACACTAACGGGGTCGGGAGCCCTGCTCAGAACCTGTTGGGTCACCTCGGGAAACGGCTTCCCCTCTCTGGGCCTCTGAACAGGACCCAGACCGTTACTCAGACCCTGGCATGACCACCAGGAACAGAGGGGATGCTCAGGGAGGAGACGTCTGGTCGCTTGGATGGGGCTGGGGAAGGAGGAATGGAAAGTGCCCGGGGGTCAGAGAAGCTGGGGTCAAATCTCTCCTCCGCAGGGCTCTGTAAAATGAGAGGGCTGGACGGCTGGCCTCGGAGGCCCCTCCCCACTCCATCTCCAGTGTCCTAAGGGTCTGAGGGAGGACCAGGGGTTTCTTTGTCAGTCACTCCCCCTGGGGCAAGGAGCAGCAGGCCGGGTCTTTCTTTGCCTGCCCTGCCACCTAGTGGGCACAGAAAGAATGACTCCCCTTGGGGCGGCCCAGCTCAGTGGGAGGCCGGGGAGGGGGCGTGGCCACGCTGAGCCAGAACTGGACCTCAATCTAGCCCCCTCCCACGGTGCCCACTCGGCAGCCCCTCCTTCCTCTGTCCCGTGATTCCAAGTCAGCGCTGGCCAGCAGAGCCCAGGGCCCAGGAGCCCGACCCCGTACCCTGGGGGGCTCAGGCCTCCCAGCTGTGTCGGGGGGGGGGGGGAGGGCAAAGGGTGGGCAGCAGGAGTAGTTAAGGCCAGTCACAATCATGAGGGTTGTTATCAATAACCTCCCAACATCCCACAGTCTTGTCACGGCCTTCAGGGGACCCTGAGCTGGACCAGTGGAACCCAAGTGCTGAGAGTATCAGCTGAGCTGGTGAGGGTCCGAGGCTCCAGCTGGAGGCGGCCAGGCTGGTGGGCACTGGGCACCAATCCGGTTGAGTCAGCAGAGGCTGGTGACTGATGGACAATTCACTGACGCCATGCGACCCTGGGCCCTTCCAGCTCTCATGACCATTAATGGGGTGGCACCTAGAACGTGCCAGGCACCAGGAGGACGGAGCCTCCAGCATAGTCGAAGAGACAATGCGCTGGGACAGGAGGACCACGCGCGTCTCTCGGGGACCTCAAGATGTCCCAGCGGCCATTCTTCCGTCAGAGCCTCACAACCACCCCAGAGATCACAGGCTGGCACCCGGCTCAGAAAAAGAAACCGAGAGCCAGGGTCACGCAGCTAGGATGACGCCCAGGCTGCTCCCCTGCCCTCTAAGCCAGCCAGCCTCAGAATCAAAGGCAGGATGTGGTCAGGGTTAGCCTGGGCGGCCCGGAGCACCTGGGTCTGTGCCACCACGCTCCCCTCCCCCGATGGGGGGAGAGCCAGGGCCAGGCACTTCCTCTCCTCACATCATTTCCTCCCCTGTAAAAGGGGGGGGTGGGTCAGACTAGACATCAGTGGAGGAAGAACTGGCCTTGTTCTGCGTGGACCCAGGGCAGACGTGGCAGCAGAGGCCAACTGAGGCAAAACCAGCCCAGAGGGCCAAGTGTCCCCAAGGGGGAGGGGCCCGGGGGGTGGTCCCTGGAGCAGACGCTCCTCTGGGCGGGGGCTGGAGGGGTTGGGCTGGACTGAAATCCTTCCACCAGGCCCTGCCCTCAGGTCGCTTCCTGCTTCCTCAGACCCATCACCTGTGGGCTCCTGAGGGAGGGGCAGCCTTTGTCTTTCTTTGTGCCCCCAGCACTTGGCATGAGCCTGGCCCAGGGAAGGCTGACCCACTGCCTCAGGGCGAGTTCCCGGAGAGGCTGCCTTCCCCCAGGACACCAGGGATGGCCAGAGGAAGTAGCCTGACCAAAGCGGCAGCACTGAGGGGGCCACAAGGCGGACGGGCAGCCTCGGCCCAGGCCATGCCCTGAACACAGCAAGGACCATGTCAGGGCTCAGCCCCAGTCCCTCCCCTCAAACGCATCCTGTGCCTTCACCAGCCAGGCAGGAGGAAGGGCCCAGGCAGCCTCCTGTGAACCACTGGCTGGATGAGGTCAAGGAGGGGGACTGCAGGGGCTTGCCCCGGGAGCCCCAGGCACTGACCCATCTGTTTGAGAAGAGGCCTTGGCCCCCAGGGGAGAGTTCATGGCCTACCAGAGGGAGGCAAGGGAGGCTGCCTGGGCCCTCCCTCCTGCGCGCTCACCTGACTTCTCTGGGACTTGTACAGTGTGCCAACCCATGGGAGGGCAGAAGGCACCCCCGCTGTCAAGGTCCCAGCTCCTCCCCCCTCCCTTCTTGGTGGTGTGCCCGGCAGACGCTGGTCTGAGTCCAAGCCTGGGCCACGGGGCACCAGGGGTCCTCACCTCGAGGTCACCGAAGAGAAGAGGGCTGTGGTAGGCGGTGGCCATTTTCCGGACGGCGTCCATGTGGATGCTGGTGTTTGGCTCTTTTCTGACTAGAAAGGGCAGATAGGACGTGGTCAGTGCGGAGAGCAGCTAACCCACCCCCGCCAGCCGGGGTAGGGGTAGGAGGGGCGTGAGCACCATTGGGAGCAGGACAAGAGGGACCGGAGAAGCCGGGAAAGCCTTGTCTGAATGGAGTCAGGGCAGACAATTCACACCACGACCCCAATAACATAATGAAGCCAGCACAGAGAGGCCCTAGACTTCAGGGGGGCTGGACTGGAACGTCTAGAACCCTTCAACAGATGTGGGAGACAGGAAGCAAACAGATGAAGGGAGGAAAGGTGGTATAGTGGAAAGGATTCTGGCCCTGAAGTCCCAGGCTCTGGGTTCAAATTCAGGCCTCTGATGCTTGCTGCCTGCGCTATCACGACTAAGCTGCTCCCCGAGCCCCGTAAAAGGAGGGTCAGCCTCACTGCTCTCTGGGGCCCCTTCCAGCCCAACACGGCACCGCCTACCTCCAGTGACCAGGAAGCACACCTTCCCCAGGAAGAAGCGAGCGTCCACATGAGGCAGGGACGCCTCCACAGTCCTCAGGCTGGGTGGGGCAGAGAAAGGGAGAGCGGTCAGGAGACCCAGGAGCCACTCTTACCCAGGCCGTCCCCCGAGGCTGCCCCAGGAGGGGCCGCGGGGTCAGGGCCCAGCCCCCATGCGGTAATCACTGGTTCCTCCTTCCTGGGCAGGATGAGGGGGTTGGCCCAGGCACTATCGGAACCCAATCACAAAACACTTTTCAGGCAAATAAAGTCAGATCTAAGTAAGTGGAAAAACATCAGTTGTTCATGGATAGGCTGAGCTAATATAACAACAATGACAATTCTACCTAAGCTAATTTCCTTATTCAGTGCCATACCAATCAAACTGCCAAAGACTTATTTTATAGAGCTAGAAAATATAATAACAAGATTCATCTGGAAGATCAGAAGGTCCAGAATATCAAGGGATCTAATGAAAAGAAATGCAGGGGAAGGTGACCGAGCCACTCCAGATCTTATATTATAAAGCAGCAATCATCAAAACTGCTTGGTCCTGGCTAAGAAACAGAGCGGTGGATCAGTGGAATAGGTTAGGTATGCAAGACATAGTGGTCAGTGACGATAGTAACCTACTATTTGATAAACCCAAAGAACCCAGCTTCTGGGATAAGAGCTCACTATTTAACAAAAACTGCTGGGAAAACTGGAAAAGAGCATGGCAGAAACTAGGCATAGACCAAAGTCTCACACCGTATACCAAAAAAGTCAAAATGGGTTCCTGATTTAGATATAAAGGCCGGTACTATAAGCAAACTGGGAGAGCAAGGAATAGTTTACCTGTCAGATTTATGGAGAACAGAAGAATTTATGACCAAACAGGAGACAGAGACCATTATGAAATGCAAAATGGATAATTTTGATTACATTAAACTGAAAAGTTTCTACACAAACAAAGCCAATGCAACCAAGATTAGGAGGGAAGCAGAAAACTGGGAAAGAATTTTTACAACCAGTGTCTCTGATAAGGGCCTCATTTCTAAAATATAGAGAACTAAGTCAAATGTATAAGAATACAAGTCATTCCCCAATTGATAAATGGTTAAAGGATATGAACAGACAGTTCTCAGATAAAGAAATTAAAGCCATCTATAGTCACATGAAAAAATGCTCTAAATCACTACTGATTAGAGAAATGCAAATCAAAACAACTCTGACGTACCACATCACACCTATCACATTGGCCAACATGACAAAACAGGAAAATGATAAATGTTGGAGATGTGGGAAAATTGGAACACTAATGCATTGTTGGTGGAGTTGTGAAATGATTCAACCATTTTGGAGAGTAATTTGGAACTATGCCCAAAGGGCTACAAAAATGTGCATACCCTTTGATCCAACAATAGCACTTCTAGGGCTATATCCCAAAGAGATCACACAAATGGGAAAAGGACCCACATGCACAAAAATATTCATAGCAGCTCTTTTTGTGGTGGCAAAGAATTGGAAATTGAGAGGATGCCCACCCACTGGGGAATGGCTGAACAAGTTGTGGTATATGAATGTAATGGAATATTATTGTGCTATAAGAAATGATGAACAGACTGACTTCAGAAAAACCTGGAAAGACTTGTATGGACAGATGCTAAGTGAAGAGAGCAGAACCAGGAGAACGTTGTACACAGTAACAGCACGTTGTGTGATGACTAATGTTGATAGACTTAGCCCTTCTCAGCAATGCAAGGATCTAAGACATCTCCAAAGGCCTCATGATGGAAAATGCCATCCACACCCAGAGAAAGAACTATGGAAGTCGAACTGTTATTTTTTTTTCTCTTCTGTTGAGTTTTGTTTCCTCTTTGTGATGGTTCCTCCTATTGGTTCTAATTCTTACTTACAACATGACTAATGTGAAAATATGTTTAATGGAATGTATGTGTACAGCTTACATCAGATCGTGTGCCATCTTGGGGAGGGTGGTGGGGAGGAAGGGGGGAGGAAAACTTAAAACTCAAAAGCTGATGGAAGTGATTGTTGAAAACCAAAAATTAGTTAATTTTTTTTAAAAAGGAAAAAAAAAGAACTAGGGGGTTGGAGTAGATGGTCAGTCAATCAGTGAGCATTGATTAAGCACCACTCTGTACCAGGCACTGGGCAAACACAGCCAAAAATGAAACGGCCCCTGCCTTTAAGGAGCTTAGTCACGCCCTTCTGTCAAGGAGATGACGTATGGACATCTGAGAATGTGCAAGAGAAAGACCAAGTAATTTGGGGGGGAGGGGGAGGGTTCCAAGTCCTCAAGGAGAACATTGCCCTTGAGCGAGGCTTTTGAGGAAGTGAGGGATTCCAAGGAGCAGAGGTGAGGAGGGAGGGCGTGCCAGGCATGGGGGACAGCCTGTGCAAAGGCCTGGTGATGGGAGATGGATCCCTCAATCAACAGTCCCCATGAAGTACACAGGAAAGGTTCAAAGGGCTCTGTGCGCTCCGAGGAGCAAGAGGTCGCTGCCAGCTGGCGAGAAGAAGGGAGGCTTCCCAGGAGCCTTTGAGTTTGGCCTTAAACAGCTGGAGACCAATGGGGAGGCACCTGGGAGAAGAGGAGGAACCGCCAGACATCAAATGAAAGACGGAGGTGCTGGATGTGACACGGCAGGGAAGGCCTCCGGCACAGGGGGTGGACTTCTCGTGATGAACTCCTGCAAGGGCCCACCTCGAGCCCCTCAGACCGGCAGGCATCCCCGAAGGGCCCCGAATGCCAAGGTCACAGCTCTCCCGGCCCAGGGCACGACGCTGTACAGACGTTCATTCCATCTGACCCTCCCCAGGGGGACGGTGACCTGTGGGGCAGGAGCACCACACTCCAGACCTCGAGAGGCCACGTTAGGAGTCCGAGGTCCCGGAGTGGGGGCTCGAACTCAGGCCTCTGGACGCTACAGAGGGGCTTCTTGGGGCCACGCCCCCTCTCAACAACGGGAACCCCTGCAGATTGTCCAGCTGGGGTGCAGGAAGGCTAGCCTGGGGGATGAAGGCTGCCTTGTGGGAAGGCGGCCTTCGTGGTAGCTGGGGCTGGGGGGATGGGCTCTGCGGCAGACGAGCAGATCTCAGGGCACTTTTGGAGACGGGCTCAAAGGAGAAGTGCCCATAGCCCGGCTGTCCCCCTGCAGCGGGAGGAAGCAGGGAAGGGGGTCCATCGAGGCCCGGGTGAGACCACCCCTAGAGCGGCTGACGCGGAGCCAGCCTCGCTCCGGCACGGAGCACAGGACGGGGCTGCCAGAGGGAGTTACTGGAGACCGAAGCTGCCACAGCTCACCGCGAGGCCCTCCGCCCAGCTCCCAGAGAAGGCCCCAGGACCACCCCCCACCCCTGTGCTTACCTATATTTGCTGTGGAGGCTAAGGACAAACACGATGAGGTCGATGCGGGGCCGGAAGCATTCCCTGTCGGTGGGCAGAGGGAGACAGGAGGCCACGTGCCTGGAAGTGAAACAAGCAATGCCAAGGTCAGCTCGGGCACCAGCCGGGTGCCGGCCACCACCCCCTCCGCAGAGGGGACGACGGCCCGGGGTCCGAGCCGGCCACGCGAGGACGGTCCTGCAGGGCGCGGCCTGGGCTGGGCGCCAGGCTCCAAACACAGGAAAACCTCTCAGGAGTCGAACCCCAATAACAGGTTTGTAACACTTCCCTGACCACAGTCCCCGGGGCGGCGCTCCTCTATTCCCAGCCAACAAGTTGACAACAGAAAATGACACGGCTCCATCGCTGGCGATGACGGAAGGATGAGGCCTGACCATCTGCTGTGCCCCGGCACGCGTCCGCCTGACCGCCAGCTGGAACCCGAGGGCAGGCGCTCAGCACATAGTAGGTGCTTCACAAACGCCTTACTCGTTCCGTCACTGCCTACGGAGGGCGAGCCGATTTAGAGACGCCACGCGGACGGAGATGGCAGCCGCGGGCGGCATCCCAAAGGACGGCGACGACGGGACGGGGACGACGGCCAGGCCGGCTTGGCCGAGGGCTCCAGCGGATGCCAGGAGAACAGCCAAGTCCCCCAGACTCTGTCTTCAGTGCCGCCAAGGAAGGAGAGGGCCCTCAGAAAGACAAAGCCAGGAAAAGGACCAGACCAAGGACGCGCTGCAGGGGGCCGGGCCGCGGCCTTCCTTCACACGCCTCGAGAGAGGCGGCAGAGCCCCCAGGACCCCCGGCCTGCTGCTCACCTCCCCGGGGCGGCCTGGCCAGAGGCCTGGGCCCGTGGAGGTTCCCGAAAACCCCTCCGCTTCCCCCTCCTGGCCAACTCACACCTGGACCTTGGCAGTGCCCTCGCATTCCTTGATGATGGCCGTGCCCAACTGCTCCAGAGGCGTCTCCTCAGCACCTAACAGCTGCCCAGACAGAAGAAGAACCTGCTCAGGCCCTGGGCACAGCCTCCCTGGGCCAGGTGACCCTGGCCACGTCCCTTCCCTTCCCATCCAGAAAATGAGGAGGGTGGGCCAGGCGGTCTCTGCGGCGGCCTCCAGACCCTCCAGAGGCCACCTCCCCTACCCCCAGCCTCGTAAGGGCTGAGGGTGCCAGAGTCACGACTCAGGCCGACGAGAGGCTCCCCGAAGCTGGCCAGCCTACCGGTACAGGTCTGGACCCGAGTTCTGGCTTTGCCTCTCCCCAGCCTGTCTGAGCATCTTCTACGAGGGGCCTGGGGCTTGGGTTAGAATCCTAGCCTTTTCACGGTCCATGTGATCCTGGCCACTTCCCCATGGCAGGATGCCTCAGTTTCCCCATCTGTGAAATGAGGGGAGTTGTCCTCTTAGGTCCCTTCCAGATTCAGCCCTAGGATCCTAAGCTACTTGTCCTTTCTGGGCCTCAGTTTCCCCAATCAGTAAAACGAGGAGCAGGTGAGATGGCTCTGGAGATGGGACTCCATGACCTTCACCCAATGGGGGTTAGAAGAGAAGCATCTGCAAACAGCAAAGAACCTGGTGCTGTAGAAAATGTAAAGCCCTTAGAGCCAGGAGCCCCCTGAGCCGTGTGACCCTGGGCAAGTGCCTTCCCTGCTCTGGGGGCCGGCTAGCTGCGGATCCCACACCATGCACGGAAGGAACTCCAGGCCGGCCTTTGGGGGCAGAACCTGCCAATGCCCGGCAGGCCTGGCGTGTGGTGCCACAGTCCAGGAGGTTCCCCTGAACTGGGGCTGCCCGCCCACCTCCCCCCAGCCACGTGCCCCCAGGGCCCCATCCTTCCTCCTGCAGCAGGACTCTGACTGCACCTCTCCCTCGCAGCTGGGTACAGCGATAGACCGGGCATTGGTGTCCGAATCTTCCTGGCCCCATCTGGGGTTTTCCTGGCATGGACACTGGAGTGGTTTGCCATTTCCTGGCCCAGCTCATTTTACAGATGAGGAAACTGAGGCAAGCAGGGTGAAGTGACTTGCCCAGGGTCACACAGCCAGTAAGCGTCTGAGGCTGGATTTGAACTCAGGTCTTCCTGACTCCAAGCTCAGCGCTCTATCTACTGCGCAACCTAGCTCAGCCCCCTTCTATGTGATTCTGCTAGCATCTCCCAGGGAACACCTCAAGCGTAGACTGTCCATAGACAAGTGTGTTGTTTCCCCCAGGAGAATGAATCCTTGAGGGCAGGACTGGCTTCCCCCTAGGTCTTTGTAACCAGAGACTAGCACAATAGTGGCATACAGTTGGAGCTTAATAAATGCCTGTTGCCTAAATAAGGGCAGGGACTGTCTCATCTGTTGTCTTTGTATCCCCAGCACTTACTTGCCAGGACTGGATGGGTCCCAAACCTTCACTTTACAGAGAGGGAAACTGAGGTCCAGAGGAAGTAAGGGGCTTGCCCCGTGGTCACACAGCTCCAAACCCACGGCTGTGCCAGGTGTGCATCACCGGCACCCGAGGGCTCTCCTATTAGAGCCAGGGGTAATTAACCCACGTTTCCCTTCTCCTCCCCCAGACATGTGCAAGTGGATTCGTCCAGATGCTTCCCAGATTCACCACCACCCCCTCCACCCCCCACCCGGGAGCGACCAAGTCCGCGAAAATGGGGGGAACGAGGGCGGGAATGAAACAATGAGATTTCTTCTCGACCGCCAATCAGAAAGCAAGAACGGCTCCTCTGTGCCAATTGGCGGGTGGCTCAGAAGCGGGCTCCTATGATTGGCCTAGAGTCAGTTGTTCCCGCCTCCACACCGCCAACTCCTCCAATGAGTATGTTGCCCCCCCCTCACCCGGCTCGGCTCCCCAGGGAGAAGCTGCCAAGCTAAGCGGGACCGTCAGTGGACGAATGGGGCGTTTGAGGGCTGAGGGGGCAGTCTGAGAAAAGGACTTGGGGCCTCCCAGACTTACCAGGATGGTGGCTACATCCAGGGTCGGCAGCTTGTCCAGAGGTCGCAGCAACGCCATCTTCACACCAGTCCGAGAAGCCTAGCCGGAGGATAGCTGTGCGAGTGCGCATGTGCGCCCCGCTTTTAAACAGTCCTTTGGCGGGCCCGCTGTCGTGCGTGACGTCACTTCCTGCTTCCGTGACCCGAGGAGCACGAGGGCGGGAAAGTCTCTTTCCCATTACATCACCTGCTGGTGGGGCGGGGCTCCGGAGTCCCTGGGCTTTAAAGAGGCCGTTACCTGGTTTCTGAAAGTGCGCCCTCCTGGGGCCTCCCCAAAATGTTAGGAGGAAGAATCAGTAGTTCAACAAGCATTTATTGAGCACCTGCTGTGTGCCAGGCACTGTGCCAAGATGTAAGACAAACAAAACTGTATATAATATATATTATAGATAAACATATACACACATATACATATATACACCCATAAAAAAATGCGGAAGGCTAGGGCTCTGAATTGCTCCTAACCCTACATACTTCTGGGACCTCTCCCTGAGCCTCAGTTTCCTCATTTGTTAAAAGGGGATGGTCTTGATACCACCTGACATACCCAGGTGGTTTCAATTCAACAAACATTCAGTAAGCAACTGTTGTCTGCAGGGCCCTGGGGAAGATTGAGTCAAATCAAACAGAGCATTAATTAAGTGCCTACTGTGTGCCACGTGCTGTGCTACTGAGGTAAGCCCATAGAACACAAACAGTGTTTGGTGAGGAAAGTGCTTTGTGTATACAGTTATCCTTTCCACATTGCAGAGGTTAGGAGCTGGGGAGGTAGAGGCAGGGACCCCCCCCACCGACTTGGAAAATCCATGTAAAATTTTTTGGCTCTCCCTTTGCACCAGAGAAGAAGTCGGAATTTTTTCTTTCTCTTCTATGAGGTGTTTACAGTACCTTGTAAAATTTGGGTTAAGTGTTTAGTCATAGGCCTGTGGCTTCTGCTAAACTCCCAAAAAGTTACCATTTAATTTCTTAAGCTGATCTGTGATGTATTGAAACCACAATGGAGAAAGCTGAGTCACAACGTGGAGGGGATAACTGCACTTTACCACAGAGTGCTCTTAACGGGAGCTCTTGCTACCTCTGAGACCTTGGGCACATCCTTTCCTCTCTGGGCTAAAGCATGGTGCCGTGGAATGAGGCTCTGGTTTTGGATTCAGAAGGACCTGGGTCTGAAACCTGCCTCTCCCTCCTCACTGTCCACGTGACCTTAGGCGAGTGACTTCTCCCTGGGTCTCATCTGTGAAAGGAGGGAGTTAGCAGGGCCTTCTCCAGCCCTCAGCTCCGTGATCCTCCGCCCTTCCAAAGCTCCACTGCTTGGGGCCCTCCTCCAGAGGCACATCCATGGATGAGGCTGCTTTGGGATGGACAGACCACCGGCTGCTGCTGAGCAGACTGCTTCGTGGAGGCCCAGAACCCCGGGGCCCCCTCGAGGACATTGTCCAAAAAGCATTTATTGCGGAACACGCAGGGCTCTGTTGCCTGGCTGGGGTGATATGAAGCAAAAACGAAGCAATCCTCGACCCCCCAGAGCTTGTGCTCCAGCTGGGAAGCCTCAAGACCATCCCTCAGGGCTCTGCTAAGGACCAGCTTCCCACCGCCAGTCAGGCGGCAGTGCTCGCCCCCTCCGCAGGGTGCTTACTGCCCGTCTCAGGCTCTCCCCCATCAGAATCCTCCAGCGCAGGGACCGGTCTTTATTTTGTCCTTATGTGCCCACTGTTACAGAGAGTGCCCTCCACATGGGTGGATCCCCAACCCTGTCACACGAAGGGGTTAAACCAGGGGATCTGTCTATGGTCCTGATCTCACCTTGGCCCTGGATTTGCCAGATTAATTTCCTCCCTCTGAGCCTCCGTTTCCTCATCTCTAAAACGAGCTCCTACCAAATGGTAGGAGACAGGAGGCCTCAGAGACTTCAGAAGAGCTGGCTGCTCCTGTCCTTCCAGATCTGACAGTCACAGGGACCAGGGCCCTGACAAAACGGAATCTCAGGATAATAACATTGCTAGTGCTAGCCAGCGTGCAGCAGACACAAGAAACGTTTATTGAATGAATAAATGACTGAATGAACAAGGGAGCCCATCTCTGAACAGAAATTTCCTCTATAACTTCTAGGATAAAGTGGTCTTCAAGCCTCCATTTAGAAACCTCCAGTGAAGGGGGACCAACCCACTTCCTGCTAAGTGGCCCATTCCATTTGGGCTAGCTCACATTGCTAGGAAGGTTGGAGTTTTCCCCCATTGCTGCTTACCTCTGAGGCTAAGATGAGCGCGTTTGACCCTCTTCCCCAGGCAACCCTTTGGATCCCTGATACTGTCCTGTCCAGCCCAGGCCCTTCCAGACTGTATTTGATTCAATTAAAATCACCCCCTCATCTGATCCTTGTCTGGCCTGGCTCACCCTCTCCTCTTTCTCAATGGCCTTGCTAGAATGTGGCCTCCAGTCGTTAACTGGACGGAAAGCGGCAGAGAGCCCTGGCTTCCTTGGTTCTACACACAATCCTTCACTGAGATCATCAGCTCTGAGCTGCAGATAAGGAACCAGACCCAAGGGGGAAGAGTCAGAGCAGGGCTTAGATGCGGGTCTTCTGGCTCCAAACTCAAGACACTTTCCACTGAACCACACTGCCTCCCAGGCTCCCTCTTACTCCCCAGATTCCCTTCTATGCTTCCTTCCTTCTCACTCTAGCTGCCCAGACTGGGTTCCTTCCTGGTAGAGACTTGTAGCTGTCAGGTGACCTCCGGTCAAATATTAATGGCACCCTGGGGGTTATGGGGACCAGCCCAGACTTTGGAGTCAAGAGGCTGGCTTGGATCTCAGTTCTTCCACTTACCAGTTGTGTGGGAAAGGGCTTGGAGATCATCTTAGCCAAGCCTCCCAATTTTCAGATGAGGAAGCTGGCACCAGAGACTTGCCACACAGCCCTTAGTAGCAGAATCGAGATTTGAATCCAGGTCCTCTGACACTCTGAGCTCACACGGTTGTTAGTGGCAGATGAGCTGGAGTAAGACCCACTTCTCCTAACGCCCAAGGCTCTACCTTCCTTGACCCTGAGAGTTCCAGAGCTTGTGTCCCTTGACCCTCCTGACAAATAGGATGAGTACTGTAGGTGGTCATACCTAGCCCCCCATGAACTGTGGTGATCTCAGCCCGAGGGTCCCTGCCAGCCTAATCCCGCCCCTCCCTCCCCTGAAGACAGCCGCTCCCCCTCTCTTCTCTCACCATGTGACACCTCCCTCCTTTCTCCCCATCACAAGCTCTGTACCACGTGCATAAATGAGCCAAGGTTGGTTTCCCCAGCAACTGTGGATAAAGCCCTCAATCTACCCCAGCCTGCTGATTGGTGGAGGTAGATACCGCCTCCTGCTATCCTGAGATAGGGAGAGAAAGGAGCTGACCAGGGCGCTAGAGCCTGGATGTGCTGGTGGACCAGTGAAGCGGCTCTCTTTCAGACCTAACTGAACCCCGGGACTCCATCCTCCAGGACGGGCATCAATCTCAGCATTTCTTCCCGCAGCCCTGGGCCCCCCAGTGTCTCCTGCAGATGTTGGTATCTCCAAGGAGCATCCCTAGGCCACGGCTAAGCCAAGAGCTGCGCCTGGATCAGGGGCTGAGCATACCCATAGCTTGAGGTGAGTCAGGGGCAGGGGTGGGAACAGCTCTGGTAGGCAGGGAGAGATGCCAGCTGGGGCTTGTCTGCCCAGGGGCCAGACTGAATCAGGGAGGTTCATTTCTAGGGCCTCCGCAGGAACAAAGGGACCAGAGATGCCATCTAGTGCCACCTGAACCCCTAGAACTAGGAGAAGGTGCAGTGGGGAAGGTGGTACCCCGCCCCCGGGAATGTGACCTTCCTCCCATATCCCAAGGGTTGAAGAGGCAGCCAGACATAGTGAAAACAGCTCAGGCTGTACTCAGACACTTGGATGCGGATTCTGGGCGGACTATACCAGCTGTGTGACCTTGGGTCAACCACTTTACCTCTGAAAAGTATGGTGGGGTTCACCATCCCCGCTGTGCCTGAAGAGAGTGGTTTGTTACTACTGCTCTGTCTGCATGGGAATTGTTGTTTTGAGGATAAAACATCAAACACGTGGTGAATCTCAATCTGAGGAGCCCCAGGCACTGAAGGACTGGTAGGAGGGTCCCCAAGGTCTGTCTGGCAAAAGTTCCCTGACAATGACCCCTCTTGCCTCCTCCCAAACTCCCCACTGTCCAGCTTGGGGGTGGCTGGAGAGGAATGCCCTCCAAGCACCTGCTGGGTTCCTTCCTGGAAGTGTAGGAGGCGTGTTCCGAATCTGTGTTTGGCTCTCCAGGGAGACTGATTGGTCTGTGGAGAACTGTGAAGGGAGGACGAGGACACCTGGACCCCTGTTCCCCGGGGCTGCCCCCGACTCCAGGCAACCACCCCTCCAGGTCTTAGCTTTACCCCTGGGGAAAGGGAGCTCTAGGAATGGCTGCATAGAGCCTGGCGATCTTTGGAGAGGTAAACAAGCCATGGGCTTCCCACTGGGGATGGGGCAGACGAAGGAGCCCTGACCTTTCTCCACCAAATCCAGGATGTTCGAGACAAAGTCCTTTTCTCTATTGGCCAATGAGATTCTTGGGGTCAAGACACCGGCCCCTCCCTTCCAGTGGGCCACACTCAAGTTCTCACAAACACTGGCTGTTTTTTCCTCAGGGCTTTCAGGTTACAAAACACTTTCTCGCAACTCAGAGGTAAGTTGTGCAAGAATTGTTACTCCCATTTTATAGATGAGAAGGCTGAGGCTTAGAAAGGTTGACTTTGATCACACAGCTGGGTAAACGACAAAGGCAGGCTGTGTACCCAGCCTTGCGGGACTCCAAGGCCAGCACTCGTGACTAAGCACCCTCAGGAAATCAGTGAGGTCGGTGATCACCTCCCCGCCCCCCAGTCCTCTGGCCCAGAGCCCTGAGTAGATCCTCCTGCTTCCTCCTCCGCAGTTTGGTGAGGGTCCTTAGTGCTAGGTGATGGCTGGGATCCCTGCCTGAGCAGGAAGTCTCTCCCCACCAGACCAAGGCCTGCCCCCAGTGAAAGGCCCCTGAGGATCAGCGGACAGGACCACAGAGGTCCACGTCCACACGGTGGATGGGAGCTTGCCTGGTAAAAGGCCCAGTGGGATGACTGTGCCTGAGCGGAGAATAAGAGCACCAGACCCGGCTTTGAATCGTGCCTCTGACTGATGCTCACTGGCTGCCCCTTCTGAGCCTCAGTTTCCTCAGAAGCAAAATGGACGCGATAAGGTTTTTCAGACTGTGGAGGAGTGGTTATCTACAAGGCTAACTTATAAATGCGCATTAACGGTGTGATTCCTCCCTCTGTCCTCAGCAGTGGCAGCTGCGGTGGCTGGGGCCATGCCGCATTTTCTGGACTGGTTTGTGCCTGTGTACCTCATGATCTCCATCCTCATCCTGGTTGGTTTCGGGGCCTGTATCTACTACTTCGAGCCCGGTTTGCGGGAAGCCCACAAGTGGCGAACACAGAGACCCCTCCTGGACCGGAACTTTCGCAAGACCCTGATGATCCGGGACAACCTGGCATTTGGGAGCCCTGATGTCTGATGGGTTTGAGGGCAGAGACAGATGGGGGGCAGAGATCCCCACCTCCAGTGCAGGTTACCCCTCAGGGTTCTGGTCCTGGGCTAGTGGCCTCCAGAGTCATATCCTCGCCTGTCCTGCTCCCAGCTCCCTGCCTCTGCCTTAGCGACCCTTTCCAGTCACAGGGGTGAGGTTTGGCCTTCAATGGGTCATTTGCTCTCCCGGATGTCCCTGCTCTAGCATCGGCCACTCAGCTAAGGCCCCACAGCTCTTTGCCAGCCCAGGACCCCCCAGGGCGTGAAGCAAACTACCAGCCTCCCTCTGAGGCCTAACGTCCCCAGCGTTGGCCACAGCTGCTGTTTCTTCTCCTCTCTGTCTCTTCTTGGTGGTTCAAGCCAAAAAGCCTCAGGAGGGGAGAAGGAGATGGGCAGGCTGGGGGTTCTCGTGTCCTGGCCTCCTCTGCTCCCAGAGTCCCACAAGAGGAGACGGCTTTTGGGGAACAGAGGCCAGCCCTGCATCTGACCGCCGTGTCAACTGAGTGCTGCTGCTGGTTGCTTTTCAAGTACCCAAGCATCCCCCCATCTCGTGCCAATAGCTTACTCCCTAAATGCGAGTCATTCCCCTCTGCCACAGCGGGTGAGTGGCCAACCACTGCCCATCACCACCCGCTCAGCAGGGCGGGGTGGGGCATGAGGGGCCCAGGCACTGCCATTTCTATCTGCTGTGAGCCGGAACGTTGCCCCTGCCCCCCAGACATGCTCAGCATGTAAGGAAATCCCTGCCCTGGGCTAGTGCCCCAGCCATGCAGCAGGCCCAGGAAGGAGACACAGACTCCCTGGAGTCCCTGTAGGCACAAGCTGGTGGGAGGGGGTCAGGAACCTGGGATGTTGGCAGCCCTGTCCAGGCTGGGGAGAGGGCATTCCCGAGATCTGTATTCTTGGTTCCTGGGCACGTAGCCCTGGCCTTTAGGAGGTCTCAGGGGCTCTGAGAACCTTCCTCCCAACCCAGCAATGCCTCCTTCCCCAGGGCAGAGAGGGTTCAGGCTTGGAATAGAGAAAGGAAGTCCAGCCCAAAAAAGAACTTGGAGGGGAGGCCAGGCCATCTCCATCACCCTTTTAGGGTGGACATGGTCTGGGGAATGGGGGAGCTGTCCTTCTTCTTCCCTAGGACCTGGGTTCTGTCCTCAATTTGTCCCTCCTCTAGACTGGGCTTCAGATCCTGTGAAAGGGTCTTGTTGTCTGCATGGGCTGGGGTCAGTGTGGGGAGGGAGGTACCTCTGGTCTAGGGGATATGTGTAAGTGGTAGGGCTTGTGGGTGGGAGTAAGTGCCCTATGGCTGTCAGGGTGAGTGTGATCCCGTGTGTGTGTGTGTGTGTGTGTGTGTGTGCACGCGCGCTCATGGGTACATCTGGACATGCATGTGTGTGACTTGGGGAGTGTGCAGTGGGTGTTCATATCAGAAGAGGATGAGAGGTATGCATAGGTATGTCTATGAGAATATGGGTATGAGTGTAAGTGAGAGGTGTAAGTGAGACTGGAGGGGGGATGTTGCTGAGGGCAGACTGTGCCCTAGGGCATGCTCAAAGTTGTTCTGCTCTGGGAGGAGGCCTAGAGGCTTGGCGGGGTCTCCTCAGGCCATAGAGATGAGAGGGTGAAAGGTGGGTCTTCATCTCAGAAGCAGATGGGGACGTGGGGAAGAAGAAGCATGTTATGGCCTCTCCAGATCCCCCGGGCTCTGCTATAAGCCCCTTCCAATCCAGCCCCGAAGCTGAGGCCTAGTCCAAGCCTGAAGCCCCTAGTCAGTGGATGCCTCACTGCCAGGGTCCTGTGCTGCCCTGTCTGAGCCATACCTGGGTCCACATCTCCAGCACCACAGCCCTGCTCACCTGCAGTACCACTGGCCCCCAGCCCTGCTGCTGGCTCTTGTTGAGAAACTTCAGTCGTGAATGTGAAATGTGGCTATGCAACCTGTCTCCCCTCTCCCTCCTCCCTCCCTCCCTCTCTCTCTGTCTCTCTCTCTCTCTCTTTCATTGTCTGTTAAAAGATGTTAATAAATGCCTTCTGGTCCCTCTACTCAGCAGTCCCAATATTACCTAAAACCTCCGAGTTACATCCCTGCCCTCCTCTGCTCCTCATGTCAAACTGGGGAGGTGAGCAGGGCAGCTGGAATCAGCCTTGTGTGACAGATGAGGAAACTGAGGCAGAGGGCAGAAGAGACCTACCGAGAACACGTAGCTAATCGGGCAGCCTGGCCTCCTGATTCCCAACCAAGGGTCTTTGCACCCCAACCACTAATGTAAATGTGTGCTGGGGGGCAGGGGAGGGAGACCCACCGATGATGATGGTGGTGATGAGACTCCAGATTCCCTCTGCCCGTCAAGTGTGTGACGTGATCCCCTCAAGAGAGCCCAGTGAGGCGACAGTCACATTTGGTCATCCCCATTTGACTGAGGAGGAGATGGAGGCTGAGAGTAGGCAGGGTCTTTCCCAAGGGCCTCCAAGGAGGAAGGGTCCCAGGTGGGACTGAACGCTGTCCACCCCCCAGGCCAGGGAGAGAGTGGGAGCTCAGCAGACAAAGGAAAGGGGGGAGGGGAGAAGAGGGGAGGGGGGGAGGCCGGAGGCGCCTGGGGCCAGACTCAGGGGACAGGGGTTCCAGAGTCTCCCCACTTGTTATTGGGCTCAGCTGTCTGCGCAGGGAATCCTGCAGGCCGGCAGGGAGGGAGGGAGGGGATGGGCTGAGTTGGAGGGGGAGAAGACAGAAGAGAAGGAGGGAAGAGTCTGGGCGGCCACTATCATCTGACCTTGTGGCCGAAGCCAGGGCCAGGGCCCATGAGCAGCGCTGCCAGGCTCTGATGGGGCAGAGAGAACGTGACCCTCTCTGGGTGGCAGCTCTCCGGGGACCCAGCCCAGCCCTTCCCATGGCCCCATGGGCAGCTGAGGAGGCGGGGAGGAATGCAGGGACTCTGTCAAAGCCCCCAGCCCACCCAGCAACGCCTTCCCTGGGGAAGTCGGTTTGGAAGGAGCCTGGGGCCCACTCTCTACACTTACCGAGGTGTCACAAAACAGAACCCGGGGACCTAACAGCAAGGGTTTAGGGGGGAGCATGAGTATTGACTCAGGAATCCCAGGTCTGGGTTCGAATCCTGGCTCTTCCACTTACTGTGTGACCTTGGATGTGTTACTTAAGCTGTCTGGGCCTCAGTTTCCCCATTTTAAAAAGGGGAGGGGGAGCAGACCCTGTGATTTCTAAGATCTCTTCTTGCTCTAACCCATGATCTCTTGAAGGCCAGGTCAAGCGTCTTCCTGTAGCAGGACCCTACCCCAGATGTAGGGGGATGGCTGGGCTGTCTTGGCAGAGAGAGCTGCCTTCTCTCTGGCTCCCTTCCTGGCCCTCCCCCTGCCGCCGGCAGCCTGGCCTTTGGCTCGTAGATGAGGACTCTCTTTCATTTGCCTCCCACTCCCTGGGGCTGGCATGATGTGGGGTGGGGTGGGGGAGCCTGGGGCCTCGTCTGTCCCTGAAGCTGCAAGGAAACAGAGGCCCAGGCCGGGCCTCTGCTACTTACTGTCTGGGGGCCCTGGGGCAGGCACCCAGCGGCCCCAGGGAGAGCTGAGCTGTGCCCCACTTTAGACCCAAGCCCAGCAGCCCCTAGCAGCCGTTGGCCCGGCCCTCCTCAGTGCAAAGTAAGTATTAAGGACTGGGGAGGGAGGCTTGGCCAGGGGCTTGGGGGCTCGGGGGTCAGGGCTTTGTCCAGCAGGACCGGAGCCTCCTAGATTTAGATCTGAAGGGACCTAAGAAGCTGTGGAGTCCGCCCTTATTTTACAGATGAGGGAATTTGGGCACAGAGACGGTCAAGGATTTCTGCAGGGTGCAGAGAGAGGGGCTTGGGGACAAAAACATGGCACACTAACACCCAGCCCAGTGGGTGCTCCCTAGAAGCAGCACGCCAACCCAAACAAAGGAGTAGGGGGGGCTGGTGGATAAAATCTTGGGGAGGGGGAGAGAGGCAGATCAAGGAAGACTTCCTGGAGGAGGCGACGAGGTTTGAAGGATGGAGCCCAGATCTAGAGCGAGCCATCTCTGAGGTCATCTCTTCCAAGTCCCTCATTTTCCACATGGGGACCCGGAGCCCACAGAAGTCAGATGACTCGTCCAAGGTCACACAGGCAGCAAGTAGCAGAGATGAGATTCAAACCCAGGTCTCTGGCTCCAAAGCCTCTTCGCACTTTTACCGTGCTGCCGAATGGGCAGGATTTCAACCGACGAAAGGGGTGAGGGAAGGCCTTCTGGGAGCGGGGGTGCGGGCAGAAGGCCAGGTTGTATGGGAGCTAGGTCAATCAAGCAAACAGCATCTATCAGAGCCCGTCCCAAGGCTCTCTGCTCAGCACAAGGAAGAGCAAAGCGATGTCCCTGCCTTCGAGGAGCTTACACTCTATCATCACAGAGGAGGAGCGCCTAGAGGAGTATATACCGAATATTTACCAAGTGAATGCAAGCGGCTCTAGCCTGTTTGGTGGAAGGGAGGAAGTAACCCAGAGCAGGCTCTGGGCTGAGTGCGGATAGGGAACAGAACGAGGCAAAGGTCAAGTCCCTGCCCTCTAGGAGCTTACACACACACACACACACACACACTCGCATGGGCACACACGCAGGACAAGAGTTCACCGAGGGCAGAAATGAGAGATGAGGTTGGAAAGGTTGGGTGGCCGCCATATCGAACACCGACCACGGATGGTTAGCTTGACTGGGTGGGTAACGGGTAGTCGCACAACCAGAGCTGGGTGCGTTAGCAAGAGGATTCTGAGAGTGTGGAGGACGGTCTGGAAGGGAGAAGGTGGAGGCAGGGGCTGCCACAGCTGACCCGGGGGGTGTAAAGAGGACCTTTCCCTGGCATTGTGGCAGCCAGCCTAGGGACGGAAGGGGATTCCCAGCGAGGGACAGCACGCCGGGACGGGAGAGCTGGGAGTTACCCCCCATGCTGCGGCTTCCAGGGGTGATGGGCCACGATCAGAAGCAGTGAGGTCCCAGGGAGGAGCAGCTTTGGGGGAAAATGATCAACTTCTTGGTTTTCAAACCACATCCTGGAAGGTGGAGATGTTTTGCATGACTTCAATCATATAATGGGCATCATGTTGCTTACTGGCCTTCTCAGTGGGTGGGGAGAGGCTACAGGGATGGAGAGAATTTGGAACACAGAAAAAGAAGGCGGGGAACCACGCTGAGGTTGTTCTCCAGGACTACTGGAGTGGGGAGACTTGGGTCAGAAAGTCCCGGGTTCCAATCCTGTCTCTGACACTTAGTAGCCATGTGACTCTGGGCAAGTCCCCTAACGTCTCAGAGCCTCAGTTTCCTCATCTGTAAAATGAGAGAAGTTCCTTCCAGCTCTAAATCTTTGAGTGATTGTTAGTGAGACTTTACAATGGAGGCGAAGGGCTCGGCTCACATAGTAAATGTGAGCAGAGAAATTTGAACCCAGGACACAGGCTGCTTCGATAAGATTTAGGGCTGCTAGGTGGCACAGTGGGTAGAGCACTGGGCCTGGAGTCAGGAGGACCTGAGTTCAAATACAGCCTCAGACACTTGATACTTACCAGCTGTGTGACCCTGGGCAAGTCACTTAACCCCAACTGCCTAGCTAAAAAAAGAAAAGATAAGATTTAGGGCTGGAAGGGACCTCAAAGATCCCATAGTACAGGCCCTTAATTTTACAGAGGAGGAAACTGGGGCCCAGAGAGGTGAAGGGTCTTGTCCAAGGTCACACAGCAATGGTGGGCATAGAACCTGGGTCCCCAGAGTCCTAGGCCTGTGCTACCTTCTGTACCTCAGGGGCACTGGTGGCCCCTGGCATTGTCTGCTGGAGGGTAGCGTCCAGGGAACCCCTCCCTCCCAGCCCCAGCGTGCCTTTGCTGTCATGGGAGACCAGACTTCACTAAAGTAAGAGATGGTACTTCCTGGTGTGTCCCACGCTGCCTCCTTGGTGACTACCTACCTGGCCCATGCCTACTCCTGGCAGGGGAGATAGAAGCTTGAGATCTCCACCTCTGGGTTTAAGCAAATCACTGCCCTTCTAGGAACCTCAGTTTTCTTCTCTGTAAAATGGGGACAATTGCACTCCGTCCCTCACTGTACTGTAGAGTGGAAAATGCTTTGTCAATTTTAAAGCCCCAGAAAAACAGTTATTAGTGATACAGGGCGCCCGGTTGCAAGTGGAGGAGGTGAGGCTGGGGAGTCATAGAAGAGATGCATATGTGTGTGGGTGTATTAAGCTGACATCCCCTATTCTCAGGCCCCTCCCAGCTCTGGTATTCCGTGTTCTAAGGTCTTTCCCAGTTCTGACATTGTGTTTTAAGCTCTCTCCCAGCTCTGACATTCCCTGTTCTAAGACCCCTTCCAGCCCTGACATCCCCTGTTCTCAGGGCCCCTCCCAGCCCTGACATCCCCTGTTCTCAGGGCCCCTCCCAGCCTT